>NW_027206299.1:0-533165 GCF_024711535.1 Dipodomys merriami | reverse complement strand
ATTGCACAAATAACATTCAAGCTATTTCATACTGTGTCTTCCCATATCTCAAGCCCATCATAAAGGTTAATTATCCTTATGTGTAACAAAAGCACATGCTGCAGTATCAAAGCAAAGATTAAATAATATCTCTCTAAAATATCTTGTAATATATGAATTGATACAGCAGCTTAAAGGATTTCTTTTTGATTTTTTTCAAGACTGTTCTGCTAACAGAGATATCAATTAGCTAACTACAGGCTACTACCCCTGGGTAAAGGAAATCACAGGAACTGCATTGTAGGAGAGTTCTAGTAACATTTTAAAAGCATAAAATGAAAACATAATGAAACGTTTCTCGTGGTTCATGCCTGTAATTCTAGATACCTAGGAAGTAGAGTTATGAAAGGTATTAGTTCAAAGCCAGCTCAGGCAGAAGAGTCAGAGAGTCTCCCAACTAATTATTAAAAATCCAGAAGCAGAATTGTAGTACAAATGGCAGAGTGCCAAACTTGAGTAAAAATATAGTGGAGCAAGAGCCAGAGCCCCTGAATTCAGGTTCCATACCAGCACCTAAAGGACAAGAAAAAAAGAAATCTTGTTCACTTTCCTTCAAAATTTTATTCCTGTGAAATGGAGAGAATACACTATTTTCCCAACAACTTGGTTTTTCACTACCTAGTCTCTGGGTGCTAATACACAATAACAGTAAATGGATAGGGATTCATTTGGTAGACTAGGATCATGTTTAATTTTCCGTATTAGTGATCCTTGTATCTGGGGACTTCCTTTGCTCAAGGTTTAGTTTCCTATAATACTCTGAATTCTCTGGATGTATAAGTGCCCTCTGTTGTCACACTGAAAGAAGTGAAGATTAAAAAGAGCAGTAAATCATGATAACATTTAAAATAATTGGAATCCTATCTTATGCCAGCACCCTCTGCACTTCTACCACCTCCAAGAATTCATAAAACAGAATTTGCTCTTGAAAATGTTATACAATGATAACCTTTCCAGTAATAAACCTTAAGAGAAGAAATCCTGTCTTGTAATACAGTATTCATCTGCATGAAAGCTCATTTAAGAAGTCCAAATATCTTTCTACTATTTGGATACTCCCTCTCTAATAGACGGAGAAGATGATTCCTAATTACCGAAGAAAACTCTACACTCTTATTTTTGTCATTATGGGCTAGAAACTTCTGGAAGCCCATAGATAGTTCATGTTTTATTTTCTTGCTGCTCTTAGTAAATTATTTTGTGGTCTTTCTTATAATAAGGTGCTTCTAAAGCAGCCACAAGCATACATGGAGAATTTGTTCCTCCTAAAGGCAAAAATCAAGGCTCAGGGAGCCAAATTATGTATCTGTTTTTTTAAAACAAAGTTACACAATGCATGACTGATTACTACTACACAATAAAAATAAATTAGGAGTCATAATCTTGTTCAATATTGCATTAATTTATTGATTTTTCCCAGTAGCAGATTGAAGTTTACTTTAATGTGAACATATTAGGAAAGCAAATGTATTCACTGACCCCAAGATTGCCTTCAAAGTGCTTTTGAATATTTTTTGTTGTTTATGTATTATCTTAAATTATGTTTTATTATTCTTATGTAGTTTAACGAAACAGTTATCATTCAGTTGATAAGATGATGCTTTATTCTTTTTGGTCCCTTTCTAGATTTTCTTTTGTTTTCATTGTATGTTAAATCTGCAGCTGTCAGGTGCTGGTGGTTCGTTCCTGTAATCCTTGTTACTCAGGATGTTAAGCTCTGTGGATTGCAGTTCAAAGCCAGCCTGGGCAGTTAAGTACATAAGACTATTATCTCCAATTAACAATCAGAAAAAAAACTGGAAATGGAGTTGGGCTCAAAGTGCTAGAACACTAGCCTTAATCAACAAAGCTCAGAGTGAGCACCAGGTTCCTAGTTCAAGCCCCATGAGCTATCTTCCCCCTGCAAATAAGAAATACCTACAAATTGATTTCTCCCTGTTTTGTTTTACCAAAAAAATCAATAATCCAATAACCTTAAACTCACAATGGTATTTTGAAAATACTCAAAGATTTGAGAAAATTTAAATTCTTTGTAACTTTTGAGAAAGGCAGTTGTATGATAGCTTTTATTTCAATTTCTTGATCATTACTTAATTATAATTTATCATTTTTATAATTCAGAAATCAATTATTTAGCTTTTATAATAATCATCACATATTATTTAAAAACAAATCTTTACAGAGAATATCTTAAAATGATAAAATATTATTTATTCTAATTTTTCACATCTTTAGCCTGATGAGTTATGTTTCAAGAAGTTATATGAGCTGGGCGCTGATGGCTCACACCTGTAATCCTAGCTACTCAGGAGGCTGAGAAGGGAGGATCGTGGTTCAAAGCCAGCCCGGGCAGGAAATTCCGTGAGAATACATTTCTTTTGTTTCTGAATCCTCTAGTCTAAGATACTTTGTTACAGCTATTCAGGGTAAGATGCTGCACTGTTTCCATTTAAAGAATGTTTGTTAAACTTATTCTGGTTCATTCTCCCTGTATATTTTTCATACAGTTTAAGATTAAGTTGTTTATAGGAAGAAGAAGAAGAAATATAATATACATCTCCCAATGCATTTATTCCTAATTAAAAATTTAGGTTGGAATTATCTTCACTGATATAAATGAAAACAGATTTCCTCACAAAGTGGCTTCAATGTCCAACAATGAAGGAAGGGACTTAATTAATTATTTTTCTGTTCTTTTCCTTTTCCTTTCTTTTTCTTTTCCTTCCTTTCATTTCTTTTCTTTTCCTTCCTCACCTTTTCTCTTCCTTCCTCTCCTTTTCGTTCCTTCTTTCTTTCCTTCCCTTCTCTCTCTTATCTTGCTCTCTCACTCTCTTCCACTTTCCTCTCCCCCTCTGCCCCCATCTCTCTCTCTCTGTCCTCTTTCTACCCTACTCTCTAGTCCAAGAATGGGACTCTAAGTAGCTGATGCTTTCACTCTGAATAGAGCTCTACCAACTGATCTTTGCTTTTTCCTTCTGCTGAGATAGCAGATAATTAAATTATTACTTCTTCCTTCTTCCTACTTCAAATTTCAAACCTTAAATATACCCTAGTTTTTGCCTATAAATTCGCTTTACCTTTGGGCCGGTGAATTCTGGGCATCTGCAATCCTCTGGACTTCTCATCTGCCTTTGGGAATATGAAAATTGGCCTTGGAAAACTTTTATCTTGGTTTCTTTTATGAAAGGAGTACTGTAAGTGAATCTCTCTGTTATACTCCTCAAAATAAATTACTGTACATTGCTAATGATTCATTTCTAGGTTTGTTGCTGTTTTCAGTTTCCCTTTTTTTTATTAAAAACAAACTTCAATTTTCCTATTCTCACTTTTATATAGGAACTATATCTACTATAAGCAGATAAATATTTTGATTAGATGTTGTACATCTCTGAGAAATGGTTTCAAATTCAGTACTGTTTTTACATGTCCAAAAATTCTTTAAAATATACAGCAATGTTCAATAGACTATTTCTTTAGAAAAACAGATATCAGTACATGTGTGAAGGCAGTCTAAGGAATCTCAGGGAAACCTGTTGATTAAAAGGGGATTGAGAGAGTGGGGAAAGAAAATGAAATGGAGAGATATATTCTGGGCAAAATACAATATATGCACATCTAAATTACCATAGTGAAATCCCTTAGTGGACTTAATATGCACTAGAGAAATAAAGAGAAAGAAAAGAGAGAGAATGACAGGAAAGTAAAACTAGTTCCAGTGTGAGTGGAGGGATTACTGGGAGAGCAGAGAATTCCAAATAAAATTCCACAGTGATTCTAAATCAAGCACCAACATTTCTTTTGTTGAGCTGAAACCCCATTGTACAATTACTTGAAGATAATTCAGAAAAGAAGTAAAAAGGAAAAGAATCAGCTTTCACACATGCAAAAATTGCCTAATATTCCATAGCTTTTATGTTTTTATTGTCAGAATGGTATTTACCAGGGACCTTGTATTTTAACCACTCTAAGTCCATTTCAACTGAAAAAATCCAAAGAAATGAATGTCCTATCTGACTGTTTGTATATACACATGTGTATTAGCTAGGGGCAAAAAGCTCACATTTTATTGAAGAATACAATTTTTTTATCTTCTTTACACTTTGATGGATATAAATTATTCTTCTTGTCTATGATCATGAGAAACATTCCACCTCCCCCACTTTGACACCTTGCTCTTTGCAAACCTTTGTCCAATGTTTTTATTAACTCAATTTAATAGAACCTTTTTATGGTGACCTTAAGAATTTAATAACTCCTCCATGCTAGGACAATACCACCTGCAGGCTCCACTGGGATTAAACTGTACTGATTCAATATGTCTGTTGGAACACATGAAAAGAGGAAGGGGGAAGGAGGGAGGGAGCAGCAGCAACACTAATCAGTCTTTTCCCTCTCACCAACAAGTACTGCAGTTGCTTAGGACAGTCAATCCAAGCCATTTGCAGAGAATTTCGGTGGTTGCTAAGGTAATAGTAGCTCCCTCAAAGCTTCTTAATCATATTAATCTAACTTTGATCATGTCAGAGGCTAGCAATCTTCAATTCAATAATGTCTTTCCTCCTGACAGACATTCTGCATATTTTATAGATCTGATCAATATGTTATTAGTCAACAACCTGACGCTGGCTCATGAATTAATCCTTTTCTGTCAACCCAGCAGTTTATAGTCTTCTGTAACCTCTTTCCCTCATTGTAGATGTGACCTGGCTTAATCCAATTAAGATAAAATTAACTTTCCCCCCTCGTGGTACTCTCCTTCTATATTAATTTAAATCTCCAAGGACAGCTACTCCAGGCAAATAATTTTATGCTTGACCTTTTATGTGCAAGATTAAAGTGGTATGGACATATGCATGGGAAGTCAATGAGCTGTCTCTCCATTTTCATCCTTCTTTAACAGTGCTGGAAAAATTCCATGTGAACGCAGAGGATTACTAAATGACAGTGATATATTTATTTAAGTTGTGAAAAGAACTCAGTCACTTCAGCTTCGTATTTAGTATCTGTAGTGTCTTTGTCTTTTTAGAAAGGTAAGTTAATAATAAGTGGTGGCAGCACTATCAGAGTTATTGTTGATATGGCACACCAAGGATGTTTTTAACAGTTTGCAATATGCAAAAGTAATCATCTATGCTCCTGCAACTCATGTGGCATATGACATTACCTGCTAAGAAAAAGAAAAAGGTGGGAAATATTATTTAACTTTGCATAAGAGCATTAATAGACTGCCTGTACTTCTGGGCAAATACGAAGATTCCACTTGGATAACAGAACAAGATTTCTTCATAAACATCTAGCATACATTTCTTTGAGGTTCAGTTTTAATGTCTAGTCATCTGCAGGCCAACATTTGAAAAGAATTTGTCTTTCAGGCAAAATGGTTTCTATTTCCTCTCCCTTCCTACCTAATCTCATCCACCTCCTCCACCTACCTGTCCACACATGCCTCCATACACCCCCTTCGATAACATTTTGGTATCTAACTTCTTTGAAGTCATTTAGGGTAGCTTATTTTTTCCTTTCCAAGTAACACCCAAGTCTGAAAAAATACATAAATGGCAAATCATTGCCACTGAATTGAAATGTTAAGAAATATATTGCCTCCTCATAGACTTGTAAGTGTAAAATTCTTTCCCTATATAAGAGAGGAATGAAATGTCTATTGGAACACAATTATCATTTTATTTCTGTAAACATTAACTCCATAGGCTTTTGGTTGTATTTGATTAAGTATAATAAGCAATGTTTATTTTTGTTTTTGCTTTTTTGTCCGTCAAGAGGCTTGAACTCTGGGCCTGGGTGCTATCCCTCAGTTCTTCAGCTCAAGGTGAGTGCTCTACCACTTGTGCCACAGCAACACTTCCAGTTTTCTGATTGGTTTATGGGAGATAAGAGTCTCACAGAGTTTACTGCCCAGGATGGTTTTGAACTGCAATCCTCAGATTTCAGCCTCCTGAGTAGCTAGGATGTAGGCGTGAGCCACCAACGCCGGCAATAAGCAACATTGTACATTGTAATAGAGAAAAGAAATATTGTTCAGCAAAAACCCAAGAACGCTATTATATTTCTGATTGACTGCCACATCACAATATATATTCTCTCTATGTTTCTACATTTTTTGTTTGTTTTTTTTTGGAATGTTTGTGTGTGTGTGTGTGTGTGTGTGTGTGTGTGTGTGTGTGTGTGTGTGCATGCACACGCACACCGCAGCAATCCTGGGACTTGAACTCAAGGCCTCAAACTCTCACTTGACATTTATGCACATGGCTGGCTCACTACCATTTGAACTTCACCTCCACTTCTGACATTTGTGGGTTAATTGTGCCCATTCTGTCTTCAAACCATGATCTCCAGATCTCACTCTCCTGAGTAGCTAGGATTATAGCTTTATGCTATAAGTTTATTATGAAATCTTTTGATCAAAGAGCAAACATTTGTATATCCTCCATTCAGAGCTCATTAACAAGACAAAGGATTCTGTGAAATCCCTGAAACTAATTTCAAGTTTCCTCCACTTAAAAATACATTATTAGCTTTTTCTCTCTCTGTTCGTTTCTAGCTCTCTGCTCTCTCTCTGTTCTTACCCCTCTCTTGCTCTTGCTCTTCCTCTCTTGCTCTTGCTCTTGCTCTTGCTCTTGCTCTTCTTTTCTAGCTCTCTCTGCACTCTCTCTCTGCTCTAGCTCTAGCTCTTTCCTCTCTCTCCTCTCTTTCCCAGCCACGTGGAGTGCCAACCTTGCCTGGTCCCAGCAGGTCTACTGAATAAACCTTCCCCTTACCTAAATACCACGTGTGTGGTGCAGTTCTTACTCGGATACCTCTTTTTAAAAACCTAACATAAATGGTGCCATAAAAATATATAATTACTCTGTATTTTACCTCAATCATTTATTTAATACTAAATATGATAAATATATTTGAATGAACTCATATACATTGTTATCTTCAATAAACATTCTTATATTTCAACCTTTCTAAGACTCACTTTTCTCTGTCTTCTTTAGTATTTCTATTTTAAAAAGTATTGTCAGGGAAAGGGGTTACAGTTACATAAGTAAGATAGTGAGTACATTTCTTATTGAACTTTTTACCCCTCCTTCATTTTTCTCCCACTTTTCTGCCCCTCTACTCACTTCCCCGACCTTGTACTAATCATTTCCAACATATTGTCTTGGAGTATTGCCGTTGTATTATTTCCTTCCTTGTCCTTTGTCTTATGCAGAGCTTCCATCTAAATCTCAATATTTGACATCTTTCTTCAAAGATAGATTTGTTGTTAGACACCATAATTAGGTGTTTTTTTCTTGGTCTATTAATTTTTTTCTAGGTTTATTTTGACTTCCACGATGGTTATGACGCATTGAATATTAGGGCTGGGATCTGAAATATCTCCCCAACTCTCAGATGCAGCAGGTATTTCTTTCAATGAAGTAGTGTTTGAAGATGAAAACGTTAGGCGGCGGAATGATTGTGATGACTCTGACTCCATCTCTGGATAATTTTTCATTGATAGTTTCATAAGTTAATGGGATATTACAGTTGGTGGTCGTAGAGCTGTATTAGAGAATTTTGGAGGTGATAGAGAATTTCAGAGGTGGTATAGACTTTTCTAAGTGGTGATGTTTTCAAGAGAGACCTAGCCAGAGGAAATCCATAACTGACAGACATACCTTTGAAGTGTAATTTTTTCTATTTTTAGCAGATCTTGTCAGGTGTTTTGGTTACAGCAAAGGCAAACTACCCAATCCGCTGTCTTTCCTAACCCTCACAGTCAATATTTTCTCCCTAATATGTTACAAAACCTTTGTCATAATTTCATAAGGGAAGTTTTGTATTTATTTTTTCTATTTGGAATGTATTAGCCTAGCCATGTAGATGTTTTCTCCTCAGTTCTACAATATTCATTTTCTCCTTAAAGATTCAATTCCAGTATGCCCTCAAAAAATGTATATTTTCTGTATGTATTAAATTAAAATGTCAACTTATCTGTTTCGACCATGTGCATAATTCCATAGTTGTCTGGGAACTGGAGGGACTTTTGACCCTAACTTTATATTGTACTAACTAGTGACTCATTTCCTGGACTAGGATTTGAGACAAACCAGAAGGCAATTTTGCATTAGTTAATAAGCACAACATATAGAAAACTGACAGGTTTAGTTTCCATTTGCTTGCTCTTTAGCTCTCTGGATATTTATATTGAGTAGAATAATGCAGAGTCACTTTGGCTACATTAATAGACAAGTGTAAAAGATTCTTCTGAGAAGACAAAGAGCTTCCTGAGATCTGGATATTCTGTGTAGTGCTTAATAATCTAAAGTTAAATTATGAGCTTTGCCACCTCTGTAGTAGCTGTGTTTGTGAGTGTTGAGCATTTCTAATGTTTGCCTCAACTTCTTCTTCCTTTAACATACCTTAATTTTATTAAATCCTGCTATGAGTGCACCTTATGGAATACTATGAGGCCTATGGACTACCTGACCGTATATAATTAATATACCTTTAAAACGCACTTGTTTCTTACCCACCCGTGTTTAAACTTGCTGGCTTTTTCCTTTCCTTTCTACATCAGTCCTCTGTTTACAAATATTTTATTTAGTAATTTTGGTGTTGTCAATAGAAAAGTCATTGAAAACGTTTAATAAATCCTACTGCTTGAGGGTCAAAATCCAGAGAAAGTTAACACTGAAAAGCAGGAAGAATGGTAATTTCTGCATACAAAATTTTTTATCATCTCATCAGTGTATCAAGAATTGATTTTACTGAAAGGAAATGTCAAATATCCTAAATTCCAACATGGCTGACAATAACAGTTATGCATACTTAGAATCATGCATATTATGTATGTAAGGAAAAAACAAATAATGCTTAGATAAGGAAATAATTCACACATTTATACTACTTCAAGATATTCTCATCTTCGTTGCCTCATTGCAAGACTTCAACAATGCCTATGCTTTATTTGGGGCTTTATAAAATGTCAAATCACTATGAAAAATCGAAGCCAATTTTATCCATTATATTCTAAACCGAAAGAAGTAATCTATCATTTTTCCCACTGAAGTGGTACTCTAATGAAAAAGGAAGGGAAAATAATGACTAGCTAGATAAGCTGCCAACAGTCCTAAGGTAGTGGATTCAGACCAGTTCAGTTCGGTTTTGTTCATGAAATAAAAATCCAGAGCACCCAGCAAACTTGACCACATGTGTTTAGTTCTTGCCCCAGATCCCCTTAATAACCCGTGAAAAGAGAGACCAGAGTTGTATCTCACATGCCTCGTTGACAGGCTATACCCTTTGGCACAGAACAGAACAGGTGCCTTCTTGCTTAACTGCTTACTACCTGCATGGCTTCTTTTTAATTGGCATCTGCCCCTTGTTCAAGTGGTGGGTTGTGCAGCTGAGTAGCTATGGCCCACAAGCCTCCTTCAAAAAGATGCCAGGCTTTCTTTCTGAGCTTAGATTTTAGCTGGATTCATTTGTAGAAAGCCTCCATGTAAACTTTTCACCTGAAAAAAAAGATGAAAGACAATTTCACGTAGAGAAATCATCGAGGGGCCCAAACAAGGAAGACAGTTAGAGAGAGATGATTTACAAATCTGTTCTGCTAGTTCTTCTAACTTCAAAGAAGGCTAAAACTTTTGGGGAGAGTCATAGAGGTTGAAATAAAGCATATAGTCTGGAGACTTTTAAAAAATGAACTGATGTTTATAGTTCACTGAAACTGATGAAGATATTTTCTCCCAGTAAATAATATTAATGTTAACTAAAAATACAAAAAAGTAAAGACAACCCCAACAATATGTCAAGAGAACTGAAATAAGAATTTCTTAATTGAACATCTGTCAAAATAAAAAAAAAATTGTGCTAGATGCCAGTGCCTTTTACCTGTAATCCAACCTATTCAGCAGAATGAGAGCTGAGAATCATGGTCAAATCCAGCCTGAGCAGACAAATCAGAGTGACAGCTCTAAAATGCAGAAGTGGCACTGTAGTTTAAGTGGTTGAGTGCCAGCCTTGAGCAAAGGGACAGTACCCAGTTCCTCAGATTAATTTACAGAAAGAAAATGTGTCAAAATATTTTAACTGTTGCTATAATATTTATGTTTTAGTTATTATTTTTGTCCTAGTACTAGGGTTTGAACTCAGGGCTGTATTTTGTAACCGTTAACACCCTACCACTTGAACCTTACCTTCACTTATGGTTTTATGCTGATTAGTTGAATAAACATCCCTTGGTTTTGTCTTACTGACTGGTTTCAAACCTCCATCCCCAGATGTCAGCTTCCCGAGTAGTGAGCCACCAGTGCCTAGCAACATTTTCATTTAAAGTAAAAGTCAGCTGATGCACTAGTATTTCTAGTTTAAGATTTGTAGTGATATGTTCATTCAATGATCACAGATCACCTCCATTTTTTCACTCTGCTCTGACACTCTTAATTCATATCTGTTTCCATAACATGTAACTCAACTTTAGATAGCGACAATGTGATTATATACCTTCCAGAGGCTACCTGACTTACTCTCCTGAAATTAATTCTTTGTAAATTGAAAGGTGAAAGCTATTTCTTTTAATACCTGCATTATTTTTCTCATTCTGTATATTATATTAGACCCAAACAGTAGGCATTTTTAAAAAAAAAAAATTCTGTGAAGGAACTAAACACTAACTTTATTTGGTTATTGATGTTAAATTTGTAATTAATCATTGTTGAACATCTCATTCATTGACTGCTTGTATGACCTCATACAGATATCAAGTTTTAGGAAAGCATGCCAGTATTCTGCTCGGTTACTTGGGTAGTGAGGTGTAACTGACTATGACTATCACGAGGTATTTTCATATGTTGGGCTCAGATGCATTCCACCATCTTTACCATTCTATGCTTTCAGAACATGTCCTGGCCTCCAGCTATCCACCTGGCCTCCAGCTATCCACATGACCCACCAGGCTAGTCTGCAGTGCCTACCGACACAGGTGTTTTTCTTCACATGCTTCGTGAGCATTTTCTGTAGAGTTGAGGAGTGATTGCATCCATTTCTCAGAGGTCTTATGAAAAATTAAATAGTTTGCACAACATGGTGAAACATTATTGGAACAACCAAGGCTTAATATTATTACCATATAACATTATTTTTATTGAAACATAAGCACCTGTCTATTACACTATTAAGTTTAAAAAGAAGATAAAAAGAGCATAAATAATCTGGTATCAAAAACATATGTATACTTTTTAGGAAAAAGGATATTCTATTTATTTCAACTGTGAGGTATCTCAAATAGCTTCTAGAATACTTTGAGGTTTTTGGAAAAGCATAACTTATATACTTGATTCTATATTTATTATAAGTACTTATTTTATTACTCAGATTGAGAGATATTGGAGAGAAATGACTCATTAAATTACCGTTTGAAAATCTGTCACTTGATGACCTAATTGAAGGGGAATATTTATAATAATGATGAAAATCTATACATATTAATCTATGCAATTGGATTCTGAGCTTTTAAAAAAGCGAAGAAAATACTTGTTTAATTTTAAATAGCATCATGTAGTACAATTTCACAATTAAGTGATTAAGTGCATGAATATCTTAGCAGAATGCTTATTACACATTAACACTTACAAGATAATATTATTGCTATACTCATCTTTATCAATATTACTTTCATTAGCAATAGTAAGAATAGCAATGGCATTGGTATTCACCAGTTTAAAAGTTCATATTTTAATAAAAATTTTTGAATATATGGATCCTATTTGATTTTAAATTATGTGAAATCAACACAATAAGAAATGAAGTGCATAGTAAGGGCAATGGTAATCTTATGGTAATATGAAGGAGATTTTCCTGCAGACTTTTGACCTGTAGATGTGTGTGTGTGTGTGTGTGTGTGTGTGTGTGTGTGTGTTCATTCTATAGGATACACATTCTATAACATATATACACCCACACATTCTATAGCCTATATATATTAAAACATACTCTATCTATCTATCTATCTATCTATCTATCTATCTATCTATCTATCTATCTATCTATCTATCTAGGAATATTCTCAGATATACTATTTCCAAATGTTATTTTTTAACAGTAAGACTAAATCTTCTCAGTTCAATAAAGATTGTTCTTTAACCTTTTATCTTTATGTTTATGTGTTCTTACCATTCTTACTGAGAATTGATATTTGAAACCTTTTTCTTTTTTAATTTTTATTTATTTTTTATTGTGAAAATACTCTACAGAGGGGTTACAATAACATGGGCAAAATAATGAGTACATTTCTTATCAGGCATTGTAGCCTCCCCCTTTGTTTCCCCTTCCCATCCCTTCCCAGCCGTCCCCACCCCCCCGCCCAACCCTCCCCCCCACCAAAGTTGTAAAGTTCATTTCAACGTGACAACTTGGAATTCTCATTGTTGCAACGGGTCCACCTGTATCCTTATTTAAACGACTTGTTTTTCCCCTTCCCCTCCACAAATTATACTGACATCAAATACAGTGAAATCAGGGGTTATACTGTGGGTGAGGGACATACAAAGCAACAATGAAATAATCTTATAAATGCGTTAGAAACAAATGCATGAAAGAAAAAAAAACATTTGAATACATATCTTAGGGTTCATTTTCCTAACATCACCTTATCTGACCTTTTCTGCTTGACTCATTCATATACTAGATGTTGCAAATAAGGGAAACCATGGGACCTATGTTACTTTGGGCTTGGCTTACTTCACTTAATATAATTTTTTCCAAGTCTTTCCATTTCCGAAAAAATGGGGCAATGTCATTCTTTCTGGTGGAGGCATAGAATTACAAAATTATCAAAAATATTGAGATTTTACGGACATCTGTAGGCATGTCTCTAAAATATGCAGCAATATACCCAATACACCATTTTTTAACCAGGTGCACATCCTTGTTCTTTTACAGTAGGTAATATATGCAATCAACCCATACAACAAAAAGGAATGAATATAGAACATAAGGCATAATGCAGTATTCTAATTAATGCAATATTTTGTAGAGCCACCATATTTTTTAAGTTTACATTTTTCTTTTACTTTTCTTTTGTTTGTAGTTGTCGGTTCATGTGTGTGTGTGTGTGTGTGTGTGTGTGTGTGTGTGTGTGTGTGTGTGTGTGTGTGTGTGTGTGTGTGTGTGTGTGTACAGTGACTTAAACTCAGAGCCTTGTGTTCTTGTTTGCTTTTCTTTGCTCAGTCTGGCAATGTATCTCTTGAATCACTTCTGCTTCTGGGGTTCTGCTATTTAGTTGGAAATACAAGTGTCTTGGATTTATCTGCCTGAACTGGTTTTGCACCTCAGGTTTTAGAGCTCAGCCTGGTGAATAGTTAGGAGTACAGAAATGAGCCACAGGCAGCTAGCTTTGAGCTTACTATATAAGCACTTACCTTAACAGATAATAATTTCTGACCTACAAATTATTAAGCAAACTAAGATGTTATTGCACTTTCTCTTTTAAATAGCATATCTAAGTTTAAAACTTTGCTTTGAGTTTTCCATAGTTTTTTTGTAATCACATTGTCTTCAGAGTATGAAAATATATTTCCATTCCTTCCATACTAGTTCATCCATATATATTAGGTGCTATTAGAAACTGGGCATTTTGTCAGATAAAGGACAATTGGCGCAAGTGCCATCCTGTGTTCCTTTTTTTTTAAATCAAATAATCGTGGCTAAGTACTAGGCTAGGGTAACACATTCTACGATTATTCATGATGTCTTTCATTCCACAGGTAACATTTGAAGTTACCATTGCAGTATCTAGGTGTAATTAATTTAGCATGGTAGTTGGCCCAGACATCAATTTCTGAGAATTATTTTTTTGTTTTGTATTTGTGTAACTTGGGAAATTTTCAATAGGTTTGAATTAATTCTGCCATAATATTAGATGCCTAAATTTTAGTGAAACTTACATAACCTGAATGTAAGCACTGATGTGTAATAATTTTTATATTGCTTTTTTAAAAAAATAAGTTATTAATTGTGAAAATAATGTACAAAGGGGTTACAATCAAATGAGCAAGGTAATGAATACATTTCTTTCTTTCTTTCTTTTTTTCTTTTTTCTTTCTTTCTTTCTTTCTTTCTTTCTTGTTTTCTTTCTTTCTTTCTTTCTTTCTTTCTTGTTTTCTTTCTTTCTTTCTTTCTTTCTTTCTTTTTTTCTTTCTTTCCTTCTTTCTTTCTTCTTTCTTTCTTTCTTCCTTCCTTTCTTTCTTTCTTTCTTTCTTTCTTTCTTTCTTTCTTTCTTTCTTTCTTTCTTTCTTTCTTTCTTTCTTTCTTTCTTTCTTTCTTTTTTAGGGTCCATTCGTCAGGCCTGAACTCTGGGCCTGGGCGCTGTCCCTAAGCTCTTCAGCTCAAGGCTAGCGCTCTAACACTTGAGCCAAGGCGCCACTTCCAGCTTCCTTCTTTTTGCTTATGTGGTGCTAAGGAATCGAACTCAGGGCCTCAGACATTCAATGCAAGCGCTCTACCACTGAGCCACCTTCCCAGGCCATGAATATATTTCTTATCCAGCATTGTTGCCTCCTCCTTTGTTTCCCCTTACTATCCCTTCCCTCCCATCTCCACAACTACATTTCCTCCTCCCCTCTTGCCTAAATTGTAAAGTTCGTTTTTTGACATAGCATCATGTACATCGCATTGTTGCAATGAGTCAACCTGTATCCTATTTAAACAATTTTTTCCCTTCCTATTCCCAAATTATACCAACATCAAATAAGTGAAAACAGAGGTTATACTGTGGGGGAGGGACATACAAAGCAACAAAAAAAAACACATGGTAACTTATAAATATTTTTGAAACAATAGCAAGAAAGAAAAAAAAACTTGTGTCCTTATCTTGGGGTTCATTTCACTTAACATCATGTTATCTGACCTTTTCTGCTTGTCTCAGACATATACTAGCTATTGCAAATAAGGAAATCCATGGGACCTATGTTTCTTTGCACCTGGCTTACTTCACATAATATAATTTTTTTCCAAGTCTTTCCATTTCCCATAATTCTAAAGAAAGATAATATTAGAAGTGAACTCATAAAAACAGAATTTTCTCTGATTTTTAAAATCATCTGACAGTTGGCTAAATCAAATGAATTTATGAATCCAAAATGAGTAATAAACTAGGCATCTTTAAACTACCTTAAAATACTTTTTCTAATTTTCATGATTCTCTGAAAACTCTTAGGAACATAAGTATTTGAGAACTTTTTCTAAAAATATTAAAAAATATTGAGTTTTCATTTATACATGGCATAAGAGAATATTCCATAAACAACAAATACTAAAAAAAGAATATATCATAAAATGACCATTGAAATTCATCAATTTGAACTTTTCTTACCAGTTGGACATTCTTTATACATCTATTCTAAATTTACATGCATATCACATTCATCACAATAACACAAACACTCACTAACTTGATATTTAATTGTTGTCTTCATTTTACGTGGATTGTTATTGCTGTTATTGCTACTGTAGCAGTTTGAAAGGCAATCACTAAAGCTATTGTTGATGCTCAGACTCTTACATCAAGTATAACAGGAAGTCTGTAAGATACTCAAAAGAAAAATTACTTGCCCTTTGATCATTTGGATTGCTAAGGTTGTAGTTCTTAGAATGATAAAAAACAAAACAAAACACATAGTGATTAATATGTATGTCCTATACAATGTATTTCATTCTTAGAATTCTTTCTGGATAAATTACAGGCAACAAGTTCATATTGGGTTTTATGTAAATAGTATTTGTTTTCTCATGATTCAGTTGACAGCTTTGAGGGCTGTGCTTATTCAATTTCTCATTCACAAACTAGTATTTTCTTATCTATCAACTCTGGTATCAAAGACATCAACTCCCTACAGGGAAAATGGACAGAGACTTTCATTCTGCACAAGTCATCATGCAGAAAGACAAAAGAAATACTAGCTTCCAACAACAGATGAAGAAAGAGGACAAACATTCTTTTCCAGAAACTCCTCACATAATTCTCCTTTCTCTAATTGTATCACTTTGCTGCAGAAACTCTTGGTTGAACAACCCCAATTAGCCATAGTTTCCATGTATTAGTTAACTTAGAATCTGTTTTCTAGATTATTAAGGTATTAAGGAAAATGGAATTTTCATTCCTTACTTAGAAATTATCCTTCTAGAGTCAAATTTAAGTGAAATGTATGAAAATAAAGACATTTTCATACATCCATATTCTCCACATTGCTACCATATTGCTATCCACATTGCTACCATCCTTCCTTTCTGATTAATCCTTGAGAGTTTATGCACCCTCCGGACAATGGAGTACTCCAAAAAGGGAAGATGGAAAGTCTAGAATGCAGTTGACCAACCAGAAAATACTATAAAGTCTAGGATGATTACTAAGGAGATTTCTGGACAAAACTACTAGAGCTATATGGAAAACCTCTTGTTTTAAATAAGTCATGAATCAATCATGTCCTAGATGAAACATATAAGCTGTTACATATGCATGAAGAAATACTAGTGGGTAATTAGCATATGGAATGATGCTAAAATTTATTTCTTACTAGACAATAAATTTAATGATGTGTACTCTGATTTGACCCATTTTGTTTCAGCTAATTGTGTATTTCCTTAGAGCTAAAGAAGCTCAAAATCTCTTTTGTATCTAACATCCAGCATTTTTTTCATTCTTATTAGTTAATTTAGGGTAAGACCAATGGTATCATATTTGATTGATTTGAGATGTCAATTTCTATCATTTTGACCAGATTATTCTCAGTACCCGAGGTGAAAAATTCTCTTGAAGTATATCTGGCATTTTCTTTACATGCCATTTCAGTAAAGTGAATGTCAAGCTGTCACAGCTGTAAATATGGACTTAAAACATTACCCATGTTTTCCTAAGTCTCCTGTGGTTACAAGAAAAATGCCAGGAGGACACGGCTAGCATTAAAAGGGTCCACTTATGTTCTGTTTACTAATTTACATTTTGTCGATTTAAGCTGTCAAGTAATAGATGTCATGTTGCAAAGAAGAATACATTTTAAAATATTTTTAACTTCAATTCATTTAAGTCAATAATACATACAATACAGAAATAATTGGTAGAGTATGCATATAATGTTCTGACTAAAATTACTCACCTACCAGCCACATTTTTGTGCATGTGTTTGCTGGTAATGAAGCTTGAAATTGGGGTCTGACCTTTGTCCTTCAGATTTTGCTATTCAGGGTTGGTGCCACTAAAGTCACAGCTACACTTCTGATTTTGAGTGGTGGATTGCAGATATGTCCTATAGATTTCCTTCCTGGATGGCTTTGAACCATGATCCTTAGAACTCAGCCTCCTGAGACACAAAGATTATGGAAGTGAGTCATCAGTACCTCACTACTTACCAGTCTTCTTATTAAGACATTAACCCTAATATGAATTATGTTTATTATAAAGCAATTATACTATGGAAAGTACACACACTAGACAGTAACAAAGACAGTATTTGTGATAGTGTTAGAATTAAATTAAGATTTTGATAGGTATTTCTTTCTACCTACTACTAAAATATTTTTTTTTATTTTTTTTTTTTGAGTTCAGTCGTGGGCCTGAACTCTGGGCCTGGGCGCTGTCCCTCAGCTCTTCAGCTCAAGGCTAGCGCTCTACCACTGAGCCACCTTCCCAGCCCGAGTTTTCTTTTTTTTTTTTTCTTTTTGCTTATGTGGTGCTGGGGAATCGAACCCAGGGCCTCAGGCATGCAAGGCAAGCGCTCTACCACTGAGCCACCTTCCCAGCCCCATTACAATATTTTTGAATCATACTGGAATTTGAATTCTGAGCCTCCTATTGTCAACCTGTTCTTTTCCTCCTGAACTATGCCTCTGGTCTCCAAAAAAATCAATATTTCAGCCAGATGTCTGCAACTCCCATTTATAGCCCTAGTCACTCAGGAGGATGAGAGTTGAGGAACGGTTTTTAAAGGTTGGCCAGGCAGGAAAGGCCATTGAGGCTCTTTTTGATTTTATTTTTGTTTTGGTTAATCATGGGGCTTGAACTTAGGGCCTGGGCTTTGTCTCTGAGATTTCTTACTAAATGTTAATACTCTACTATTTTGAACCACAGAGCAACTTCTGGTTTTCTAGTGGTTAATTGGAGATAATAATCTCAAAGACTTTCTTAACTGGCCTGTTATCTAACTGCCATTCTCATATCTCAGCCTCTTGAGTAGCTAGAATTACAAGAGTGAGCCACCAGTACACAAAAAGAAAAAAGTAGAGCTATGGGTACCATTGAAAGAGAAAAGCACAGGGACAATACGCAGATCCTGAGCTCAGTTTCCAGGACTGGCACCTATATATTTATATATTTGTTGGGATGAAATTTAAAATTTTACCGATGCTAGGCAACCACTCTAATTTTGCCTGCTTTTCCTGGTGAAATTATATATTTTATATCAAAGTATATCTTGAGTTATTTATTCAATGTTCCACATTACTAAACTTTGATATTTGCTTGTGAAAATTCATGTAATTAGTGGTTTCTACAAGTGTTTCATTGCCTTTATAATATATTCAGGCTTAAGGCAGGTTGTATGTTCAATATCAGTCAAAGATTAGGAGGGGAATGACATTATTTGTATTATTTGAAGTTCTTCCTAGTAGAATATATACACACACATGCAGAGCAAAGGTCAGAGGGAGACAGAGACAGAGACAGACAGACAGACAGGCAGGCAGGCAGGCAGGTAGGAGAGAGAGAAGAGGATGGAGGAGAGGGGAAGGGAGGGGACAGAAGAGGAGAGGAGAGACAAAAACACACTGACAGAAAGACAGTAGGGGCAGAGATAGAGACAGAAGACATTACTATTACAAGAATGTAGGCAATTCCTAGGATATACTAGGATGCAGAGACAAACATGACATGGGCTAAACAGTAACATAAATATAACAAAAGGTCCAGAGAGGACATAGGTCGAAGTAGGAATGATTTAAAACTAAGCAGGCCAAAAAATTTGTGGCTCCTGTTACATGAATTTCAGTTTAGGCAAAGGACCTTTAAATATTAGATAGAGATTACAACTGTATACAACTTTTGTCTTTTAAAAGTAGATACTCCAAATGGATCAAAGACCTGGAACTCAAAGCAGACACTCTGAAAACATTACAGGATGGAATAGGAGAAACCCTAGGTCTCCTTGGCTCAGGCCGAAATTTTCTGAATAGAGACCCGGAAGCACAACAAATCAAAGAAAGGTTGGACAAATGGGATTGCATACGGTTGCAGAGCTTCTGCAGGGCAAATGACATAGCTAGCAAGATCAATAGAAAGCCCACCGATTGGGAGAAGATCTTTACTAGCCATACAACGGACAATGGTCTCATATCTAAAATATACTTGGAACTCAAAAAATTAAACCACCCAACAACAAATCCTCAAAGAAACAACTGCCCAATAAATAAGTGGGCGAAAGACTTAAAGAGAAACTTCTCTGAAGAAGAAAGAAGGATGGCCAATAGACACATGAAGAAATGTTCAACATCCCTAGCCATAAAAGAAATGCAAATCAAAACAACATTGAGATATCACCTCACTCCAGTTAGAACAGCAAAAATCAAGAACTCTAACAACAACAGATGCTGGAGGGGATGTGGACAGAAAGGAACCTTACTTCATTGTTGGTGGGAATGTAAACTTGTTCAACCACTTTGGAAAGCAGTATGGAGGTTCCTCAAAAGACTTCACATAGATCTACCCTATGATCCAGCAATCCCACTTTTGGGCATTTACCCAAATGTTTACAAGCAAGACCACACTAAAGCTACCAGCACAACTATGTTTATTGCAGCATTATTTACCATAGCTAAGATATGGAACCAACCCAGATGCCCCTCAGTAGATGAAAGGATCAAGAAAATGTGGTATATATACACAATGGAATTCTATGCCTCCATCAGAAAGAATGACATTTCCCCATTTGTTAGGAAAAGGAAAGGTTTGGAAAAAATTATATTAAGTGAAGTAAGCCAGGCCCAAAGAAGCATAGGTCCCATGGTTTCCCTTATTTGCAATATGTAGTACAGGTATGAGTCAAGCGGAAAAGTTCAAATAATGTGATGTTAGGAAAATGAACCATTAAATATGTATTTTAATGTTTTCGTTTCTTTCATGCATGTGTTTCTAACACATTTATAAGATTATTTCTTTAATGCTTTGTATGTCCCTCCCCCACAGTGTAACCCCCGCTTTCACTATATTTAATGTCAGTATAACATGTGGAGGAGATGGGAACAAACAAGTCGTTTAAGGATTCAGGTGGACCTGTTGCAACAATGAGAAGTAAAAAATGTCATGTCAACACCAGCTTTACAATGTCGGTGTGGGGGGGGAAGGGGGGTATAATTGGGGGGAGGGAGGGGGGTATAATTGGGTGGGGGGAGGGGGGAGGTGCGGAAGGGAGGTGAAGGGTAAACAAAGGAGGAGGCTGCAATGATTGGTAAGAAATGTATGCATTATCCTGCTCATGTATTTGTAGCCCCTCTGTACAGTATGTTCTGAAATAAAATAAAATTAAATTAAAAAATAAATAAAAATAAAAAAATAAATAAATATCTATTCGCGAAACAATGGACCACCCAAATTTATCAAAGAAACACTACTTTCCCTCAAATCCCATATAGATCCAAAGACATTAATTGTTGGGGATTTTAACACACCACTCTCCCCACTAGATAGATCAACTCAGCAAAAACTCAAGAGAGAAACCGCAGATCTAAACATCTGCATAGATCAACTAGACTTAACAGACATCTACCGAACATTTCACCCAACAGCATCAGAATACATGTTTTTTTCAACAGCACATGGAACGTTTTCTAAAATAGACCACATTTTAGGCCATAAAGGAAACTTGTCTAAATTCAGAAACATTGAAGTTATACCTTGCATTCTCTCTGACCAGAAGGGAATAAAATTAGAACTCAATACCAAAAGCCACCAAAGAAAGTCTGGTATGACATGGAGGCTGAACAACAAACTGCTGAATCATGAGTGGGTCATGGAAGAGATTAGGAAGGAAATTCCAATGTTCATGCTATTCAACAAAAATGAACACACAAATTACCAGCTCCTCTGGGACACAGGAAAGGCAGGACTCAGAGGCAAGTTTATAGCTCTGAGCTCCTACATCAACAAATTGGAGAGATCTGAAACTATCAATTTAATGACACATCTAAACCTCCTTGAAAAAGAGCAGCAAGATAAACCCCAATCCAGTAGACGGAAAGAAATAATTAAAATTAAATCAGAATTAAATGTATTAGAATCCAAAAAAAAACTATAGAAAGAATCATCAAAACAAAGAGTTGGTTCTTCGAAAAAATTAACAAAATTGAAAGACCCTTAGCAAATCTTATCAGAAAAAGAAGAGAACACACCCAAATATCTAAACTCAGAGATGAGAATGGAAACATCACCACGGAAACAAACAAGATGCAGAATATTACAAGGGAATACTTCTCAAAAATTTATGCTAATAAGTTTGAGAACGTGACAAAAATGGACTTTTTCCTACCAAATATTGACATGCCAAAACTAAACAAAGATGAGTTAAACCATATTAACAGGCCCATATCAAGCATTGAAATAGAAACAGCAACAAGAGACCTCACAGCTAAGAAAAGTCTAGGACCAGATGGTTTCACCACGGAATTTTACAAGGCCTTCAAAGCAGAGATCACACCAATACTCCTCCAACTCTTCAATGAAATTGAAAGAGAAAGCTCACTACCGAACACATTCTATGAAGCCATCATAAACTTCATCCCAAAACCCGGCAGGGACTCATCAAAGAAAGAGTACTATAGACCCGTTTTTTGATGAACATTGATGCAAAACTTCTCAACAAAATTTCGGACAATCGACTTCAACAATTCATCCAAAAAATCAAACACCATGATCAAACAGGATTCATTTCAGGGATGCAAAGCTGGTTCAATATAAAAAAATCCACTAATATTATTCATCACATCAAAAGGAGCAAGAATAAGAACCACATGGTTATCACAATATATGCAAAAATCATTCGACAAGATCCAACACCCCTTTATTATGAAGGTTTTGGAAAAATTAGGAATCCATGGAACATTCCTCAATACAATAAAGGCTGTATATGACAAACCTACAGCCAGCATTATACTTAATGGGGAAAAACTATAGCCATTTCCTCTTAACTCAGGAACAAGACAAGGATGTCCAACCTTTTGCACTTCTCTTCAATCTAGTATTAGAATGCCTAGCTACACCAATAATACAAGAAGCAGACATAAAGGGGATCCACAGAGGGAAAGAAGAAATGAAACTCTCCCTCTTTGCAGATGACATGATCTTGTATTTAAAGAATCCCATAGACTCCACTCCCAAATTACTCACGCTGATTCAAAACTTTGGTAAAGTAGCAGGATATAAAATTAATCCCCCAAAATCAATGGCTTTTCTGTATTCCAACAATGAGAAAAGTGTGGCTGAATCTAGGAAAGCAACTCCATTTGTAATAGCCCCACAAAAAATAAAATACCTAGGAATTAACTTAACCAAAGAAGTGGAGGTCCTCTATGATGAAACCTTTAAAATCTTGAAAAAGGAAATCAACACAGAACTTAAAAAATGGCAAAACCTCTCATGTTCCTGGATTGGAAAGATTAACATCGTGAAAATGGCAATACTTCCCAAGGCTATCTACTAATTCAACGTGATACCTATCAAAATCCCAACCTCATTCTTAAGGAAATAGAAGAGGCAATCCAAAAATTCATTTGGAACAATAAACGACCCCAAATAGAAAAAACGGTCCTCAACGGAAAGAAAACTGCTGGAGGAATATCAATACCAAATTTCAAACTCTACTATAAATCCATAGTAATCAAAAGAGCTTGGTATTGCCATAAAAACAGACCTCAGGACCACTGGAATAGAATTGAAAACCCAGAAATGAACCTACAGACCTATAGCCATCTAATCTTCGATAAGGGATCTAAAACAATATAATGGAAGAAAGACAGCCTCTTCAGTAAATGGTACTGGCAAAATTGGTTAACTACTTGTAGAAAACTAAAACTAGATCCTTATATATCACGCTGTAACAGAATCAACTCCAAATTGATCAAAGACCTCAAAGTCAAATCAGACACTCTGAAAATATTACAGGATGGAATAGGAGAAACCCTAGGTCTCCTTGGCTCAGGCCAAAATTTTCTGAATAGAGACCCGGAAACACAACAAATCAAAGAAAGGTTGGACAAATGGGATTGCATAAAGTTACAGAGCTTCTGCATGGCAAAGTTCATAGCTAGCAAGAGCAAAAGAAAGCCCACGGATTGGGAGAAGATCTTTACTAGCCATACAACAGAAAAGGGTCTTATATCTAAAATATACTTGGAACTCAAAAAATTAAATCCCCCAACAACAAATCCTCAAAGAAACAACTGCCTAATAAACAAGTGGGCGAAAGACTTAAAGAGAAAATTCTCTGAAGAAGAAAGAAGGATGGCCAATAGACACATGAAGAAATACTCAACATCCCTAGCCATAAAAGAAATGCAAATCAAAACAACATTGAGATACCACCTCACCCCAATTAGAATGGCAAAAATGAAGAACTCTAACAACAACAGATGCTGGAGGGGATGTGGACAGAAGGGAACCTTACTTCATTGTTGGTGGGAGTGTGAACTTGTTCAACCACTTTGGAAAGCAGTATTGAGGTTCCTCAAAAGACTTCACATAGAGCTCCCCTATGACCCAGCAATCACTCTTTTGGGCATTTACCCAAATGTTTACACACAAGACCACACTAAAGCTACCAGCACAACAATGTTTATTTCAGCATTATTTACCATAGCTAAGTTATGGAACCAACCAATATGCCCTTCAGTATATGAATGGATCAAGAAAATGTGGTATATATACACAATGGAATTCTATGCTCCATCAGAAAGAATGACAGTGCCCCAATTGTTATGAAATGGAAAAACTTGGAAAAAATTATATTAAGTGAAGTAAGCCAGTCCCAAAGAAACACACGTCCCATGGTTTCCCTTATTTGCAATATCTAGTATATGTATGAGTCAAGCGGAAAACGTCAGATAATGTGATGATAGGAGAATGAACCCTTAGATATGTATTTTAATGTTTTTTTTTCTTTCATGCCTGTGTTTCTAACGCATTTATAAGATTATTTCTTTGTTGCTTTGTATGTCCCTCCGCCACAGTATAACCCCTGCTTTCAGTACATTTGATGTCAGTATAACTTGTGGAGGTGATGGGGAAAAAGAAGTCGTCTCAGGATTCAAGTGGACCTGTTGCAACAATGAGAAGTATAAATTGTCATGTCAAAAACGAGCTTTTCAATGTCGGGGGGTGGGGGAAGGTGTGGAGGTGGAGGCTGGAGGCTGGGCAGGGAAGTGAAGGGTAAACAAAGGAGGAGGCTGCAATGCTTGGTATGAAATGTATGCATTATCCTGCCGATGTAATTGTAACCCCTCTGTACAGTATGTTCACAAATAAAATAAAATAATATAAAATTAATTAATTAAAAAAATTAGAAAAAAGCTCCTAGGGTCTTTACTTAAATGGCTCTTTTTCCTTTTTCTAAGTAATAAATGCCCTAATATAGTGAATTGCCTTTTCATCAAGCCAATTAGATTTTAGTCTTATTTTTATACCCTTTTTAATACTATATGCTGAAAATTATTTTAATTGATTTATTTATTGATAAGTTTTTTATTGTGAAAATACCATACAGAGCGGTTACAATTACATGAGCAAATAATTAGTACATTTCTTAGCAAGCATTGTTGACTCCACTTTTGTTTCCCCTTATCATCCCTGCCCTTCCATCTCTCCTCAGCCCCCCATCAAAGTTGTAAAGTTTGTTTTTCAATATAGTATCCCGAACACCTCATTGTTGCAATGGGTCCACCTGTGTCCCGATTTAAAAAATTTGTTTTTTCCCTTCCTCTCCCCAAATTATACCAACATCAAATACAGTGAAAACAGGGTTATACTGTGGGGGAGGGACATACAAAGCAACGAAAAAATCACATTATAAATATGTTAGATAGATTAGCAAGAAAGAAAAATCAATTGAGTCCTTATCTTGAGGTTCCTTTCGCCTAACATCAACTTATCTGTCCATTTCTGTTTGTTTCAGAAATATACTAGTTATTGCAAATAAGGGAAACCATAGGACCTATGTTTCTTTGAGCCTGGCTTATTTCATTTAATACAATTTTTTCCAAGTCTTTCCATTTCCTAAAAAATGGGGCAATGTCATTCTTTCTGATGGAGGCATAGAATGCCATTGTGTATCTATACCATATTTTCTTGATCCATTCATCTACTGAGGGGCATATCTTGGTTGGTTCCATATCTAAGCTGTGAAAAATAATGCTGCAGTAAACATAGGTGTGCTGGTAGCTTTAGTGTGGTCTTGCTTGTGATCATTTGGCTAAAAGCCCAAAAGTGGGATTGCTGGGTCATAGGGAAGCTCTATGTGGAGTCTTTTGAGGAACCTCTATACTACTTTCCAAAGTGGTTGAACAAGTTTACACTACCACCAACAATGCAGTAAGGTTCCTTCTGTCCATATCCCCTCTAGCAACTGTTGTTATTAGAGTTCTTGATTATAGCCAATCTAACTGGTGTGAGGGGTTATCATTGTTATTTTGATTTGTATTTCTTTTATGGCTAGAGAGGTTGAGCATTTTTTCATGCGTCTATTGGCCATCCTTCTTTCCTCTTCAGAGAAATTTCTCTGTAAGTCTTTAGCCCACTTATTTATTGGGAAGTTGTTTCTTTGAGGATTTGCAAATCATTTTTAAAATTTATATGCTAGAAATTTATAATCGCCCACTATAAACCCTTCTTCTAAACATGTAGATCCAATACTATCATTCAATCAGACAGACCAAAATATATGTTAAGCTTTAATATAACAAAATTTAAGAGTTCTATCCAAAATGTAGGCTTTCTAAAGGTGTGAGGAAACAAACAATTCATCATTTGGCAGCATTAAATATCTTAAAGATAGCTACAGTAATGAAATCAATTCACAGATATGATGCAATTCCTATCAAAAGCCCAATGTCATACTTCACAGAAACAGTCATGTCAATAACAGAGTTCATATGAAAACATAAAAAGACCCTAAATAGCAAAAGTAATCCTGAGCAAAAAATATAGTCATCAATATTAGTAGTATTTCAATACTAATTTTCGAATCATGCTACAGACCCATAGTAACCAAAACAACATAGAACTGGCACAAAACCAGCATAAGATTAATGAATCATAATAAAAGATTCAGAAATAAGCATACAGAAGTTCTTCCAGCTGATTTTTTGACAATCGAAGTGCCAGCAATCTTACATTAAAAAGAGACACCTCTTAAGTGATGTTGGACAAACTGAACATCTACATGGAAACGACTAAAATTAGATCTCTGCTCCTTAAAATTGATTAAGACTTAAACATTGAAACTATTATAACAAATGTAGAAAACATTTGAAGAATTAAACATAGGCAGTTATTTTCTGAATAGAAATCCAATTTCCTCTGAAATAAGATCAAGAATCGATTATTGTGACTGCATCAAATTCAAAAATGATGATTTGTCTTGACAAAACAAACTACAAAAAGAATGACGAGTCAACTCCCAGAATGGGAAAAATCTTGTTCAGCTATTTATCAGATGAAGATTTAATAACCAGAATATACATAGACTTTAATAAGGTAACTCCTCTTAAACAAGTAATCCAATTAATAAATGAGAAATGATTGAACAGAGAAATCTCAGAAGTACAAATGGAAAATGCATACATGAGTAAATGTACTACATCTTTATGTCATAAATAAATACCAACAAAAGCACATTGAAATTCTCTCTCAGCCCAGTCATAATAAGAAAACAAAGAACCATGCATTTTGAGAAGGCTAAGCTGAAAAAGAAAATTTCATACACTGTAGGCTAGTGCAACCACTATGGATATCATAATGGTGTTTGCTAAAAATAAAACGAAAATAGTCACCTACCTAATGACCCTGCCACAGATTTTGGTATATACCAACACAAAGAGTGGTTAAGTGTACACTTTTGTTTATGCTAAGTGTTTATGCACAACATTGTTCACACTAGTGAAATTAAAATTAACTTCCAGAAGTAGTAACCATATCCAAATACTTACCTGATATCTTAGAAATCATGTAGGTAGCTCAGAATAAATATGCTTAAAATCAAATGCTAATTCAAAAGACCTTACTTTATTCAAGACACACAGTTCTAAGGACATCATGTTCAAGAAAAAATGTGAATAATCAGTATGAAGAATTCAGTAGGATAGTTGATCAACTCTATTTTTCTTATAATAGCACCCAACTTGTGCTAAAGATGAGTAACTTTTTCATGTATCTCTTGGTACTGGATCATTTTCTTAAGAATATCTCTGCATAGTAAACATGGAAATAAGGATACTTGGTTTAACCAGTGCCATCTTGGACATGTGGTGGATGATAGGGAATTGGGTTTAACTGGCTTGACTTCATGGTGGAGAAAGGTGAAATCACATCTTCAGATGAGGGTATAGCTGAATTCCTAGAGGCAAGGGCAGAGACTTGAATAATAGGTTACTGTACCTGCCAGTTCTGAGCCATGAACTTCAAAGACTCTTGAGCTCCCTGTTACCCTAGCTCCTGACCGGGACCCTGTTTAGGCCCTTAACAGCTGAGGTTCCATTTTGTGCACCATGCCAAGTGTCTGCTGACTCTTTTCGGGTCACTGTGGCATCTCTCTTCAGCTCTCCAATAGAATTGGTCATGTTTGTTGGGTTTCTTTTTCCACTCTTTCTTTGCTTTCCTACCCTTAGAGCTCAGGTTGGAAAACTGTTAGGCTGCAGGTCTTTGAAAAGGAGTGCACCTGAAGTCACTGGCTCTCTAATAAATACCCCAAATTCAGTCTCTCAAAGTGTGACTTCTCTGTTACTCATGATAGTGTTCCCAGATAAGAACATTTACTAATCCTTTCCTCAAGATGGGGCAATTCTTCCCAGGTTTGACGCACCATATGTAAACCTTGCCAACATTTTCTCTGAAAATTAGCAAAAATATACTAAGAAATCAAGTAGGTAGAATGCTCTAATGAGAGCACATTTGAGATTTAAAATTAGGCAAGTTAACACTTTATTCAACCACAGTAATGGATGCACAACATTATGCCATTGACATTTGACACATTCAAGGGTATAATTTAAGGGCCTACAGCTAAAATTGAGAGCCAAATGTCCAAAATTGAGGTTATAGCAATGGGAGGCCAGTCTTTATTTTTAGGGGTGTTTTAGCAATGTAGTGATAAACACAATATTTGACATTATGATAAAATTAGACTTGTACTCACACCGTATCTTCTATCTTGGAACTTAATTGGCATCTTGTGATCAGCTATTATTGGGATCAAGTTACCTGTTCAATCACTCTCTACCTACACTGACTTACATATTTCCAACAAAGATTTGCTTAAAATGAAACAAACCTTTCCATATTTTCTCTGATCAAATAAATTAAACGGATAATCCAGATATCTTGTTAGCACATTTTTTAAATTTTTTTAATTTTAATTTATTTTTTGTGCACATACTGTACAGAGGGGTTACAATTACATGGGCAAGATAATGAGTACATTTCTTATCAAGCATTGCAGCCTCCTCCTTTGTTTATCCTTCACATCCCTTCCCAGCCTCCCCCCGCCCCCTCACCCAAACCCCCCAACCCACACCAAAGTTGTGAAGTTCGTTTTTGACATGACAAATTGTACTTCTCATAGTTGCATCGGGTCCACCTGTATCCTTAAACGACTTGATTTTCCCCATTTCCTCCACAAATTATATCGACAACAAATATAGTGAAAGCAGCGGTTATACTGTGGGGGAGGGACATACAAAGCTACAAAGAAATAATCTTATGAATGAGTTAGAAACAAATGCATGAAAGAAAAAAAAAAACATTTGAATACTTATCTAAGGATTCATTTTCCTAACATCACATTACCTAACCTTTCCTGCTTGACTCATACATATACTAGATATTGCAAATAAGGGAAACCATGGGACCTTTGTTTATTTGGGCCTGGCTTACTTCACTTAATATAATTTTTTTCCAAGCTTTGCAATTCTTAACAAATGTGGCAATGTGATTCTTTCTGATGAAGGTATAGAATTCCACTGTGTATTTATACCAGATTTTTTGATCCATTCATATACTGAGGGGCATTTGGGTTGTTTCCATATCTCACTATGGTAAAGAAGGCTGCTATAAACATTGTTGTGCTGATAGCATTAGTGTGGTCTTGTATGTAAACATTTGGGTAAATGCCCAGAAGTGGGATTGCTGGGTCATAGGGGAGCTCTGTGTGAAGTCTTTTCAGGAACCTCCATACTGCTTTCCAAAGTGGTTGAACAAGTTCACACTCCCACCAACAATGAAGTAAGGTTCCCTTCTGTCCACATCTCCTCCAGCATCTGTTGTTGTTAGAGTTCTTGATTCTAGCCATTCTAACTGGGGTGAGGTGGTATCTCAATGTTGTTTTGACTTACATTTCTTTTATGGCTAGGGAGGTTGAGCATACCTTCATGTGTCTGTTGGCAATCCTTTCTTCTTCAGAGAAGTTTCTCTTCAAGTCTTTAGCCCACTTATTTATTGGGCAGTTGTTTCATTGAGGATTTGTTCTTGGGGGATTGAATTTTTTGAGCTCCAATTAGATTTTAGATATGAGACCCTTGTCCGTTTTATGGCTAGTGAAGATATTCTCTCAATCCCTGGGCTTTCTATTGATCTTGCTAGCTATGTCCTTTGCCATGTAGAAGCTCTGCAACTACATGCAATCCCATTTGTCCAACCTTTCTTTGATTTGTTGTGTTTCCGGGTCTCTATTCAGAAAATTTTAGCCTGAGCCAAGGAGACCTAGGGTTCTCCTATTCCATCCTGTAATGTTTTCAGCGTGTCTGCTTTGACTCTGAGGTCTTTGATCCATTTGAAGTTGATTCTGTTGCAGGGTGATATATAAGGTTCTAGTTTTAGTCTTCTACAAGTAGTTAACCAATTTTGCCAGCACCATTTACTGAATATACTGTCTTTCTTCCATTCTATTATTTTAGCTCCCTTATCGAAGATTTGTTGCCTATAGATCTGTAGGTTCATTTCTGGGTTTTCAATTCTATTCCATTGGTCCTGAGGTCTGTTCTTATGCTAGTACCATGCTCTTTTGATTAGTATGGCTTTATAAGAGAGTTTGAAATTTGGTATTGATATTCCACCAGCAGTGTTATTTCCGTTGAGGAGCATTTTTGCTATTTGGAGTCTTTTATTGTTCCATATGAATTTTTGGATTGCCTCTTCTATTTCCTTGAAGAATCAGGTTGGAATTTTTATAAGTATCGTATTGAATTTGTAGATCGCCTAGGAAAGTATTGCCATTTTCTGGATATTAATCTTTAAAATCCAGGAGCATGGGAGGATTTGCCATTTTCTAAGATCTGTTTTGATTTCCTTTTTCAAGATTTTAAAGTTTTCATCATAGAGGTTCTACACTTCTTGGTTAAATTAATTCCCAGGTATTTTATTTTTTGAGAGGCTATTACAAATGGAGTTGCATTTCTAATTTGAGCCACACTTTTCTCATTGTTGGCATACAGAAAAGCCATTGATTTTGGGGGATTAATTTTATACCCTGCTACTTTACCAAAGTTTTGAATCAGCTTGAATAATTTGGGAGTGGGGTGTACAGGATTCTTTAAATACAAGATCATGTAATCTGCAAAGAGGGAGAGTTTTGTTTTTTCTTTCCCTATTTGGATCCCCTTTATGTTTGCATCTTGTCTTATTGCTGTAGCGAGGCATTCTAATACTAGGTTGAAGAGAAGTGGAGAGAGTGGACATCTTTTCTTGTTCCTGAGTTAAGAGGAAATGGCTATATTTTTTCCCCATTAAGTATAATGCTGGCTGTAGATTTGTCATATACAGCCTTTATTGTATTGAGGAATGTTCCATGGATTCCTAATTTTTCCAAAACCTTCATCATAAAGGGGTGTTGGATCTTGTCAAATGCTTTTTCTGCATCTATTGGGATAACCATGTGTTTATTATCCTGGCTCCTGTTGATGTGATGAATAATATTAATTGATTTTTGTATATTGAACCAGATTTGCATCCCTGAAATGAATCCTGTTTCATCGTGGTTTATCATTTTTTGGCTGAAATATTGAAGTCGATTGGTCAACATTTTGTTGAGAAGTTATGCACCAATTTTTATCAAAGAAATGGGTCCATAGTTCTCTTTCTTTGCTGAGTCCATGGCTGGTTTTAGGATTGGGGATATGAAGGCTTAATAGAATGTGTTCGGTAGTGCGCTTTCTCTTTCAAATTCATTGAAGAGTTGGAGGAGTATTGGTGTGATCTCTGCTTTGCAGGCCTTGTAGAATTCCGCTGTGAAACCATCTGGTCCTGGACTTTTCTTATCTGGGATGTCTCTTATTGCTGTTTCTATTTCAATGCTTGAGATGGGCCTGTTAAGCTAGTGTAACTCATCTTGCTTTAGTTTTGGCATGTCAATATTTGCTAGGAAAAGGTCCATTTCTGTCAAGTTATCAAACTTATTAGCATAAAGTTTTGAGAAGTATTCCCTTATAATGTTCTGAATCTTGGTTGTTTCCGTGGTGATGTTTCCATTCTCATCTCTGAGTTTATTTATTTGGGTGTGTTCTCTTCTTTTACTGATAAGATTTGCTAAGGGTCTGTCAATTTTGTTAATGTTTTCGAAGAACCAACTCTTTGTTTTGTTGATTCTTTCTATACTTTTTTTGGATTATAATTCATTCAATAATGATTTAATTTAAATAATTTCTTTCCGTCTACTGGATTGGGGTTTATCTTGCTGCTGAATTTCAAGGAAGTTCAGATGTCTCATTAAATTGTTGGTTTCAGATCTCTCCAATTTGTTAACGTAGGAACTCAGACCTATAAATTTGCCTCTGTGTACTGCCTTTGCTGTGTCCCAGAGGAGCTGGTAATTTGTGTGCTCATTTTTGTTGAATAGCATGAACATTGGAATTTCCTTTCTAATCTCTTCCATGACCCACTCGTGATTCAGCAGTGTGTTGTTTAGCCTTCATGTGTTACCGGACTTGCTTTGGTGGCTTTTGGTGTTGAGTTCTAATTTTATTCCCTTCTGGTCAGAGAGAATGTAAGGTATAAGTTCAATGTTTCTGCATTTGAACAAGTTTCCTTTGTACCCTAAAATGTGGTCTATTTTAGGATATGTTCCATGTGCTGCGAAAAAAAAACGTGTATTCTGAGGGTGCTGGGTGAAATATTCGGTAGATGTCTGTTAAATCTAATTCATCTGTGCAGCTATTTAGATCTGTGGTTTCTCTGTTGAGTTTTTCCGAGTTGATCTATCTAGTGGGGAGAGTGTTGTATTAAAATTCCCAATAATTAATGTCTTTGGATCTATGTGGGATTTGAGGGAAAGTAGTGTTTCTTGGATAAATTTAAGTGCTCCATTGTTTGGCGAATACATATTTACAATTGTAATGTCCTCCTGAAGGACAGATCCCTTAATTAGTATGTAGCGACCTTCTTTGTCATTTCTCACGAATTTTCATTTGAAGTCTATTTTATCTGATATTAGGATTGCAACTTCCACCTGTTTAAGGGGGCTGTTGGCTTGGTAGATCTTGTCCAGCCTTTAACATTGAAAATGTGTTTGTTTTTATGGGCAAGATGTGACTCCTGCAGGCAGCAGATAGAAGGATCTTGTTTTTTAATGCAACTAGACAGTCTGTCTCGCTTAATTGGAAAGTTAATTCCGTTTATGTTAAGAGATAGGACTGAGAGGTATTTTGGAATTCCTGCCATGTTATTCACCTTTTGGGGGGTTGCGAACACTGGGTTCTTCCTAGGGTTCTTGAATTCTCAGTTTGGGTGCAGTTTCTTGGCATTTATTGTGGTCTTGTTAGTTTTCTATGTGTAGGATATCTTTAAGAATCTTTTGTAGTGCTGGTTTGGTGGAGATGCATTGTTTCATTTTTTCTTTGCTATGGAAGGTTTTTGTTTGGCCTTCCGTTATGAAGGAGAATTTAGCTGGGTACACTATTCTTGGTTGATATTTGTTTGTTTTTAGGGCTTGGCATTCATCATTCCAGGCTCTTCTTGCTTTGATTTTCTCTGCTGAGAAATCTGAGGTGATTTTAATTGGTTTCCCTTTATACGTGATTAATCTTTTCTCCTTCACAGCTTTCATGGTCTTTTGCTTGTTCTAAGTTGATACTGTGTGGATTATATTGTGTTGGTGGGATATCTTATTCTGGTCTGGTCTATTTAGAGTTCTAAAAGTTTCTTGTATCTGAATAGGCCTATTTTTTGGAAGGTTTTGGAAGTTCTCTGTTAGGATCCTGTTAAACAAATTTTCTAGACAATTAACTTCTGTTTCTATGTGCTCCTCTACACCCATTATCCTTATATTAGGCCTTCTGATGGTGTCTTCCAAGTGTTGGATAGATCTCTCATATTTCTTGGACTTGTCATGGATGGTTGTATGTTCTTTCTCTATAATATATAGGCTGTCTTCAATCCCCGAGATACGATCTTCTGCATGGTCTAACCTGCTGTCAAGACTTTCTACTTTGTTTTTTAATTCTTTTCCTTCTATTTGGTCAGCTTTGATGGCTTCAAATTCTTTGTTGAAGCTTTGTTTTATATCTTGTATGGACTTCATTACTGCTTTAATTTGGTGTTCAGTGTTTGTTCTCAAATCACTTAGTGGATTGCTTATGGTTTCCTTGGACTCCCATTCCTTCTGTTGGGTTCCATTCAGCATTGCCTTTGTGGTCTCCCTGACTTCCTTCAGCTCTTTGTTAATGGATTCCATGAATGCCTTTAATGTTCTTTGTGTATTCTAATCCTGCTCTCTCAATTTGCTTAGCTTCCTCCCGTTCATGCCATTCTTGTAGTTCTCTTTGAGTGTTTTAAGCCTGTTCAAGCAGTTGCTGCCTTTATCTTTGAGTATTCTCACTCTTCTCATGCAAATCCTGTATCAGTTTTTGAGTAGCTTCCTCATGCTCATGATATTCCTGTATAAACCTTTGGATTGCCTCCTCTCTCTCTCTCACGCTCATACAGATTCCTTTGTAGGTTTTCAATCTTTTCCTGCATTGACCTATTGTTTGCCTCCTCTCTCTCCCTATATGCTCATACAGAGTCTTTTGTAGGTTTTCAATCTTTTCCTGAATTGAACTTTGTTTTGCCTCCTCTCTATCCCTATCACACTCATACAGAGTTCTTTGTATGTTTTCAATCTTTTCATTTATCATGTTTGCCAGCAGTGTTTGTAGAGCTATTTGGGAACTCTCCTCTGGATTATCCATTATCTGTTCTTTCCCCTGATAATAATGAGTGGGAGTGGAAGTACCCGGACTTGCCATTTTTCTTGTGGTTTTCCGGCTTACTCTGCCCATTTGGAATGAAATTAACACCAGTTTTGTGCTAGAACACTAACTTAAGGCAAGCATCAAACAAAGTCTGAATTTGCACAGTCAATAGTCTGCAGTTACAATCTAGTTCAACAGATACCTCCATTCAACATCAAACAACTATATATTAATGGGCTATGAACCGCAAAAAAGAATTTGGTAAACCAGAAATTATTAGGTATAAGGAGAGATGTGGGTAAAAAATAGGAATAGAGTGATGTGGAAAGGTACAGGGAGAGTTAAATAAGTCCTAGTCTCAAAGCAGTAGATTGGTTGGATAGGATGACAGTAGAGAGAGAGAAAACAAGAAGAAAGTTTAAGGGAAAAAAAGAGACCAGAAAAAATAGAAAAATAAAAATTAATAACATGCAGATTGGAGAACTATCTATTCAAAGAACATGAATATAATGAGAGAAGGGGAAGGATATAAAGGAGATGTGAAAAAATTAAAAATAAAAATACTTAAAATATTATGTAGTTATAAAGAGGTTGTACTGCTATTAATGAATTTAAGTCTCAGAAGTTTTGAATTGAGTTATAAATTTGTGGATTAAGTGTGTACACAATGTGGGATAGGGTCCAATAGTCAACTACGGGTTTATATGAGGATGTGCAGAACAACAATTAAGTCACATAAAGAAGATCAAAAGAGAGGAAAAAGTGAGAAGGGTAAGGAAGAAAGAAAAAAAAGATCAGAAGTTCAGTCGAGCTAAGCAAAAATCAAATAAAATAAATAAATAAAAGAGAAAAAGAAAGATAAACTCACACACGCATGTATCCCTAAAATAAAGATTATAACGGAGAAAAAAGTTAGTAGAAAAGAATTTTTTTCAAATAGGTAAAAATTAAAAATTGAAAAAAGGTTTAGAAAAGAAAAAAATTTTATAAAAGGTATAAAAAAAAGAAGAAGAGGAAAAATCTTCTGATTTTTTTGGGAGGGTTGGGAAAAATCCTGTATCTCCATTGTGTCTGTAATCTGCCTCTGGTTGGAGTCTCTTGTCTGCTTGTTGTCCTTTGGCTTGGTTGGTTTCTTAAATCAGTTTGTATGGACAGGCAGAAAAATGCTCTGCTTTACCCAGGATTTTTCGATCCTCCTCCTAAGTTAGTTCAATGGGATGGGGGTATGCTTTGAGAATCACAAAAGAGGGAGATGGCTTTTTCCTCAAGTTTGGAGATGCTGTGAGGAGGCTAGGTTCTGGGTAGAGTTGAGGCCTTTCAGCAAACAGTAGCTTTTTCTGGAGCCTAGTTTGTGAGAAACTCACAGAGACCAGGCTGGAGCCACTCTCAGGGTTTCTGTTTACTGAATTTAAGTTGATTGTTGAGGCTGCTAAGGGGAGGGGCAGCCTCTGGCTCTGATTTACCAATGAAGAAAGTCACTCCGAGTACTGGCACCCAAACTGGGTGCCTTTTCCCTGGGTGGAGCTGAGTCTGGCAGATCATGCCATTAAGTTCTTGTGACCTGCTAAATGACTCTAGTTGTATGCCACGGCCTGAGTTGGAGCTAGCAACTCAACCGAGCTTTGTTGGTATCCAAGATGGAGATCTCCTGTACTGGGGAGGGAGTGATGGCCTTCCCTCCTCTGCTCCCTGAGAAGGAGTGAGGACGTCATGCTTCTACTCACTCAGATTCTTGGTTCCTGGGTCGTCTCTTGTCTGCGAACTGCAGGATGAAGATGTCTGCTCCTTGTCGGTTCTTGCTGGTGTTGAATAGAATCTGCTTGCCCGCAGCTTCTGGCTCTTTCGTCCTGGACTCTCTCTGTTTCAGGTATGTTGGTACCACTGCCGCTGCCGCTGCCACCACAGCGGCAGCTGCTGGCAAGAGCTCAGATCTGTCTCCTTGCCTGGATTTTCCCTTTCTGGCCTCTCTGTCCTGTGATGGCACACTTGGTGTGATTCTCTGGCTTGGGACTGTTCACTGGAACTCTAAAACTGTTTTCTTTGGGAGAGCTCGTTTTGCCTCCATCTTCTCCTCCGCCATCTTCCCGGAACTCTCTTAGCACATTTTATGGATGGATTCTTTTCAGTTTTGTATACAGAGGAGATCAGTGGGGCCCATTTGTCTTAAATTTGTAAATGTGATTCCTTGTTCCCGGCACTAACCATGGCCAAGGATGAATACCTAATTTATATAATCTCAGAGCAACACAGACAGACAGACACACACACACACAAAACACTTTACTAATATGCCATACTTATTTTTCCATAGCAGGTTCGATCCATTATAGAAAAACTTTCAAAAAGTTGACTTTCCTTACTAAATCAACATAGTTGATTATAAAAGAGCAAGGTAGGTGAATAATCCTCCAAAGGAGGTAAACCAAATGGACCCTTCCAGTTAACAATGCTGTTTAAGTTCACCACATTCAATTCCTGATTCCAGATTTATGCTAATGTCTTGATACAGTACAAATATATTTTCACTGATATTACTCTGCCTAGTATTTGTCAAGTCTCTTCCTCATTTTGATTTAACTATCTGGTACCAACCTTAACTTCCACTTTCTATTTGTTTTGTTGAGTTTTTTTAATTTTTTATTATAAAAATACTGTACAGAGCATTTACAGTTACATGAATAAGTTTCCTAACGTGATTTGTTACATCCTCCTGTGTTTTTTTACATAAAGTATTTATTTATTTTTTAATTTTTATTGTGAAATTACTGTACAGAGGGGTTACAAATTACATGAGCAAGGTAATGAGTACATTTCTTATCAAACATTGTTTCCTCTCGTTTGTTACCCCTTCCCATCCCCTCCCATCTCCCCCTCCCCTCCCCCACCCCGTCCCTGCCTGGCCAAAGTTGTAAAGTTCTTTTTCATCATAGTGTCTTGTACATCTCATTGTTACAATTGGTCAACCTGTATCCTTGTTTCAGCATTTTGTTATTTCCCTTTCCCTCCCCAAATTAGAAAAATGTATATACAAGACGCAAGGCACTAAAATATCATGGCTTAACTGGGTCTCTGACTCTTGCTTGGCTTTCTCCTGCAAAACTAAACTTTGCACTTGAGTCATATTTCCAGTTCTGAATTTTTGCTAATTAATGGGAGACAAGTGTCTGAAAGATGTTTTGGCCTGGGCTGCCTTTGATCTCAGCTTACTAATAAGTAGTTAGGGTTATGAGCCACTGGTGTTTGGATTCTTTTTTCACTATTTTAAGAATCAATTTTGAAAAACAAATTTTTTCACCTGCATCTAATATATTAAAGAAAATATCTATTCCATTATACTTCCCTAAATATGAAGAAAGAAATTTGGTGCAACCTGGTGCCACTCTTGTCCTAACTATGTACATATGACCATATAAAAGTTGCTAATTGAAATGCACACCAAGACATGGAAACAACAGATCTGTTTTTGGTTGTTGACCTTGTGGTCATCAATGCCCTGTATCAAATTCTTTCTTTTTATTTCATTTCATTTTTCCTTTTCCATTGATTTTTCCCAAATAATCACTGTGTTTGATTCTTGTATGACATTTTTTCAAAGAATTTTTAAACAAATTCATTAGAAACACATCTAAATGTGTAAGAAAAAAATGAGAAAAGTTAAAACAGGAGTTAATAAATTGAATCTAAGCCGGGTGCCGGGGGTTCACGCCTGTAATTCTAGCTACTCTGGAGGCAGATATATGAGGATGTCGGTTCAAAGCCAACCCAGGCAGGAACGTCCGTGAGAATCTTATCTCCAATAAACCACTAGAAAACCGGAAGTGGTGCTGTGGCTCAAGTAGTAGAGCACTCACCTTGAGCTGAAGAGCACAGGGACAGTGCCCAGGCCCAGAGTTCAAGCCCCACGATCGTCAGGGAAAAAAAAAAAAGATTGAATCTAAATAATTCTATTACAATACATCTTGAAAATACTTTTTCCTCCGTAAAATTGTTTTTTCACATTTTTTATTACCTGGATCAGCCACACCTCCCCACATCATGCTCATCAATCTCTTCCTCTCTTCCCAAACCAATCTCAAAAAGCTTCCTTGCTATGGGAAGGGATGGGAAGGGGAGACAAAGGAGGAGGCTACAATGCTTGATAAGGAATGTACTCATTTTCTTGCCCATGTAATTGTAACCTTTCTGTACAGTATTTTCACAATAAGAAAATAAAAAAAGTAAAAAATAGCTGTGTTGCTCCATTTCCACACATGGACACAATGTATTCTGACCACAACACAACCACTGCCATTCTCCTACACAATCACCTTCCCCACTACCACTACTACACAAAAGCAGGATGAGGTTACATCTTATTTAAAATATATGCTTTTTTAAAATATGTTAGTTGTTCAAAGGGATTACATCATAGTATTTCACACAACTATTATTCAACAGCTTCGTGAGTTTTGTTTTTCTGTCTTCATTAACAGATGCAATGCATTTTGGTATTTTTCACAATCTAACATTTTCTTTTTTTTATTACAATTTTTTAAATTTAATTTTATTTTATTTGAGAACATACTGTACAGAGGGGCTACAATTACATGGGCAGGATAATGCATACATTTCTTACCAAGCATTGCAGCCTCCTCCATTGTTTACCCTTCACCTCCCTTCCCAGCCTCCCCCTTCCCCCCACCCAATTATACCCCCCTCCCCCCCCACACCGACATTGTAAAGCTGGTTTTGACATGACATTTTGTACTTCTCATTGTTGCAACAGGTCCACCTGAATCCTTAAACAAACAAACAATCTAATATTTTCTATTTGTCCCTACTCCCTATAATCCTCTCATACAATCTCACAATTACCTTTAATGATATCTTTGCTTATCTGGTCTCAGAGAAACTATTTCTTGGTAAACAAAATAAATACCTATGCCCCTAGTTTAATTTCAGAAACATTGGAATTTACAATTTTTAATTCACTAATATTAACTTTAATATGTATAGGAAATCAGATTATCCCAAAGTGTGGACAATACCTTTCAATACTAACATCACCAGGATGCCTTCTAGGTAGTTTACTGTAATTTTCAAAAATGAAAAGTTGCAGGAGATTATTATATATTTTTTCAGATGAAATTTTATGAGCTAGACAACTTCGATTTCCTGCCACATCAAGGACTTTTAAGTATTTCATAAAAGAATGGATGAACAGGTATCCATACATACAGAAAAAAATATACATAATCTACCAGTGACAGCAGTGTTCTGGTCATTTATTTTCTCATATATTGGGAAAAATATTCAGATCTACAATATCATAGATAAAAAATATCGCCAGTTCCTTTGTATCAATTTCATGCAGATGTCCTTCACGCCCAATTTATGGAAAGCAATATTCCTAAGAAAACTAATCTTAAGAAACCCAAATACTCTGGTGGTTTACAAATTAAGCTGATTGCTTGGGTGTATAACATTCCTCTTTCATCTCCTGAAAATATGCTGGAGTAGCCCATTGCTTTCTGCAGGAACTCACTATTTTAACTCCTGAAATTAGCAGAAAAAAACGTCTTGACTTGTAATGTGCTCAATAGGAAAGGTGATTGCCAAACATATGTCTTAGTTTCATACCACTAAGAACAAAATCTTGATAAGTAAGATAATTGACCTTTTTAGCTCTCAAATAAAAACACAATCAGCTCAAAGAAACATATATTAGAAAGAAAGAGTACCAATTCTTATAAATGACGTAGAAATTAAGGAGAAATAGGATATAAATTAATTGTTGATCCATTAAGCCATTTGTACTTTAGAATATAATTTTAACTTGAAATGATTATTTTATTTCTAGAACTTTTAGTGTGAAATGATTCCTGCTAAAATACTTTTCATAACTTGATAATGTGTAATTTTATAATTAAATTAATGTTTGGATGAATTAAACTATATTATGACAGATGAAAAATAAAATTCAAAATAAAAATTAATTACAACAAGCTTATAACGTTATTGGACAATTGTTCATATGAAACTATTTTGCTACTAGTATCATAGAATAGTAAACAAACTTTAATTGTTATTTGAATTTCACTGTTTGAACTGTATTTCACAAAGGCTTCTTTTTTGTATCATTGAATATTTGTTATTTTAAAAAAATGTAGCAAGATAAAGTAACACAAACATTATACAAGTAATGTTTTAGGACCATATTCATGAGTCTAGTTTGTAGATTCAATTTTTTTCCAGATTTTCTTCTGCCCAGTGAAAAAGCAATCTACGGTTTTCTAACTGCCATTAAAAATGAGATGTTTTCAATAAGTTGTAATTACTCAATTGCTCAGTAAATCATCATTTTATGAGGCTAGAAATCAGTCCGGAACTTGTAAAGTGCAATAAAGTGAGTAAAAGGAGGAATTTTTCAAGGACAATGAAAGACACGTATGCCCCCAAGGTCGTGTGCGGGGAAACTTACACTTCATTTGTGGCAGTGTTCACAGATGGGACCTGTAAGAGCGGTAACGAGGTCTTAAGGACTAGGTATTCACAAGTGGATGAAGGTCTTTATCAAAAGAGGGTCCATTGGCATAAAAGCTAATTCTTTTAGTTCCTTTGGCTCTCCCTCTAGCTCTTTTTCTCTACTCGTTTCTTCTGAATATAAAATTGTTTCTTTTACATGTCAAAATAGTGTTATTTTCTGAGTAGTTAATTCAGAGAAAGAGAGAGAGAGATAGTCATGAAGTCCTCCTATAAGTCAATATTGAAAAGAAAATTGACAATTCAGAAAAAAATGGCTAGTCACACTTGTATACAGATTGTTGTTGCTGACAAATTCACTGATTAGGATAAAGATTGTATCCACATGTCTTTTGTTAAAAACAGACAACAACAAAATGCCTTCTTCTTCTCTATCAATCAAATACCTAATTTTAAAATGCAGAGGTGACAGGGAAGTAAATGAGATAATCCAATTTCTCATGAAACATGAGATAATCCAGGTTCAGAAGGACCAAGGTCACATTTTTTCTGAGTTGGTTGCTCAACTCAAAAGACAAACAGATATTTGTAAACATAATATATATTATATACATTATTTATAATATAATGCATTTATATATTATCTATTTTATATGTATTTAATAATATACATTAAATATATATACAAAGATACATAGATATAGAGGATATGCTCCATTAAATATGATCCATTTTATACACATGATATAAAATATCATATGTATAATATATATACACATCTCTCACATAAATGATGGTTATAATGATGCATCTGATAGAGGAAATTAAAAATTCAGGGAGAATATTGACAATAACCAATACCCAAATCCTTTGCATCTATGAGTGAAAATAGAAAAATAAAAGTCACTGAAATTGTTGAATGAGAAGATAGTTTGAAAGTAATGGGTCAATCTGAAAATACACATAGTCATATTATACACACGTCTATAAGAAAATGCTGTCTATATGAAGCACAGTAACACTCATATAAATTTAGGATATATACAAATACGTAGTGACAAAAATGTAAATCAGGTAATCTCTGGGGTGTGGATGATAATGGGAAGGGGGAAGATGAATAGAAAACATGAAGGATGGTGACTATGAACACCATACATTTTCCACAAATTAAAGAAAAATGCTTGTTGGCATTGATTTGAGAAGTAGAAAGGAAAAACGGAGGAGAGTGGTAGATGAGAAGTTGGATCAATATACATTGTAACCAAACATGGACTTGTCAAACTAAACACCCTTTGTACAACTGATTGGTACTAATAATATGTGCAAAAGATTATAGGCATTTGTGGTGTTGTGCTCATAAACTCTGCTAAATAATCTTTGCTTATTTAAGACAATTCCTACAATAATACTAGTGATGAATCTATGTCTGCAGGATCTTATTCTTTTTATTATTAGGTTCACTTATTTAAATCTTAACAAAGCCATAAGTAAACAGCAATATTTCTATGTTGTGTAAAACAAGAGTTTAGGGGTCAAAAATTAAACCTATGAACATATACAGAAGTTTGAAGTTAATAAAATTTCTGGTTCTTTTCCACGCTTGTGCTGAGAGCAAAATTTAAGGTACTTGCAGTATCAATATACTATACAAGGCAACACATTAATCTGTGTGCTTCCCAGTGTGGAGAATATTTTGCATATACCACTGGAGCACAACACAGAGATAATTCGTCTTTCATGGGCCATTCATATGAGGAATCTATTATCTTATACTTAATGTTTCAGAATATAGAAAGTCTGTGAAAAATATTGCTTATACTTTGAAAACCCTTTTAAAACTAATATTACACAATTTGGGATACTACACTATGTCCATTTTAAATATATACAGTATTTATAAGACCTAAAATTGATTCCCATCATTAAGAGCAGGTGATTTGAGTAAGAAGTTAATTCTTGAAAATAAAGAATTCACTCCTTTTCAAAATATAGTTCTGTTAAAGTAATTCTTTTAAATTTTAAATACATCTATTTCATAATTTACTCCATTGTCCACAAAAGAAAAAGACAATATATAGAGCAAGAGAGAAAAGGTGCAATAATAAATAATATCAGTAGAAATTACCTGCCTGTTACTCATGAAAATGTAAAAAAGTAGAATACTATTACATGAGTTCAAAAGCAAAACAAATGGCAAACACATCTGGAAAACAATATATCAACTACATACATTTTTTATTTTCTTTTTTTCCATATATGTGTGTGTGGTTATATATATGTGTATGTGTGTGTGTGTGTGTGTGTGTGTGTGTGTGTGTGTGTGTGTGTGCGTGCGTGCACGTTGGTCCCAGAGCTTTAACTCAGGACCTGAGTGCAGTCCCTAAGCTTTTATACTCATGGCTAGTATTCTACCCCTTGAGCCATAGCTCCACTATCAGTATTTTTGTGGTTAACTCAAGTTTACAGTCTCACAGACTTTCCTGCTTAATCTGGGTTCGAACCTTAAATCTCATATTTCAGTCTTCTGAGTAACTACATTATATGTGTGAGCCACTATCACCTAACTTCAACTATGTATCTTTTTTTTTTTAGCAAATATTGACATGCCAAAACTAAACCAAGATGAGGTAAACCACCTTAACAGGCCCATGTCAAGCATTGAAATAGAAACAGCAATCAGAGAAATCCCAGATAAGAAAAGTCCAGGACCAGATGGTTTTACAGCAGAACTCTACAAGGCCTGCAAACTGAGCTCACACCAATACTCCTCCAACTCTTCAATAAAATTGTAAGAGAAAGTTCACTACTGAACACATGCTATGAAGCCATCATAACCTTGATCCCAAATCCGGGCAGGGTCTCATCAAAGAAAGAGAACTATAGACCCATTTCTTTGATGAACATTGATGCAAAACTTCTCAACAAAATTTTGGCCAATCGACTTCAACAATTCATCCAAAAAAATCATACACCACGATCAAACAGGATTAATTTCAGGGATGCAAAGCTGGTTCAATATACAAAAATCAATTAATATTATTCATCACATCAACAGGAGCAAGGATAAGAAACATATGGTTATCTCAATAGATGAAGAAAAAGCATTCGACAGGATCCAACACGCCTTTTTGATGAACGTTATGGAAAAATTAGGAATCCATGGAACATTCCTCAATACAATAAAGGCTGTATATGACAAACCTACAGCCAGCATTATACTTAATGGGGAAAAACTAAAGCCATTTCCTCTTAACTCAGGAATAAGACAAGGATGTACACTCTCTCCACTTCTCTTCAACCTAGTATTAGAATGCCTAGCTACAGCAATAAGACAAGATGCAGACGTAAAGGGGATCCAAATAGGGGAAGAATAAATAAAACTCTCCCTCTTTGCAGATGACATGATCTTGTATTTAAAGAATCCCATAGACTCCACTCCCAAATTACTCAAGCTGATTCAAAACTTTGGCAAAGTAGCAGGGTATAACATTAACCCCCCAAAATCAATGGCTTTTCTGTATTCCAACAATGAGAAAAGTGGGGCTGAAATTAAGAAAGCAACTCCATTTGTAATAGCCCCACAAAAAGTAAAATACCTAGGAATTAACTTAACCAAGGAACTGCAGGACCTCTATGATGAAAACTTTAAAAACTTGAAAAAGGAAATCAAAACAGAACTTAGAAAAATGGGAAAAACTCCCATGCTCCTGGATTGGAAAGATTAACATCGTGAAAATGGCAGTACTTCCCAAGGCTATCTACAAATTCAATGCGATACCTATCAAAATTCCAACCTCATTCTTCAAGGAAATAGATGAGGCAATCCAAAAATTCATATATATCTTGTAAACCAATTTCAGACCACAATAATCAGATACAAATTTGAAAAGTAATAAATATCACAGGTCTGAAGAATCATATATCACTAAGCCACAAACCAGGATTTATTACTTCACATGTAAGAAAATCATGCTCAGGTTTCCGAAAAAAACTTTTTCAAGGATATTATCATGTCAGAAATATCACAGGAAATACCATTAATCAACACCAGTTCAATGTGTTATATATGTAATGTAGGAATTTTGGATCATCAAAAATGATACATAGCTCAATATACATAAATGAAAAAATGTAATGAAGCTCATAAACAGATTCCATAACAAGAATCACATCAGTAGATGCAGAAAAAGCCTTTGACAAACGCCAATGTACCTTTATGATTAAAACTCTGGAGATGCTAGAAATAGAAGGGTCAAACCTTAATATAATAATGACTATAACAAAACTAGAGCAAGCCTCATACTAAATTTTGAATAGCCAAAATCACTTTCTCTATAATCAGGAATAAGTCACAGAATGTCCACTCTCTCCACTCCTTTTCAATATAGCCCTGGAATCTCTAGCTAGAACAATAAGACAGGACAAAAGTATAAAAGGGATGCAAATAGAAATGCATGAAATCATACTATTCTTACTTACAGATGATCTGTTCCTATATATAAAGTAATCAACGTCTCGACCTTCACCATAGGAGAAATGATAAATAACTTCTGTAATGTTGTAGCATATACACTCAACTCATACAAGTTACTACCCTTTATGAATGTCAACAATGAGCAGATATAAGAAAAATTTGGAGAAGAGTTTCATTTAACGTAGCCACTCTCAACATTAAAATATCTATAAATATACCTAACTAAGGAGGTGAATGACCTCTATAATTAAAATTATAAAACTTTGAGAAAGAAAATAACATTTGAAAGAAAATAAGAAAGTCAAAGTTACTCCTATGACACTCATTTTCTATAGAAAAAAGACAGGAAACACTTGAGATTTTTAATACTACTTTAATAGCAATTTTATGGGTTGAATAAGGCTTGGCATTGGTGTATATATGTGTATGTATATATACGTTAAATTGTGTATATGTTATACATAATTATACGTATTCACTCTACACATACTCATACATAATTGTATTTGTAAGAAGTGTATTATAAACATATATAATATGAATGCAGCTTATATTTTCATTAGAATTTATTCAGTAGAGCTATTTTGGTTTTCTTCTTCAAGAGATGAAAAATATTTGTCCCCACCAGACAATGAATCATTTGGATCTTGAACTTTGGCTTTTCGTGTTGTTCAGAAGTGTAGTAAATTCATTTTATTTCTGTGTCTATAGTTAGTAAGCTCCTCAGTTTTTTTTCTCATTCTCATAATTTCCTTTTGGTATGTAAATAATGACATAGCCAGAATAGACTATGACTCGTTTTAGTTACAAGATCAATCTTTTGATTCTATTTATTCAGTATTCTTCTCCAATTTTCACTCACCAGATTGTGTTCATCTTGCAATTTGTCAATTTCTTCTAGGTTATGGTGACTATAATTGTCGTCATTAGCTTCTTAAGATTTTTTTTCTTCTAGTGGCATCAGTTGCATTTATTTCTGTATATATTAGATTTACTCTCTTTATCTTACCCTCATAAATCCCATTGTTTTGTAGATTTTCTTTCTGTTGTTTTCCTTTTCTTATTTATTTCAAATCTAATCTTTTTTATTTTTTCTATTTGCTACCATTTTTCTCTATTTTTTCTACAGCCTTAATATTCAGTGTTACATGTTTATTGAGACTACACTTCTGTTTTATTATTTTATTTTATTTTATTTTATTGTCTGTCATGGGGCTTGAAGTCTGGGATTGGGCACTGTCCTTGTGCTCTTCACCTCAATGCGAGCGCTCTATCACTTGAGCCACAGTGCCACTTCCTATTCTTCTGTTTTAATATGAGCATTTGTCATTGCAAAATCATTTTTGTGTACCTCAAGAATTTTAGTATATAGTAGTTTCTGTTTCCTTTCTCTCAAAATATACTCTGATTATCTTTTAAATTCCTTTCCTGGTTATCTGTTCAGGACTCAGTTGTTTATATATGTTTTTGAATTTTCCAGTTTACCTTCCCTTGGTGACTTCTAGTTTTACTAAAGCATGGTCCGACATTATAATCAATATGATTTTAGTTTATATAACTTATTTATGAAGACTTGCTTTATGGCACAATGGAGAATATTCAAGTGCACGTGTAGAGTAAGATATTTTTAAAGCAGATTTTCTTCTCATCACCTGAAAACATGAGATGAAAAGTCTAGGGATCTATTTGACAATGAAAGACAATGGGGACCCTCTGGAGCAATGGAGTCAACATCTTTGTTGGGGAGAGACAACCTTTTCAAAACACCACTCCGATTGGCTGCTCAGGCTTGCAGAACTGTTTCATTATTTGAGGCTAGGATAGTCCCCTGGTTGCAGATGATGAAAAGTCTCTGTCTTAAATGCTGAATATAACAATTTCAAGATCCACCCACACAAGGCCAATAAATAGAGTAAAAGGTGTATCATAACCAAGCAAAGAAGCATCAACTAAGTTAGCAAGACAACTGTTTAAATAAACTTCACACCCTAGCCAATCCACAGGATCAATGATTCTGAACATATTGATGGGGTAGCAGAGAAAGTGAGAGAGTTTATCAATCTAAGCATTCTTCCATGGTATGAGATTAACAACTTGGTGATAACGGGATGGTGCTGTCACAATGCATACTTGGCTCTTGGAAGCTAGGGGAATATGACTGATAATGTTAACTGAAATAGAAATGCTATTATTTCCATGCTGGTTTCTTAAAAGCCATATACATATCTTAAAGATGTTAGCATGCTAGATAGCTATACTAAATAGGACCAGAAAACCCACTAATAATTTATATATTCTGTGTTAGGGATGTAGACATATCTACTGCAAAACAGCAGTAAGGAGGGCATTAATACAAAGGACATTAGCATCCCTGAGAAATTCTGTTTTTTAAAAATTAAGTTTGTTATTGTGAAAATACTGTACAGAGGGGTTACAGTTACATAGTAAGGTAATGAGTACATTTCTTATCCAGCATTGTTGCCTCCTCCTTTGGTTTCCCCCTACCATTCCTTCCCTCCCACCTCCACAGCTACCCCCTCCCCCCGCCCCCGCACGCCTAAATTGTAAAGTTTGTTTTTTGACATAGTGTCTTGTACATCTCATTGTTGCAATGGTTAATCTGTATCCCTATTTAAACAATTTGTTTTTACCCTTCCCCTCTCCAAATTATACCAACATCAAATACAGTGAAAACAGGGGTATACTGTGGGGGAGGGACATAAAAAGCAACAAAAAAATCACATGGTACGTTACAAATACGTTAGAAACAATAGCAAAGAAGAAAAAAAACACTTGTGTCCCTATCTTGAGGTTCATTTCACTTAACATCATCTTATCTGACCTTTTCTGTTTGATCCAGGTCCCATGATTTCCCTTATTTGCAATCCTTGAGAAATTCTGTATCTATCATCTAAGAGTCATAAATTGATGGTGAATGTGACACTATGGAATTGTTTCCTGATATCATAAAATGATCATATGATTCCACTGATAGAATCCTGCTGGTAATACTTCACTATCAGAATCAAGGAGAACATAATCATTACAATAAAAAATAAAATCAAATGTGGGAGCAAGGAATGCTTGCTTTATGAAGATGGTTATTCATAACATATCCCAACGACCACTCCAGCAATAATACCCTGTAAAATGATCAATCAAAAAGGTCAAAAATGGATCAGGGAGAGTCTCTAGATAGTCACACTGATATACAACTCCTTCCCAGGTTTACAGATTTAGAACAATTAAACACCATGTATACTGCCTAATGTTCCTCACCAGGGACCTAAGGCCTTTCCTTCAGATATCAAGATGCCTTCACCCCAACATTACTTCTGAATAACTGCAACCTTTCTCATTGTTGATGTATAGCCAGTATTGTATGATGATCCAATGGCATGATATTAGCATCATGACATTGCTAACCATGAGCTTAAAGTAATTCCAAGTCCTCTGAAAGGCAGGTGGTCTGATAACTAAGGGATGCTTAGCTCAATTATGAGACAACTGATTGCTCACTTCATCCAAATGTCAACTGTATAGCAAGAATGGGAATAATTAACAATGATGAGAATACTAGAATTGTTCTTTGACCTGGAAGGGAAAAGCTGTAACAGTGAAAATTCTCAAGTGAATCCATTTACTACTGGCCACTTGGGCAGGATAAGCCATCAACCACAGAGGGAAGTAATTATCTATTAATCTCCTTTTTATGTCCTTGACTTAAAAATACATTTGCTCAGATTCACTCATATTCCTGAAGATAGAGAACTAATCTTCAGCTCCTTTTCCTACCTTCCTTTCTTCCCTTCTCTCTCCTACCCAGAAGACTCAATGTCTGGAAGAGCAGATAGAAATTTTGTTAAGACTTCGTCTCTTAAAATGTAAAATGTGATCACACATAGAAATGGAGATGGTCAATTGGTGATTGAGTTAAAAAATGAGCTAAATGATAACCATTTGGAAAATTTAGTGGGATTTTGATGTTATTATTTTTAGGGGTTTTTTTTGGGCTTGAGATAGATTATCAATGTATCCATGCTGTCTTTGAACCAGCAATCCTCTAGACAGTATTTTCACAGTACTGGTGTTACTACCACACTCATTGTTCTGACTGTTGTTTTTTTTTTTTAATCAGAGGAGGAAATTGGAGATAGAGGAAAACATCAGGTATGTGTACGCAGGAGAGCACCCAGGTGAGTGGACAAAATGAAGGCAGCCATTTGCCAAACAAAGAAAATTAAACTTCAAGGTCCATTGAACATCTTAACTTTGAAAATTTTGAGAAAATTTTCTGGTAATATTCACTGTTTATTTTATGAATTTATTCATTGGAAATTTAACTCAAAGCCTGGAGCTCTCCTTGTCTTTTTGGCTTTAGGCTCACTCTCTACTACTTGGAAACATTTCCACATCTGGTTTTTGCTGGTTGATTGGAGATAAGAGTTTCTCCACAATTAACTTCTTGTCCTGGCTTTGAACTAAAATCCTCAGTTCTCAGTCTCCTGAGCAGTCAGGATTACATATTTGCTTGTAACATTTGTACTCTTTTGCTTTGTACTCTTTTGCCCCAGATTCAACTTATCTAGAATGATCCACTGGTGATCTGATTTTAATCAGATTACATTGAATGCTTTTTTCCCCTCAAGACAACTTATTTTGATTAAATATGAGACAGAGTTTAGTATTTTTTTTCTTGGAAACCTCCTCAATATCCAAATGTGTGTAGAAAGTAGGCTGCATTGAGATAGCATCCCCACATTCATTATCTCCCAGACCACATGTCTTAGAATAAAAATAATAAGCCACCTATTTCATAGCAGAAATGAGATACAGTGGCATATCATCTGAGACCTACTGGTCAAAACACATTTATTACCATCTAAAATACTGTCTTCATAAATGAGAAAATGATATGTTTATTGTCAAGGTAATGTACAGAAGGGTTCTAGTTACCAAAGTAATGTAATAAGTATATTTCCGGTTGAACTTGTTACCTGCTACCTTATTTTTCTTCTAATTTCCCTCCCCCAAAGCCTCCTCAAGTTGTATAGATCATTTTCAACATATTGTCTTGTGAAAATCGCTATTGCATTGGTTCCCCCCCCCCACTGTCCTTTGACTCACAATTCTGTTGTTTCCCTTCCCTTCTCTAATTCAGATAAACATATATAAAATACCAGGGTACCAAAATCAAATACAGTGACAACAGGGGATATACCATAGGGGGAAGAACACACCAAAGAAGCAAGAAATTATGTAGTACCTTAGAAACAACAACAACAAAAAACTCTTGTTTCTGTGTCTTGGAGTTCATTTTGCCTAGTGTCATATGGTCATATGTACATAGCTATTGACCTATTCTGCTCCTCTGCTAAGATTATCCTAGACATATACTAATTATTGCAAATAAAGGAAATCATGGGACCTATGATTCTTTGGGTCTGGCTTACTTCACTTAATATGATATTTTCCAAGTCTTTCCATTTCCTTACAAAAGGAGTGGTGTTATTCTTCCTAATGGAAGCAAATAATTCACAAACACACACACACACACACACACATACACACACACACACACACAATGGGATGTATCAAGATAACTTTGAACTCTGCAGACTCACGAATTTCATTATCACATCAGGAATGCTTCTACTAAGCACAGAGGATGCTAAAGTAGATTTTTCACTTGTCTTTTGGCTACTTCTATCAAGGAAAAATTTCACTATGGCATTAGTGATGGTTCTTTCAAGAAACAGAATAAGATTAGACAACAAAAAGATGATGATGGTGAATATAATTACATAAATATGATACTAGATATATAGATGACAGTTACATAGCTGCTAGACAGATGATTGATAAATACACTGATATTAAATAGATTATAGATAAAAAGATAAATCCTAGATTGATTAATATATGCTACATTTCTTAAATGGTAGATAGACAATTAGACAGACAGATAGATTGATAGATAGATAGATAGATAGATAGATAGATAGATAGATAGATAGATAGATAGATAGATAGATAGATAGATATGAGAGAGTTTTATTTATAATTGGTTCACTCGATTACAAACTCTAAGAAGTCTCATTTTTTAAAAAGGTTGTCACACAGCTAAAGACCTAGATACTTTAAGGTTTAACACCCATGGAAGTGGATATTATCACTATTTGTCCAATAATGATGGCCACATAATAAAACTGGAGGTAGGAATTGGTGGACACAATGGTTTGTTCTAGAATACAATGACCTGAGACCCTAAAGGTCTGATAGTCAATTGAAGGAGAAGTTAGATGTTAAGTTAGATGTTCCAATGTCAGAAATAGGAGCAAATTTGTCTCTTCTCTGTATTTCTGTTATTTTGGAATCTGCAACTTATTAAAAAATTGAGCTTTTACTCAAACTACTATCAAAATATACTCACAGACACACTCTGAAATGTTTTTCCAGTTACAAGGGTAACTCTTATGATAGTCAAATTTCCAGTGGAAACATTGGCATCCAGATATCTTTTGGAATTTTTGGTCTCATTTTCATGGTAAATGTTCAATTGTCTGTGACGAAAAAGACAGGCACAGTGACCAGAGTCTTCAGACTGCTTGGAATAAGGTTCTGGAATATCCTAGCAGAGAACTAATCTAACCCAGCAGAAATGCTATAGTAGGGTAAAAAACGATGTCAGTTGTACCCAGGGTCAGTCTTCTTATAGTTATCTTAATTATCTTTTGCTTTGTACGTTTAATTCCTAGAAGGATACTGACCAGAATCCTGGAGAAGATGCTTTTGCAACTTCCCAGAGGAAGCAAATAGATCCCCAAGTTACAGTTGTGTCCTGAAGTTCATGTATTGGGATGTTCACTTCTTCAGCAATGGAGAGAGCTGCATAGTTTCTTAGCTGAGACCCTATCAATTCATTGCCTTCAACTAAGGCTGCTTTACTAAAAGCGACCGACATCCAGAAGACTAATCCCTATTGCAAATGAAGTCCTGTAAGTATTTCCCCAGGGGAATAGAACATTGGAAAGCCATACCAGATATAGAGCATGTGAGGTATCCATTACAATGGCTTACAATTCCACTCTTTTCTCTGTCCAATCCTCCATCTCTGGGATAATAAGCAGGACACAGTTCAGTTCTGTACATTTTCCATGTAAAAATCATGACACTTGGACCGTCTCTAAGGAAATTCATCTAAAACAAGCGTGCAAAATGTGAGGAAGGTATGGTGTATCTGGCCAGAACACAAACAAAATGAGCACTACATTAGAGGATATTGTTTATTTTTCTGAATACAACCTGTGTCAGAAACTTCTGTGTTGAATCACTTAAGGTTTTTTCAATTAGCCAGTCCTGTGGCAAACCCTGACACAGAATCTGCTGTTTCCCTGAGCAAATTGCCTGTCCATTTATAGCAGCACCTCACAGAACTGAAGTGAAATCCTGACAAACCAATTTTTCAAAAGAATTTCAGAGACTTCAGTTGAAAGCAAGACAGAGGAAAGAAGAATATGGTTCTCACAAGAGAGAAATAGATTTTCAGCTTTGACTGTTTATAAGAACTTGAGATGATACATGACTGGATAACCAGAATATCTGTTATTTTCAGGGAAAATGTCTCTATGTCTCATTCATCTGGTTACCCAAACATTCAAAATACTTGGATAGTATTTAAGGATCCACTTGCAAATTATTGGCAATGGTTCTTCCATCCTACTTGAATTTTAAAAACATAGAATAAACAATCTGATATGGATTTTCACACATATATTATTAGGGTTTAATAAAATCATCACTCTATTCCACATTATTGATACATTTATATGCATTTTTCTTTTTTCTTATATATAATTACTAACTTTTCTTGTAATGTTCTTGATACTCATTAATCCTCAGCTTTTGTTTATTGTTGTTTGTTTGTTTTGGCCAGTCATGGGACCTGAACTCTGTGCCTGAGCACTGTCCCTCACCTCTTCAGCTCAAGGCTAGTGCTATACCACTTGAGCCATAGAGCCACTTCTGGCTTTTTCTGCTTATGTGATGCTGAGGAATCGAACACAGGGCCTCATGCATGCAAGGCATGAGGTACCACTGAGCTACCTTTCCAGCCCTAATCTTCAGTTTATTAGATTAGTATAGTATTTATTTTTACCAGTACCAGGGTTTTAACTCAGGGAATCAAGCTTGCTAGGCTTGCTCATTCAACTGGCACTAAGCCTTTCAAACCAACCACCCAATCTCAACTTCTTGCTCGTTATTGTGGAGATGGAGTTTCATGGCGCTTTCTGCCCAGACATTCAAAGTTTAATGCTCCAGATCTCAGAAATTCTGAGTGGCTGGGATTATAGCTATGAGTTTTTGGTTTCTGACTTGCATTCCTTTTTAGATTATGAAGTCAATATTATTCCTCTTTTTATGCTATAATTTATAGAATTAAGGGATTAAAAAAATAACCCCTTTATGAAAAAGAAAAGACTATTTGTAATTTGCCTCTAGCATTTTATGTGTCACTCCTGCCTTTGAATTTGAGCATTTAAGAATGATAAGGTGGCCTGAAATTTTTCCTAACAAAGTTAAATATCTACAGAGCATTGGATCTATGTTTTTACTCAATAAGAAATTTTCTTTTTATTTTTTTACTGTAAAGATACTGTACAGTTGGGTTACAGTTACATGAGTATGGTAATGAGTACATTTCCTATCAAGCATTGTTACCCTCTCCTTTGTTTGTCCCCAACCATACCTTCCCTTTCCACCTCCCCACGTTACCCTCCCCCAAGTGTCTTGTACATCTCATTGTTACAATGGGTCAAAAATAACTTTTCTATGAAAATTTTCTTCACTATCGGTTTTTTTAAACATTGATGTAGTTTCTCTCTCTAAGAATTTGACATATCTAAGTATACGTAAAATCTAAAAATTTAAAAATAATCAGTTTGGGGTATCCTTTACACCAAGAAGTTTAATACCATATGTAGTAAAATTCTTTAGTATTATGTTTATTCAAAATATAAAATAAACCATTACTGGTGGCTCATGCCTGAGTCTTAGAAATTCAGGAGCCTGAGATCTGAGGATTGTGGCTCTAAGCCAACTTGGGCAGAAACGTCTGTGAAACTCTTCTACCAATAAACCAGAGGAAAACTGGTTTATATTCAACTGGGAGTAGAGTAGATCAAGTGGTAAGGCACAAGCCTAGCATATAAAAATCCAGTCCTTGTACCCAAATAAAGAAAGGAAAGAAAGAAAATATAACAGAGTATACATTGAAAGTTATATGTGAGGATTGTTATAATTTGCTTTATGATTTCTTTCAGTTCAATTTATCAGCCCTTCCTAATTCAAAGATTTGTAACCTTGCTTATTTCACAATACAGTATTTAATAAAGTTATCATTTTTGATATATTGTTTTATCATTTTGATAAATAGCTTTATTCATTTTATTGTATTTTATTTCAGGATTTCCAGTGTCTTTTACACATTTTACCTTTCTCATCTTCTACTTTAGGATTTCTCCTCTTTGTACATTACCACATATATAAATACATGTTTTGAATATTTATCTGTTAACTTTCCATTGTTTTGTTCACATATTTATAGGTATTATAAAATCAAAGGTTTCAAATCTCAGTTGATCACCTGGTTTGAAACTGGAGTATTCTTGAATATCTGATTATCTATCTTAAGTATTTTGTTTTGCAACATAGTGAAAATGGTTATATTTAAATATAGTTTGAGGATGAATTGAAATTTTATATAATATTTATCAAACAAATTAAGTAACTAAACGTATTTTACTACATAGCCAAGCATGTATTTATCAGACTATAAATTTATTTATCTACAATTAGGTTACAGCCTCTAAAGTATTAGGAATACATTAGTGCAAGAAATACTTTGTGTACTGAAGAGCTGAGGGACAGCGCTCAGGCCCAGGGTTCAAGCTCCACACCAACAAAAAAAAAAAGGAAAGAAATACTTTTTGTGTGCATGTTGGTACCAGGTCTTAAACTTAAGGTCTGGGCGTGGTCATTCAACTCTTTCTACTGAGCCACAGCTCTGCTTATGACTTTTTGTTGGCTAATCAGAGAATCACAGAGTTTTTGGCTTATTTGGCTTTGAACCTGGATCCTCAAATCAAAGCCTCCCGAGGATCCTAGCTAGGATTTCAGGTGTCAGCCAATGGTACCTGGCAGTGAATTCAATTTTTAAAAGAAATAATCTTTATTTCCCAACGCATTAGTTAATTTTGACAGAAAATGTATACCATACTTCTTGATACATAAAAAATGTTGGTATATTCACTTGTTAATGTAAAGAAAATAAGACCAAACAACCCAAATTGCAGATCTCCAATACGTTTAAAATAGAGATTGTCTGCATTGAGAGATATACATTTTTTACTGTAACGTTATCTTTCAGAGGATCTAAGGCACACTGTCAATAATTTGATGAGTCCTAGCCATTAAATAATAATAATAATAATAATAATAATAATAATAATAATAATAATAATAATAATTGCCCCTGTTTTCACTGTATATGATGTTTGTATAATTTGTGGAGGGGAAGGGAAAAAACAAATTGTTTAAATAGGGATACAGGTGGACCCATTGCAACAATGAGAGGTACAAGACGTTATGTTGAAAAATGTACTTTATAACTTTGGCAGGAGGAAGAGGAGGAAGATGGGAGGGCAGGGATTGTAAGGGGAAACAAAGAAGGAGGCAACAATGCTTGATAAGAAATGTACTCATTACTTTGCTCATGTAATTGTAACCCCTCTGTATGTTATTTTCACAATTTAAAATAACCTTATTAAAAGAAAAAAATTATTAGTGTAAAAAGTACTGTATGATTATCTTTGGTAACATTGTAGTTTTATTTTAACCCTAAATGTATTGTTCATGGTTGCACTTAGATCTGCAATTGAAAGCACCCTTATTTAATGTTTTCTACACTATCATCTCTAATTCCTGGGCCTGCATCTATTTCTGGCTATTGCATAGAAAACATCAGCTAGATGCAGCTGGGATGACCATGGCATTGTCAGATGGAACCCGTTTGGAAGAAAATGGTATTAATTATTTTTAGCACATCTTTGCTATATTTCCCTATTGTTCTGTCCTTTTGTACTCAGCAGTTTTATTCCATGTTAAAATTAATCTGAGAAAAACCTCATTTTTATTGAAGTGTGCCACTTCCTTTTTGTCAATCTTGTAAAAATTGTGTGTGTGTGTGTGTGTGTGTGTGTGTGTGTGTGTGTGTGTGTGTGTGTGTGTGTGTGTGTGTGTGTGTGTGTGTGTGTGTGTGTGTTTCTGAAAACTTACTATTTGGGCTAGGTGGTTTGACCCTGGTTAATTGTATTTAGGTTGCTTCCTATTCTTGTTAAACTTTCATTAAGAAATCCTGTTTAAAGCTCATGAAATTTTAGGTACACTCTGTTCTTTTTAATTATGACAACTGTTTTTGTTAATTAAGCCACATCCTGTTGCAAATTGTGGACCACTCTGAGCAGAGGCAAGGGACAGAACCCCATGCCTTAGGAATAAAAAAAGTAGCACCTAACTCCTTTAGGTGCTTGCCTGCTAGATTTCAGCTGATGGATCACCCTTCTGTAGAAGTAAGCTTTGATTTGTTAAGTATCTTTACAGTTAGCACCTTATTATGACCCAATGAATCTTGGGAGTCATTTCACTTAACATCTTTTATGGTCATATGTACATAGCTTCTGAGCTTTTCTGATTGTCTGGTAAGATTATCTTAGACATATACTAGTTATTGCAAATCACTCTGTGCAGTATCTTTACAATTAAATATTTTAAAAAGAAATGTACTCTCTGAATATCACCTTTAGAATAGCATAAATAAATTTAAAATGTTAAATTCAGCATGCTAATGTTGAGTTGCACATCGATTTTATTTCTTAGTAATCTGTTTTTAGTAATCTGTCTGTTTGCAAATAGAACTTCTACTTGCTATTTTTTTCATGTCTGGACTGTTCAAATAATTTGAGGCAATGAGCAGCAAGAATTGAGAGTCTCAAAATCAGAGATACAATTTGTTGATGAAGTAGGGTAGTTGGGGCATTTAATCAGCAAGGGAAATGGCTGACTGCCCACTGAGAAGATAGAAGAAATTTCAGCTGGGTGCTTATCAAGAACTGAGAACGTACTTAGAAATTTCTAGGGCTGGTTGGGTAATCAAAGAAATTGTAAACTCTGAATAAAAATATATGTGTCTATCCTGAGTTTTACATCCCAGAACATGAGTATCCAGCCCACTAGGGTTAGAGTTATGTGAACTACTTAACTAACAACAATCAGTGATCTTACTATACCAGGAGTAAACACAGATTCTTGGGGAATAAAATCAGGCATATAAGGACTTTCTCCTATGACCATCAATGATGGAATAATCAGTTTAACCCTATGGTAATTGTAAGGATCCTTTTAGGGATCCTTCTGTTTAGCTGTTCCAGACTAGGTATTCTTACCAGTTAGGAAAATCTATTTATAATTAATGGAGCCCACTATACGGAGCCTTCTGATGTCTTCCTCCTTCCAGCCCTAGGCCTTAAGGCAATTATTCCTCCTTCCCTCCTAGGCCTTAAGGCAATTATTATGAGGTAATTATAATAAGGGTAAAAGATTTATGACCAGCCATGGCTGTTAAAACTGTGTATGGCTGTTGGCTCACACCTGTAATCGTAGCTACTCAGGAGGCTGAGATCTAAGGATCATGGTTCAAAGCCTGGGCAGGAATCTCCATGAGACTCTTATCTCCAATATACCACTAGAAAACCAGAAGTGGTGCTGTGGCTCAAGCAGTAGAGTGCTTGCCTTGAGCAGAAGAGCACAGGGACAGCGCCCAGGCCCAGAGTTCAAGCCCCATGTCCGACCAAAAAGAAACAACCAAAAACTGGGTATGGCAAAACAAATGCCTGCTTGATTGAATGGATAAAATATTCTGTTGGCAGTTATTATGCATGTGTGGCAGGTAGACCAAGACCTCAGATTTTCCCCTTCCTTTTGAGATGAATAATGGATCCTGCTGGCTTGGCATGCATGATAGCCCTCTTCCAAGACAAGATAACGTGGAGGAACAAGTTCAATAACATGCTGTCATTACTATTTCCTATGATTAAGCACTCAGATGAATTAAAGACAACTAGGTTGGTTAAGTAAGTTTCCCATAAATGTAACTTCATCTCATGCCTCCCTAGGCAGTGAAGAGAATCAAGAATTTCTAAGAAAGACATTTGGATACAGTGAAATCCCGTCTTTTGAGGAGATGGGAATGCATCTGCTCTCACTATTGCTAGAGCTCATGTTTGGTAATATTGTAGAGGAGTTAAATGCGTGAAGCTCTTCTGTCAAATGGAGCAGAGGCTGTCCTTTGGTTCAATTTTGGCTATTTCCTTCACCCTGGCATTTTAAAAACCAAAGCTGTCTCCAAGCCTAGGAATCAAATAGCAGCTGGATATGAGCCACGACTATTTTGATGCCACTATTAATATTAATGTGAGCTAAGTCTATTATATCCAAGAGAGGTTTTGTCACTTTTATAGTAAATGGAACTGTAGAACAATTATGACCCTCTAGCAAGATGGCACGGGAAGCAGTATATGTTTCTTAATACAATCTGGCAGAAAATTTGGTGGGGCTATATACCCTGATTTTTTTGGGGTGGGGAACGTCAATGTTGTACCATGTTTTCTGAACCTAGAACCCTAGATGGGACCATCAACTAAAAAGTCAGAGACAGATAGCCTCCTTCATAACTGGCTAACGCAATCATTTGGAAGGGTATTATGATCTTAATTCTTGTTTTTATTTTGGGGGTCTGTCGTGGAGCTTGAAATCTGGGCTTGGGTGCTGTCCCTCACCTCTTCAAGCTAAAGGCAATCACTCTACCTCTTGAGCCACAGCACCACTTCTGGTTTCCTAGTGGCTTATTGGAGATAAGAGTCTCACGGACTTTCCTGCTGGGGTGGCTTTGAACTGTAATCCTCAGATCTCAGCCTCCTAAGTAGCTAGGGTTACAGGCATGAGCCACAGGTGCTAGCTATGATCTTAATTCTAATGTTCTTTACTTGTCCCTCATGGGGACAATGGCTTTAATTGGGAGTTATGCGACGAATTTATAGAATCATCAATACTTCCTTAGACAAATTTCAGTATTGTACCATTAGTTAAGTACAGCTGAGGTAAATAATTTTAAAAGAATTTGCAGTAAACATCAGAACGTACAAACAGGGGGATTGTGAGAAAGGGCATCTTTTCTATCAGCAAGTGTGGCTTCCTTTCTGTTCATCTTGAGAGAAATGTCCTGAAAAATTCCTGCTTTGGCCAGATGGCTTGGCCCCAGCTGATTGTGATTTAGTTGCATTCTATTTCTGGTACACTTTTTAATTAAGATGCCCAGTTCCTTCTAATAAGACCTCCTTTTCCTGTTAATGGATGTACCCTGTTCCTGTTAATTATGTCACATCCTATTGCAGATTTTAAAATTGAGCTTAGACAATCCAAACAGGGGACAAGGCCTTCTGCATTATGGATAAAAGAAGAGCAGCCTAACTGTTTTCTGTGCTTATTTGCTAGATTTTGGGTGATGGTGCACAGTTCTGTAGAGGTAAACATTTGGTTTTTTCTTTATTTCTATTTACCATGTTTAAATAGTTATACAAAGGAGGTGTCATTTAACAAAGATATTTACGAATACAGTACATCTTGATCAGTGTTAACCATGTGAATATTAAGACCACCCTTTGACCCACCCCTTTCCTTTTCTTAATTTTGTGGTATATACAATTACTTCTTGACTGTATTCTCTTCCTCTTCCCCTTTCCATTTGTCTCCCTTTCTCCTCTTGGCCTCATCCCCTCCCATTAATATACCTATTTCCTAGTGCTTAGTTTGTTGGGCTTTGATGTAGTCTTTCTGAAAATTATGCTACTTGAACTTTCCAATGAGTCTATTATACATCAGTTAATTCATTTATAACCACTTGCATAACTCCCAACATATTTACTTTGTCTTGACAAATTCTTTTTGGGTTAGAGTCCTTATTCCTAGGTGACACATAAACATCTTGAGGTATATCTAACAATAATATCCAGCATGTAGTTTCTATAAAATTGCATTAATCTCTAAGTAACTTACCATGAGAAAGCGTCTTTAAATGTTAAATTTTCTCATTCTTTTTTTTTTTAAATTGTATTTTATTTTATTTGAGAACATACTGTACAGAGGGGCTACAATTACATGGGCAGGATAATGCATACATTTCTTACTAAGCATTGCAGCCTCCTCCTTTGTTTACCCTTCACTTCCCTTCCCCGCCTCCCCCTTCCCCCCACCCAATTTTACCCCCCTCCCCCCACCCAATTATACCCCCCTCCCCCCCCCCCACACCGACATTGTAAAGCTGGTTTTGACATGACATTTTGTACTTCTCATTGTTGCAACAGGTCCACCTGAATCCTTAAACGACTTGTTTGTCCCCATCTCCTCCACATGTTATACTGACATCAAATATAGTGAAAGCGGGGGTTACACTGTGGGGGAGGGACATACAAAGCAACAAAGAAATAATCTTATAAATGCGTTAGAAACACATGCATGAAAGAAACGAAAACATTAAAATACATATTTAAGGGTTCATTTTCCTAACATCACATTATCTGACCTTTTCCACTTGACTCATAGCTATACTAGATATTGCAAATAAGGGAAACCATGGGACCTATGCTTCTTTGGGCCTGGCTTACTTCACTTAATATAATTTTTTCCAAACCTTTCCATTTCCTAACAAATGGGGCAATGTCATTCTTTCTGATGGAGGCATAGAATTCCATTGTGTATATATACCACATTTTCTTGATCCATTCATCTACTGAGGGGCATCTGGGTTGGTTCCATATCTTAGCTATGGTAAATAATGCTGCAATAAACATAGTTGTGCTGGTAGCTTTAGTGTGCTCTTGTTTGTAAACATTTGGGTAAATGCCCAAAAGTGGGATTGCTGGATCATAGGGGAGATCTATGTGAAGTCTTTTGAGGAACCTCCATACTGCTTTCCAAAGTGGTTGAACAAGTTTACATTCCCACCAACAATGAAGTAAGGTTCCTTTCTGTCCACATCCCCTCCAGCATCTGTTGTTGTTAGAGTTCTTGATTTTTGCTGTTCTAACTGGAGTGAGGTGATATCTCAATGTTGTTTTGATTTGCATTTCTTTTATGGCTAGGGATGTTGAACATTTCTTCATGTGTCTATTGGCCATCCTTCTTTCTTCTTCAGAGAAGCTTCTCTTTAGGTCTTTCGCCCACTTATTTATTGGGCAGTTATTTCTTTGAGGATTTGTTGTTGGGTGGTTTAATTTTTTGAGTTCCAAGTATATTTTAGATATGAGACCATTGTCCGTTGTATGGCTAGTAAAGATCTTCTCCCAATCGGTGGGCTTTCTATTGATCTTGCCAGCTATGTCATTTGCCCTGCAGAAGCTCTGCAATCTTATGCAATCCCATTTGTCCAACCTTTCTTTGATTTGTTGTGCTTCCGGGTCTCTATTCAGAAAATTTCGACCTGAGCCAAGGAGACCTAGGGTTTCTCCTATTCCATCCTGTAATGTTTTCAGAGTGTCTGCTTTGACTTCAAGGTCTTTGATCCATTTGGAGTTGATTCTGGTGCAGGGTGATAAATAAGGATCTAGCTTTAGTTTTCTACATGTAGTTAACCAATTTTGCCAGCACCATTTACTGAAGAGGCTGTCTTTCTTCCATTCTATTGTTTTAGCTTCCTTATCGAAGATTAGATGGCTATAGGTCTGTAGGTTCATTTCTGGGTTTTCAATTCTATTCCATTGGTCCTGAGGTCTGTTCTTATGCCAATAGCAAGCTGTTTTGATTACTATGTCTTTATAGTAGAGTTTGAAATTTGGTATTGATATTCCTCCAGCAGTGTTCTTTCCGTTGAGGAGCGTTTTTGCTATTCGGGGTCTTTTATTGTTCCATATGAGTTTTTGGATTGCCTCCTCTATTTACTTGAAGAATGAGGGTGGAATTTTGATAGGTATCGCGTTGAATTTGTAGATAGCCTTGGGAAGTATTGCCATTTTCACGATGTTAATCTTGCCAATCCAGGAGCATGGGAGGTTTTGCCATTTTTTAAGTTCTGTGTTGATTTCCTTTTTCAAGATTTTAAAGTTTTCATCATAGAGGTCCTTCAATTCTTTGGTTAAGTTAATTCCTAGGTATTTTATTTTTTGTGGGGCTATTACAAATGGAGTTGCTTTCCTAATTTCAGCCACACTTTTCTCATTGTTGGCATATAGAAAAGCCATTGATTTTTGGGGGTTAATTTTATAACCTGCTACTTTGCCAAAGTTTTGAATCAGCTTGAGTAATTTGGGAGTGGAGTCTATGGGATTCTTTAAATACAAGATCATGTCATCTGCAAAGAGGGAGAGTTTTATTTCTTCTTTCCCTATTTGGATCCCCTTTATGTCTGCATCTTGTCTTATTGCTGTAGCTAGGCATTCTAATACTAGATTGAAGAGAAGTGGAGAGAGTGGGCATCCTTGTCTTGTTCCTGAGTTAAGAGGAAATGGCTTTAGTTTTTCACCATTGAGTATAATGCTGGCTGTAGGTTTGTCATATACAGCCTTTATTGTATTGAGGAATGTTCCATGGATTCCTAATTTTTCCAGAACCTTCATCATAAAGGGGTGTTGGATCTTGTCAAATGCTTTTTCTGCATCTATTGAGATAACCATGTGGTTCTTATTCTTGCTCCTGTTGATGTGATGAATAATATTAATTGATTTGCATATATTGAACCAGCTTTGCATCCCTGAAATGAATCCTGTTTGATCATGGTGTATGATTTTTTGGATGAATTGTTGAAGTCGATTGGCCAAAATTTTGTTGAGAAGTTTTGCATCAATGTTCATCAAAGAAATGGGTCTATAGTTCTCTTTCTTTGATGAGTCCCTGCCTGGTTTTGGTATGAGGGTTATGATGTCTTCATAGAATGTGTTCGGTAGTGAGCTTTCTCTTTCAATTTCATTGAAGAGTTGGAGGAGTATTGGTGTGAGCTCTGCTTTGAAGGCCTTGTAAAATTCCACTGTAAAACCATCTGGTCCTGGACTTTTCTTAGCTGGGAGGTCTCTTATTGCTGTTTCTATTTCATTGCTTGATATGGGCCTGTTATGCTGGTTTAACTCATCTTGGTTTAGTTTTGGCATGTCAATATTTGCTAGGAAAAGGTCCATTTCTGTCAAGTTATCAAACTTATTAGCATAAAGTTTTGAGAAGTATTCCCTTATAATGTTCTGAATCTTGGTTGTTTCCGTGGTGATGTTTCCATTCTCATCTCTGAGTTTATTAATTTGGGTGTGTTCTCTCCTTTTTCTGATAAGGTTTGCTAAGGGTCTTTCAATTTTGTTAAGTTTTTTGAAGAACCAACTCTTTGTTTTGTTGATTCTTTCTATAGTTTTTTTGGATTCTAATTCATTTAATTCTGATTTAATTTTGATTATTTCTTTCCGTCTACTGGTTGGGGTTTATCTTGCTGCTCTTTTTCAAGGAGGTTTAGATGTGTCATTAAATTGTTAGTTTCCGATCTCTCCAATTTGTTGATGTAGGAGCTCAGAGCTATAAACTTGCCTCTGAGTATTGCCTTTGCTGTGTCCCAGAGGAGCTGGTAATTTGTGTGTTCATTTTTGTTGAATAGCATGAACATTTGAATTTCCTTTCTAATCTCTTCCATGACCCACTCATGATTCAGCAGTGTGTTGTTCAGCCTCCATGTGATACCGGACTTTCTTTGGTGGCTTTTGGTGTTGAGATCTAATTTTATTCCCTTGTGGTCTGAGAGAATGCAAGGTATAACTTCAATGTTTCTGAATTTAGACAAGTTTGCTTTGTGGCCTAAAATGTGGTCTATTTTAGAAAATGTTCCATGTGCTGCTGAGAAGAACGTGTATTCTGTTGCTGCTGGGTGAAATGTTCGGTAAATGTCTGTTAAGTCTAGTTGATCTATGCAGTTGTTTAGATCTGCGGTTTCTCTGTTGAGTTTTTGCCGAGTTGATCTATCTAGTGGGGAGAGTGGTGTGTTAAAATCCCCAACAATTAATGTCTTTGGATCTATATGGGATTTGAGGGAAAGTAGTGTTTCTTTGATAAATTTGGGTGGTCCATTGTTTGGCGAATAGATATTTAGAATTGTAATATCCTCCTGAAGGAGAGATCCTTTAATTAGTATGTAGCGACCTTCTTTATCTCTTCTCACGAATTTTAGTTTGAAGTCTATTTTATCTGATATTAGGATTGCAACTCCCGCCTGTTTATGAGGGCCCTTTGCTTGGTAGATTTTTTTCCAGCCTTTAACATTGAAAATATGTTTGTTTTTACGGGCAAGATGTGACTCCTGCAGGCAGCAGATATAAGGGTCCTGTTTTTTAATCCAACTAGACAGTCTATGTCGCTTAATTGGAGAGTTCAGTCCGTTAACGTTAAGAGATAGGACTGAGAGGTATTTGGGGGTTCCTGCCATGTTACCCACCTTCTTGGGGCCTGTGAAAACTGGGTTCTTCCTAAGGTTCTTGGATTCTCAGTTTGGGTGCTGTTTCTTGGCCTTTGTTGCGTTCTTGTTGGTTTTCTATGTGTAGGACATCTTTAAGAATCTTTTGTAGGGCTGGTTTGGTGGAGATGTATTGTTTCAATTTTTCTTTGCTATGGAAGGTTTTTATTTGGCCTTCAGTTATGAAGGAGAGTTTAGCTGGGTACAGTATTCTTGGTTGATAGTTCTTTGTTTTTAGGGCATGGCATACGTCATTCCAGGCTCTTCTTGCTTTGATTGTCTCTGCTGAGAAATAGAGGTAATTCTAATTGGTTTCCCTTTATAGGTGATTAACCTTTTCTCCTTGACAGCTTTAAGGATCTTTTCCTTGGTCTGGGTTGATCCTGTGTGGATTATAATGTGACGGTGGGATGTCCTATTCTGGTCTGGTCTATTTGGGGTTCTAAAAGCTTCTTGTATCTGAATAGGCCTATCTTTTTGTATGTTTGGGAAGTTCTCTGCTAGGATCCTGTTAAACAAATTTCCTAGACCATTAACTTCTGTTTCTAGGTGCTCCTCTACACCCATTATCCTTAGATTGGGCCTTCTGATGGTGTCTTCCAGGTGTTGGATAGACCTATCATATTTCTTGGACTTGTCTTGGATGGTTGTATGTTCTTTCTCTATAATATCTAGGCTGTCTTCAATCCCTGAGATTCAATCTTCTGCATGGTCTAACCTGCTGTCAAGACTCTCTACTTTGTTTTTTATCTCTTTTCCTTCTAATTGGTCAGCTTTGATGGCTTCAAGTTCTTTGTTGAAGCTCTGTTTTAGGTCTTGTATGAATTTCTTTACTTCCTTAATTTGGTGTTCAATGTTTGTTCTCAAATCACTTAGTTGATTGGTTATGGTTTCTTTGGACTCCCATTCCTTCTGTTGGGTTCCATTCAGCATTCCCTTTGTGGTCTCCCTGACTTCCCTCAGCTCTTTGTTAATGGATTCCATGAATGCCTTTAGTGATCTTTGTGTATTCTCTACCTGGTCTCTTAATTCGTGAATTACTCTTTGATTAGTTTCCTCCCTTCTGTGGGATTCCTGCAGTTCTCTTTGAGTGTTCTCTGCCTGCTCACGCCATTTCTCCCTTTCTCTTTGAGTATTCTCAAGTTGTTCACGCAAATCCTGTATCAGTTTTTGAGAAGCTTCCTCACGCTTATGATATTCCTGTATAAACTTCTGGGATGCCTCCTCTCTCTCCCTATCACGCTCATACAGAGTCCTTTGTACATTGTCATACATTGTCAAACTTCTCATTTATCATGTTTGCTATTAGTGTTTGTAGAGCTATTTGGGAACTCTCCTCTGGATTATTCTTTATCTGTTCTAATCCCTGATTATCAAGGTTGGGAATTGAGATACCCGAATTTGCCATTTTTCTTGTGTTTTTCCGGCTTACTCGGCACATTTGAGATAAAGATTGCACCAGTTTTGTGCTAGAACACTATCTTAAGGCAACCATCAACCAAAGTTTGCATTTGTACAGTCAATAGTCTACAGATACAATCTAGTTCAACAGATACATCTATTCAACATCAAACGACTATATGTTAAAGGACTTCGAACCGCAGAAAAGAATTTGGAAAACCAGAAATTATTATGGTTAGGGAGAGATGTGGGTAAAAAATAGGAATAGATTGGTGTGGGGAGGCACAGGGAGAGTTAACTATGTCCTAATCACAGTGCAGGAAATGAGTTGGGTAGGATGCAAGTAGAGAGAGTGAGAAAAAGATGAGACGGAAAGGGGAATAAAGAGAGACCAGAAAAAGAATAGAAACGTAAAAATTAATGTTATTATAGAGGTTAAAAGACCGTCTATTTAGAGAGGAATGTGAATATGTTCAGAGAAGGGGAGGGACATAGAGGAGATGTGAAAAGCTTTAAGGATGGGAAAGGGAGAGGAAAAGATCAGAAGTTCAGGAGAGCTAGATAAAAAACAAAAAGATAATTAAGAAAGAAAGAAAAAGAGAAAGAAGACAAGATAAGAAAGGAAAACTCTCATTCACGTATTCCTAAAATAAAAATTATAAGATGAGAAAAAATAAGAGGTCTTGACTAGCGCTCTACCACTTAAATCACGGCACCACTTCTGGCTATTTCTCCTTATGTAGTGCTGAGGAATTGAACCCAGGGCCTTGTTCATGCAAGGCAAGCACACTACCACTGAGCCACCTTCCCAGCCCCTTAAGGATTAAAATTTATATGCTAATGCTGAGGTAGATCTGAGATCATAAGTATAGTTGGGGCCCGTTTGATTAAACATAGTTTTTGAGCGGTTGTATGCACACTGGGATTATGTCCCATTATAATACTTTAAGAACTTTCTCAAGTATCTTACTGATGTTATCTCACATTCAAATATTTACAAGTTGGTCTAGTACATATGTATGTGTGTGTTTAATTGAATTTTTAAGAACTACATATTGTTTTACACATTACACAGAAAATGTTACATAATAGAGCTTTAGTTGGATTATTAGCATTTTCTTCGTTAAGATAATTACAATGATGCTTTGAGTGATGAATATAGCTATTTTATTTGGAATGCTAAAATGTCAGCAATAATAACCAAAATATTATTTGAGTTTTATATTTTCATGTTATACATTCTTTTTTTTAATATTATTTTATTTTATTTGAGAACATACTGTACAGAGGGGCTACAATTACATGGGCAGGATAATGTATACATTTCTTACCAAGCATTGCAGCCTCCTCCTTTGTTTACCCTTCACCTCCCTTCCCAGCCTCCCCCCTCCCCCCACCCAATTATACCCCCCTACCCCCCCACCGACATTGTAAAGCTGGTTTTGACATGACATTTTGTACTTCTCATTATTGCAACAGGTCCACCTGAATCCTTAAACGACTTGTTTGCCCCCATCTCCTCCACATGTTATACTGACATCAAATATAGTGAAGGCGGGGGTTACACTGTGGGGGACGGACATACAAAGCAACAAAGAAATAATCTTATAAATCAGAAAGAATGACATTTCCCCATTTGTTAGGAAATGGAAAGGCTTGGAAAAAATTATATTAAGTGAAGTAAGCTAGGCCCAAAGAAGCATAGGTCCCATGGTTTCCCTTATTTGCAATATCTAGTATAGGTATGAGTCAAACGGAAAAGGTCAGATAATGTGATGTTAGGAAAATGAACCCTTAAATATGTATTTTAATGTTTTCGTTTCTTTCATGCATATGTTTCTAACGCATTTATGTTATACATTCTTTAAAAAAATCCCCTACAATTTATAATCAATCCCAAATAAGGTTGGAAGAAAGTAATTAATCTTTAAAGCAACCAACCTTCAGTATGAGACATGTTATTCTAATTAAGCATTTTCCACTTCTGCAGGAAGGGAGCAAATAAAGTAGTGTACAGGGCCTGAGAATTTGATCAAAAGAATAGGTTATGTTAATAGTGCTAAAAAGAAAAAATCTGTGAGAGATATAACTAATTCAACTGTCTTTTATTGTATCTGGAAAATAAAGCTTTAGAAGTAAGTCAAAACAAAACAAAACGATAGAACTAGAATCCCTATCTTTTTTGGATACTTGTAGTTCAAATTACAGAGATTAGATCTGAATCACATTTATATTTAACTGTTTGTTCCACTTTCCAATTAATGCATACATTCATATAAGTTGCTTTTTAATAACAAGGCACACTTATATTTACACCATTAGTTTTCCTTAAACTCATGAAAAATTATATTCTCTAATAATATGTTACTTCTCTTTTAATTATTATAGTATACTCATTAAAAGCTATTTTCAATGTTATCTTTACTTTCTTCTTTATTGACTTATAGTGCAAAAAATGTGATATGGAAATGGCACTGTGTTCACACTACTAATTTCATTTTCTTTCACTCTGATTATGCTTGTTTATGACTTCCACTTATTTTTAACTCATATCAAATGGTGACTATAAAATAAAATAAAAGGCAACATATTGTCTCAGTGGTTCAAGACATAAAATTAAGAAGAGAAATAAATGAATGATTTTTGTCCATTTATGAAATCAAACATTGATATATATATATATGCATATGCATATATACACAAACACAACTCTCTCAATTCTTCCCACATAGACTATCTACATATCTACTGTATATCTATCCCCCAGTGTATATCTAGCTCTTAGCTTCTATCTCTGTTATCTATCTACCAAGTATCTCAATATAACTTATATGAAATTCTTGGAACCAATATTTTTAATTTTTTCAGATTTTAGAATATGTAGTCTGGCATGCTGTAAGACTACTAAATAAGAAACTTTAAAAACAAAAGACCTTAGGGTTTTAATTGTACAATAATTTACACCACCTGCCCCATCTTGCCAAGAAAGGGAACTATTTTTGTACATAGTTCAACAATACCATTTAAGCTACCTGTCCATTAGTGAATATCTCTCAGATATAAAATGCACTTCTATTGTTTTAGTGGGATTATTCAATTGTAATAATATCATTGGAATAATATATCAGGTACAGTTGTCAATAATGATTGTCTATCTGGTAATTTGCTCAAAACACATTTGAAGTTCCCACTTTGAATACACTAAAGAACTGTATGTGAAAAGTTCTTAATAGGAATTTAATATCTCAGCAATAATAACTAAGCATATATATATATATATGCATTTATTGGAAAGAGAACAAAGTAGATGTGACTCATAGCTTATCTCTGTAATTTGAAGTACAAGTACATATTCTTTTTTGTCAAATTCTTAGGGCCAATATAATGCATAGCTTTATTTTCTCCCTTTCTATATATATGAACTATTAGGACATTCCTAGGAAAGTCCAAATTCTGTACTGAGATTGCCAAATTCTGGGAAAAAATGAATTCATGAAATTGTTTAGTGAAATCTGTGTTAGTTTTACTGTCAAGCCTCAAACTACGAATAATATAACCACAGTGTGTGATGAATCCTTTGTTGAGAATTTTTTAAAAGGCATTAAGCTTGAATATGTAGAGGAAAAAATATAACATACAGAGCATGCAATATTAACTGTAGACTGAGGTATCCACTTTCAACTATGCACTGAAGGTCTTGGACTATATATCTCTTGCTGAGAAAGGAAAACTCCTGTAACACAACTCCTGTGATAGTAAAAAGAAAATCGCTTATAGATCTGCTAGTAAACTTTTCTTTCTAGTCATAACATAGATTAAGAAAAAAAAGCTCCCTTTATTTTCTTCATATTGATGATTCAAGCCTATAATCCTAGCTGCTTATTGTACTGAGATGAGGATTTTTGATTAAGGCATCCTGAGCTCCTACCTTCTTTTAACCACACCAAAGCAAGAAATGGAAGAGTGGCTTATGTAGTATAGATCCAACCTTGAGTAAAAACACTAATGGACAGCACCCAGACTCTGAGTACAAGCCTCTGTTCACACACACACACACACACACACACACACACACACACACACACACACACACACACACATACACAAAACTAAAAATAATAATGTGTCTACAGATTGTCACGTGAATATGAAATACTTCCTTCTTTTTATATGAATGCATTTTGAAATGTACCTCTTGAATTACATATAATTCCATTGTGAAATGCTTTCCTTAATTTGTGCATTAAAATTTAATTTTAAGTGGGTGAAAGTGTTATCTATTAATTTTCTTTCAGGCTAATTTCCAATATTTGGCATTATGTATCTAAAATGTAAGCTGTGCTTAACAGGGATAGAATGTAACTCACAATTCTTCTATTACTTCTGTTAATATCTGGCTCTGGTCCTACTCTCCACTTTTGAGTAGATCCCTTGTGCTTTTTCCTGACCTGTTCAATTTTTCAAATAAAGGGTATCCTTAACAATTTTTTCTACTAGACTTAGCTGATTTTCTGGTATCCTTAATTCATTAAATGTTTCTATGGCTGGGTTGTCCTATTGTACTATAAAATTTATTTGCCCATTTCCTATTAAAACATTAAGATCCAGTGCAAAAGAGCTATATAATTTAGTCATTTATTTTGAATTGTCTTATGCATAGTATTTAGTGGTTAAGTATTAAATAAATTCTGTGTTGTAAGTAAAATGTATGAAATTAAAAGTTTCTATTCAAGTTTTATTAAACATCCTGAAATGTAATTCCTTTTTATTCAGTCATCGAGCTTGATCAAAGAGCCTGGATGCTGTTGCTCATCTCTTGCACTTAAGGCTAGCACTATACCACTTTAAGCCAAGGCATGCCTTCCCATGTTCTGGAGGTTAATTGGAGGTAAGAATTTCATAGAATTTCTTGTCTGGACTAACTTTGAACCATAATCCTCAGATATCAGGGTTCTGTTTAGCGAGGTTTATAGGCGTGAAAGTTAATTCTTACATTTCAAAAACCCCTCCAAACTACATTGAAAATATTTTGTTAAATGTAATGATATTTAATGATATTCAAGAAAATAATTTTTAAATGTACATAAAACTTGAAATTATACGTATAATTTTGCTCTTGGAAGGCATTTTAATTCTGGGTGCATCATTATGTTCTTTTTAATTTAATTTAATTTGTGTTTTTTTTCCCATACTGGAATTTGAATTCAATTTTGCTTAATTTTTTTTACCTTCAAGTTTGATGCTCAAACTCTTGAGCCACACCTTCACTTCTGACTTTTCCTTAGTTAAATGAAAATAATGAGTCTCTTGAATTGTCTGTCCAAGCTGGCATTGAACCATGAACTTCAAATCTCAACCTTCTGAGTATTTAAGATTACAGCTATGAAGCACTGGTTCCCTACTTAGAACGATTGTTCTCTATGTAAAACAATCATGAAAACAAATGAATAAAGTAATAGTCCATTTTTTATTACTATGTACTTTTATCAATACAGATGTGTTTCTTCAGATGAAAAATATAAACATCATCTTTCACACCTTAGCTATTTTATTATTTAATATAACCATATTGATACTTTCTATGGTATACATATGTCTATGCAGGCATATTCCAAAAGTGCACTTCTTATTTCATGAGTCCTATGTAACATAAATACTTTTTTGAAAAGTGTATTTTTTAAACTGAGTCTTTAGCTTACAGTTCAATAGTTATCATTTGCATTGATTAAAATCTCACCTCATCTTTAACAATACACTTTTCCACGTAGAAACACTGTAAATTGTTGTGCCTTGTAATGCTCATAACTTAGCATTCTTGTACCCAAGTGCATCTTAATTATTATATTCAAAGACAGTTACTTGACTCCCCCAACCCCAAAGTATTCTTGACTTCCCTCTGCTTTGTTTATGTAATAATGGTAGTTATTGTTTTTTAGAGCCTCTTGGGAAAAAGTCTGTGATTAATATTCAATCCGTCTTACTTTGTAATCAGTGTTTCTGAAAGGTTGTTATCAGTTCTCTCCAAGGGCCTTACAAATCCTGAATCAGGAAAACATACCAGGGCAATCTAATTAACCTTTGACCTCAGCTTCACATCAATGGCAAAGTTATATGCCTACTCATTATCTATGCAGTAAGTGATGGTTCAGTCTTTATTTTGCTATTGCAAAGCATGTTTATCTATACATGTATGAATTTGAAGCCACATATTTTAACACATAATATGTAAGTACAGTTGTGAACTGTATACCTGGTTTCGCTAAATTGCTTAGCTATCCCTGCCCCTCAAGATGACAATAAGTTTCATTAAGCAGCTTTTCTGGGACAGTCTATCCTTGTACCTTTCCTCTAAATAGTTGCAAGCCTGATAGCTCTGTAGTAAGTTCAAGATGGTTCGTATTATTTAAATATTATCACAGAGCAGTGCAACCTGTTCGAAATCCTCTGTGTCCTGGATAAGGTTTAAGTAGCTTCTTTTAAAAGAAACATTAAAATAAGAAAGAAAAATATATTGAAATTTATACACTGTCAGTAAGAATGTAGAATTCCATTATTTTCTTAGTAAACCTTCCTGAGAAAAGAGTTCCTACCACAAAAGACTAGAGCTTAACAAGTACAAATGAATAAGTAACTGAAAAATAAAGCCTATATAAGAGTACATGTACTAACCCTAAAGGAGAAAAATAAGAAAAAGGTGTCTCTATATTTGCATGATTTTGTAACATTCTGTCTTTGTGGTTTGTGTTTGCCTTGTTTTTTTGTTTTTGTTTTTTTTTTTTTTTTTTTTTTTTTGTGGTTGTGGGGCTTGAACTCTGGTCCTGGGCGCTTGTCCCTCAGCTCTTCAGCTCAAGGCGAGCTCACCACTGGAGCTACAGCGCCACTTCCGGTTTTCTAGTGGTTTATTGGAGATAGGAGTCTCACGGTCTCTCCTGCCCGGGCTGGCTTTGAACCGCGATCCTCAGATCTCAGCCTCCTGAGTAGCTAGGATTACAGCCGTGAGCCACCGGCGCCCAGCTGCATTGTTTTTTATTTGTGTGTGTGTACAAGCTTTTAGTGTGAATTTGGGATCTCTCCCTCTTACTTAAGTATATCCTATCAAAGCTGGTACACTACAACTTAAGTCACATCTTCACTTATGGCATTTTGATGGTTAATTAGAAATGAGAATCTCATAGACTTTTCTGTTCAGCTTAGCTTCAAACGATCATCCTCTGATCTGAGCCTCCTGAGTAGCTGGGATGACACATATGAGCTGGCACCCTTGATTCTATACTTTTTCTAAAAACAATTCTAAATTATCTACTGTGGACTACTTGCCATGCTCTCTAATTTATCTTATAAAGCTATGCAATGTTTTGTGCCATTATTGAACAGATAAATATAGGTGTGTCAAATTACTTATTAAAATAAATAAGCATTATGATAAATCCTAAGTACTTCATGTTAAATGAAATTATTTCAGAGGCCAGGATATAGATTGTAATATAGGAATGCCAAGATGCTAACTTAGTTCCTCACAAAAATAATGCAAGTAAGCAGTCTTCACCACAGATTGTAAGAAAATAAAGCTTATCATAAAGAGAGAAGGGAAACATTTTGAGAAACAATGTCATGGTGTTAATGGTCTCTGTGATCTTAACATACATATTTCAAAGTGAAAAAATCAGCAATTGTAAGCAAATATTCAGAATTGCTTTTGAGGATCTTATTTCTTTTTCATCACTTAATTTCTGATTTGAAAAGTGAACAGGTTTAAATCATTAAATAGAATGCCTATGCCATTAGTCTTATTTTATATATTTTAAGTGTAAATTTACGTCAAATATAATGAATCATTCAAGTATGTTGACTTTTCATGAATTATTTACTCATTAATTTGTGTCTATAGGAAAACAAGTTCAGGTAACATTCAGCACTCAATTATTTCAACATAGATTTCAGAAATAACCATTTTTCATAGGTGATGTGTTAGTTTATATCCTTTAATGTGAAGTATAATGTGTGCATTGTTGATTTGATAAAGTTTATGAGTTTATGAACTTTTTTTGAGTTCACTAAAACTGAAATTTGTCTGAGTCACAGATAACAAAGGAACATGGACCCCGGTTCTTTTTTTTTAATATTTTATTTTTTTAATATTATTTTATTTTATTTGAGAACATACTGTACAGAGGGGCTACAATTACATGGGCAGGATAATGCATACATTTCTTACCAAGCATTGCAGCCTCCTCCTTTGTTTACCCTTCACCTCCCTTCCCAGCCTCCCCTCTCCCCCCCACCCAATCTTACCCCCCCCACACCAACATTGTAAAGCTGGTTTTGACATGACATTTTGTACTTCTCATTGTTGCAACAGGTCCACCTGAATTCTTAAACGACTTGTTTGTCCCCATCTCCTCCACATGTTATACTGACATCAAATATAGTGAAAGCGGGGGTTACACTGTGGGGGAGGGACATGCAAAGCAACAAAGAAATAATCTTATAAATGCGTTAGAAACACATGCATGAAAGAAACGAAAACATTAAAATACATATTTAAGGGTTCGTTTTCCTAACATCACATTATCTGACCTTTTCCGCTTGACTCATACGTATACTAGATATTGCAAATAAGGGAAACCTTGGGACCTATGTTTCCTTGGGCCTGACTTACTTCACTTTTTTAAGAAAAAACAATCAGCAGGAACAAAAAGCAAACCACAGAAAGGGCTTTGTGAGCAAATTGTGATTTATTGTCAGCATACAGGTAGGATTCGTATCAATTTCAAATTTTTCAGTGCCTACTGTAAATTATTTTGACTGGAATCCTAAGTAAGTTATTTGCATTCTCACCCTACATCCCATATCTGAAGATTATCCTTCATAGTCTTATTAATGATGTCTTTCTGAAGCTTTTAGTGTTACCTGCTCAACATTTTTTAGGTCTAGATCAAATATTGATATAAACTGTAATCCTTTCCTCAAACAATGTATCATATTTTGGTCCATTGTCTTCTTTCCTACCTCTGCAATTAACCACAGATATGCTTCAAAAGTAAGAAATAACTTTTTGTCATTGAATTCATCCAGTTTGTATGAAATTGTTTTATATGATTAGAATGAAGTATATAAGTTAATACATTAATGAATAATTAATGATTATGTAATGATTCATCTCACTTAAACAACCCTAATTAAGGGCTGGGAAGTTGGCTCAGTGGTAGAGTGCTTGTCTTGCATACATGAGGCCCTGTGTTTGATTCCTCAGCACCATATAAGCAGAAAAAGCTGGAAGTGGTGCTCTGGCTCAATTGGTAGAATGGTAGCCTTGAGCTGAAGAGCTGAGGGACACTGCCCAGCCCCAGAGTTCAGGCCGCATGACCAACAAAATACAAAAACACCCTAACTAATAAAAATATTATTTCTTTTTAATATCATACTCAGCATAGTTTTTGAAACTTAGTGCTAAATTTCTATCACACTGACAAATACAATCCAAGATGATTTAACTAGATGTATTTATTGGTTGCCTACAATATACCAAAGAATGAAGCTTTGTAGTTTAACATATGGTTACATTTCACTTCTGTGTGTTTATTAAGTAACATCACAATACCTGATGAAGGGAAGAGGAACTAGTCAGAAATGTTATGTGATTATTGAAGGTCATGCATTAATAAATAGAGTAACAATTCAGTCCAGGAAAGAGCTTTTCCAGAGTAGAATGGAAAATAGTAAATGGTTATGTTGAAAATAAGTTTTTTTTTGGGGGGGGGAGGGTTCCCATCGTGGAGCCTGAACTCTGTGCCTGGGCGCTGTCCCTCAGCTCTTCAGCTCAAGGTTAGCTCCAATTCCAGCTTTTTTTCTTTTTGCTTATGTGGTGCTGATGAATCGAACCCAGGGCCTCAGTCACGCAAGGCAAGTGCTCTACAACTGAGCCACCTTCCCAGCCCGAAAACAAGTTCTCTATGTAGAGAAATACAAGAGTGTATTGAAGAAACTTTCACGTGATTGAAGAAGCCATTTTTAGGGAATATAGTGTGACTATAGAAGCAGGCATAACAGAAAAGAGTGACAAATAATCAGAGACAATTAATTTGAAGAAATATATAGACAATACAGTGATACTTATTTTAAGCTTTGTGCCTGAGGAAGAATTAAAGAATTGACATGATATTATCCATATGCACAATTTTGTAAAGAAATAAAAATTATGAAGTTACTGAGATTACTCATATTTGTCAAATATGAAAGTATTTAAAGAGTGAGTCCATTTTTCTTTCTTTGTTCTTCCTCTCATATCTATTTCAACTCAGTATCTTGTACCTGTTCATCTGGTGTTCCTTCACTTGGACCATGTCTCCAGTCTTGCTTTTCTTGCTGAGCATTTTAGAAATAAAGTTTAGTGGACTTGGTTGCCTGGGCTGTAAAATAATGAGTAACTGCCTCTATGATGATGTGTCACTATTGTCTCTTTTGCCTTTTACTGAAACCATCTGTCCTCCCTACAGCCATTATCCTCTGTCTCAGCCTCCTGATTAGCCAGAATTAGACGCATGAGCAACTAGCAGATGGTCTGAAGCCAGATTTGCAATAGATAATTTAATGTATGGTCAAGATATTTGGTCAAGTCTAAGAAGATAAGTAATTGTGAATCAAAATAGAAGTGTCTTCAAATGCCTAGTTCAGGACAAGTAAAGTTCTGAGTTTCACAACCCAAGTGTTCTGTGAACTGAACTATCCTAAATCAACAAAATTCTGTTATTCTGAAATTTGCAATAGGCCACAGAATTACCATTGAGTATCACCCCTCTGTGTTTCATAGAACCAAAGGAAATGCTTCTGAAAAATAAAATAAAAGAAAGGAGCATAATCTAAGTCTGTAACTCAACTTAGCAAGCTGTTTAAATAAAGGACAAAAGTTAGTAATATTTGTTGGTTATAAGTAAGGTTTATCTGGGTTTTGCTTGGTTCTCCTAGAGATTTTTTTTTGGGGGGGTCCAGTTGTGTGGCCTGAAATCTGGGCCTGGGCATTGTCCCTCAGCTCTTCAGATCAATGCTAGCACTCTACCATTTCAGCCACAGCGCCACTTCTGGCTTTTTTCTTTTTGTTTATGTGGTGCTGAGGTATCGAACCCAGGTCCTCAGTTTTGCAAGGCAAGCGCTCTACCACTGAGCCACCTTCCCAGCCCTCTCCTAGAGATTTAAAGGAATGAATACAGGGTTTGGGACAGAGTTTGCATGGTGCAGCATTTGTAACATGAGTAAGCCTTAAGTTTAGTGCCCAATACTTCAAACATAAAGAGATCTAGAATTCCATCAATTCCAAACTCTGTAGTTATTTGTGATGTTTGAGAAAGGGTAATTCCATAAGAAAACAAAATTAGCTTCCACATACAGAAAATAATATAGGATAAGAATTTTGTGCTTCATCTGTATAAAACACATTTTTACTTTTAAATCCACTTTGATGAATGCATTCCAACTTTATCCTGTGCCTTGCACTTTATTTATTTTAAACTATTTTATGATGCTTTGAAGTAATATACCATGAACTACAATTGCATTCTTGCCAATTAACTAAGCTTTCTGGCTGACAGGATATCAGGTAATATGTAGGTTCTCAGAAATGTGTTTGAAAATACAGAGCCAGTAGTGTGTACAAAATAAGGTTATTAAATTTAATGAATTTTTACATTGGAAGTTTTCAGAAATTATACCAATTAAAATGGAATACATTTGGCCACTAACATCTGGTATTATTCAAAGATTTTAATGTCATGTAAATGAAAAACTAGTTAATAGGAAGAATGAGGATAGCATCTCTGAAAGACATTTCTCTTCCACAAATCATGCCTTCGCTGTTTTCCACACAATATACAGTTTTGTTACCTCAACTCTGGAATGAGACCCTGCACATTACTGCCATATCCTGCCTGAGCATCAGGGAACAACCAGCAATTGGTCACTAAGGAAATTTGCATCATGGCACAGAAGGAAATGGCTTTCACTCAGACCACATGAGAACACAGATCATTGTCAGAGAAATCTCCCTAAGTGTAAGGAAAATGTGCTTTACATATGATTGGAATAGCCACAGATTACATCGGAGTGGCTGCCAAATTAATTTTCCTATTTAATATCATTTCTCTTTCATAACAACCCTGATATCATTATCAGTGTGAACAACCCTTTGGTTGATCAGATTTGATCATTAATTCATGGAAACAGTTCCAAAGAATTATTTTGTAGTCCATGTAAGTTACCCTTGCACTATGGGTTCTCCCAATTTCTCTTTAGCAAATGAAATATCACACTGAGATACGATATAAACCACTTGAAGTGACTGAATGCTACAGAGTATTTTATCCCTACAGTTTGTACTCTGAGATGCAATACATACTCTTTGATTTTGAAATCAGAATGCTCTGCATACAAATCTTGATTTCATCATGTGTAAAAACTCCTTACTATTCTGATTCCTTGATTTGTGAAACAGAAATAATAATATAATTCTTAGAAGCAAATCTTCAAATAGAATGTTAGAGGGTTTTCCAGTAACTGCTCACTCAGGACATAGTTCTGGTGAAGCAAACCGGATTGCACCTTGGTGTTTCTGTGCTTTTGCCAGATCACTTAGAGATAAAATAGATTTTTCACCACCAAATTTAAGCCCTTACAGTATCTATACAAAGTTTTTATTTTAGTAGAGTATTAATAACACCTAACATGCAAGGTTATTTTGTATATTACAAATATATTACATATCATAGCAAGGATTAAGGATTGTTTGGTTCAATTGTTATTTTGGTCTTTGAATAAAGCCTTACATTTTCTCTTTTACGGATTTAAAGAGATAAAATGAGTAGAGTAAAAATTCCCCCTAACACAAAGCAAACAGAACACAAAGGAACAAGGTTTTCAGGGTGGTAATATCTGGTAATATCTCTAATCAGTTTGGCTATTGCAGAGTCTATTAAGAAACAGATGAATACCAAAAATGTACTGCACACCTGTAAATTCAGCATCCAAAGAAACAAGTATTATGAGGAGCAGACCACCCTAGGATACAGTGTCTTATAAAGAGAGAAGAATAAGAAAGAAAGGAAGGAAAAAAGGAAGGGAAAAATGGAAGGAAAGAGGGATAATGAGAAACAACAGAAATAGGGAAGAAGGAAAGAGAGGGAGAAAAGAAGAAAGCAGGGAAAAGAAGGGAAGGTTAGAGAAAAGGCTTAAAATAAGATTTAGTTGTACTTTATGGAGATTATTAGGGGATTGTGCTATACATTCCACATAACCCAATAGTCTTGATTGCCTTTTACAATAGATAATACTTCCTATGTATATATAAAAGGCAAGTGGTCAGTTAGCATTCATTCCACCTTACTTCTAACCCACGGAATCTTTTAGTTCCTGCCCAGTCAAATGATAAGAGGGGATACATATTTTTAATAGTCCTATCTTCTTATTATATACGATAGATTTGTGGTTATTAGTTCTATCTCTTACAGTAGAAAATGGTGTTGAGCAAAGTTAGGCCTTTTCTGCATAATACACTATTGTTTATTTCGACTCTGTTTTTATCTTATCTGAGAACATAAAGCTGCAATTTCAAAGACATTAGGAATAGAAAGTCTGTCCTACACTTGAATATCCTTCATATGAAGTGTACTCCTGAGGAAGAATTTAATGATTATAGTAGCAGACTGATGCTCTCAACACCTCTGAAATTCTGGCAGGAAGGTCATCCTGCAAGGAACTGCTCAAAGCAGAGGTGCACAGCTCTGCTCAAAGCCCAGAATAAGCACTTCGCTAGGATGATTCCAGAGGTGAAACTTGTTCTTACTCTTCTTACCTTGTCAGACACACATCTCTCTGGCTTTATTTTAAATTTAGTACTATGGCTGACATCAAATGGAGGACGTAAAGACAGGCACTGCCTCAGCATCCACAAGAGTGTGAACTGAGTTGCTAAGCTAGAAACTGCATTTTTAATTTCACCCATGAAACTAATTTGAAAATTTGAATGCTATCACCACAAATATGTTTCTTACGTCCTCCACATAGTACCTGCAAAAGAAGTCGTTTTCTTAGGTGGGCATAAATATAAACAGAATGAGTTCTGCTGACCCTCACCAATATGTAATTATTCAACTGTTGTATTTAATATGCCTCTCATTTTATAAAGAATCTACAGATTACATTGTGTCATACTTTTAAATATTTTAATATTAAATATTTTAATAGTATTGTTTAATACATCAGCTAATTCAGCTTAAATGGAAACTTATTTTCTTAGGAAAATAAAGTCTCCAGGAAGAATGAACATACTGAGAGAAGAAGAGACCAAGATTTAACTCAAAATTTTAGAATGCTTTTTCAAGGGAGATCATCATGAAGATGAGCCATTAACAACACATGAATTAACATCATAGCAAAGTCACTATAATGTAATGGTAACCAAAGACACATGCTTTAAATGTCCTTATAAGTCAGAAATATTCACAGAAAACAATAATAAATAGTCACTTAGAAAAGTTTTGTGAAGTTTTAGGAAGGAAAAGGTACCCAAAGAGATTTATGGCAAACTAATAATACCAAACTATACCATTTTCATTATTCTTTATTGCCTTCATCTTTCTCTTTCTTGCTTATAAATATTATATTCCATGATAAAACTTTTCACAAACACTATTAGTACTTTTGATACTCATTAATTAATTAATCATACAGAACTGACAAAATTCTGAAGTTTAGGTTAGCCCACCCTCTGCTCTCCAAAAACTACATTTCAGCTAAGAACATCGTAAAACATGATTCACTAGTCTCTTTAATTTCAGAAACATCGGACTCATATTGGCATTCAACACCATCAAACTACAAGCAAGCTTCTTATACCAAATATATTTCTTAATATTTCTTCTTTTATCATAATTTATTTTACTTTGTTAAAATTTCTGGTTATAGTCATGTGTAGATGGTCTGAAGGCTAATTTCACTCCTTGTTTGGCTGCTCAATTCAGGGAAATCCCTTTAGCTGGAGAGATGTTTGCATTCTTGAAGGCCCAGAGACCTCAAGGGGTAAGAATTAGGCCTAGGTATACACATCTCCCAGATTTCAAGTTGCCTTTGACATGTTTCTTGTTAGAGAAAATAGTTGCTTTGAAGACTACCTTATTTATTGATTAAGACTTAATCAATAAATAAGGTAGTCTTCAAAGGTCAGTGCGGGAGAGGCTTGGTCATTCTGTTGGAGAATTCTACCTTATATATAGTTCTTTCTTCTTGAATCTCATGCAGGCTCTTCTAAGATAAAACCGTTGACACACTAACTATTGAACTACTTTGCCCATCTGTGTTGTGGAACAATGATGGCTTCAGAAGCTGAGGGCATTCGAATATATTCTTCCTCATAAACTGTTTCTGAATCATCACAAGATTATTTCTATTATGTTCAGCCATGATGAACATAGTTCAACGATGCCCTTGAACATTATTCTCTTTTCTCTTGAGAAAAGTTGATATTCAATGTTTTACAAAGTCATAGAACTTTTTCCCATCAAATCTGAAAGGAAAGATAGTTAAGTGTTGTGTCTTTGAACATGTTTTCTAGAGCTCCTCTGCCAACATTCAAATCTTGATTGTGCCAAATATCAGATATGTAAGTGTTGGCAATTCACTTTCCTCTTATGTTTCTCAGTTTTCCTACTTACAAAATAGAAAGTAAAAATACTCTCTAACGTTTCTGTGTGCATTCAGTTATTATTTAAAACAAGGTCTGATAGGAGATGGGTAATAAAACCTTTCCTAGAACCATGTGTTGGGGTTAGTGGTGTGGCTAGGTTGGTAGAACAATAGGTAAGAGTAAAACCATGAGGTACTGAGTTCAATTCCTGGTCGTGGAACAAACAGCAACAACAACAAAAGAACCTTGTGGCATTTTGTTACTGCCTCTTAGAAATTCAATGTAAAAAATTACTACAGGACTTCTCAATATAGGTAGTAAAAGATTATGTGGACTCTGTCTCTCTGACTCTGTTTCCTCTCTTTCAACCACTAGAGTAGTTCTAATCAACAGCCAAGGTTTATTCTCTACATAGGTGAGGGGGGTTTTAGACAACTTTACCCAAAGCCTTTGCTTAAGGTCCTACAGATCGTAGAGCACAGACAAGTCATAACTAAGTCACATTCCTGACCCACAAATTCCATGAGTGTAAAACATTATCTTATGACCCTTAGCTATAAGTAAGATTTTGTGTAGTCTTTACACTGGAAAATTTGTTTCTTATAACTAGTAAGAAGACTCTCCATTAAAAAATTCTTTTTATAATGTTTTTTAAAATATATTTATTTATTTTAAAGTTACTGTAAAAGAGGTTACAATTACATGAGCAAGTTAATGATTACATTTCTTATCAAATATTGCTACCTCCTCCTTTGTTTATTGGAGATATGAAAGTTACAAAACTGAACTAAACTAAAGAAAGTGCTTTCAGAAGATAAAGAAAGTGCTTTCAGTAGATCTGAAATGCTTCTACTAGGATTGTTAGCAAAAAGTCAGAAAAATACATTTAAAAAAAACCCTCTGGGCTGAGAAGGTGGCTCAGTGGTAGAGCGCTTGCATTGAGGCACTGGGTTCAATTCCTCAGCACCACATAAGTAGAATAAGATGGAATTGGCACTGTGGCTCAAATGTTGGAATGCTATCCTTGAGCTGAAGAGCTCAGGGACAGCACCTAGGCCCAGAGTTCAGGCCCCAAGACTGACAAAATTATTATCATAATAAGTGCAAAATTGCATACCTAAAATATTGCTATCCAAATCAGTTCATAAGAATAATGCGCATACAATTTCCCAAAATAAAGTTGATGTTTAAAAAAGAAAAACCAAACAAAAAAGTCAAAGGTGAAATCTTCATTTACTGGAAATGTATGGGATACATATATTCGACTGGAATGTATAGATTACATATTGAATTTGCTTTTCTTCTTCACAAATTAGCTAATTTACATAATCAGAAAAATATATTAAAGATCACATTTTCTCCCTACTTTTCTGTTCTACAGTGGTATTTTAAGCTTAATCAATGTTCTAGACATCTTAAAGAGATAATAAACTCAAATATTCAAAACTTTTTGTGTTGATGACTGAGTTTATGAAAAATTCAATACAAAACTTAATGTCTTTTAAAGTCTGTCATTCACGTTTTTTTCCTTATTGATGTGAATCAAATAAATGAATAAAATTAAGTCTGATCTCAATAGCTCATGCCTACACTCCTAGCTATTCAGTAGGCTGAGACCTAAAAATTGGTGTTTGGAGCCACATGAGCAGACAAAGCTGAGAGATTTCTTATGTCAAAATAACTGGCATAAAATTAGAAGTAGAGTACGTCTCAAGTGGTAGGACAGGAAATTTGATGAAAAAGCCAAGCAAAATGGTATGATCCTGAATTGAATCCCCTATAGTGGTAGATGTACATAAAAAATAGAATAAGAGTTCCAGAAGATGGCAGAAGAGAAGCTAGAGGCTAAACAAGCTCTCCCATAGAAAGCAGTTTTACAGTTCCAATGAATAGTCCTAAGCCAGAGAATCACACCAAGTATGCCATCACAGGACAGAGAGTTAGGCCAGAGAGGGAAATCCAGGCAAGGAGACAGATCTGAGCTTTTGCCAGCAGTCACCACAGGCGTGGCGGCAGCAGTGGCAGTGATGGTCACAGCCATACCTAAATCACAGAGAGTCCAGGATCAAAGAGCAAGATACAGTGGGCGAGTGGATTCTACTCAACACCAGCAAGAACCGACAAGGAGCGGACATCTTGATCCTGCAGTTCGCAGACCAGAGACAACCCAGGAACCAAGATTCGGCATGAGTAGAAGCCTGACGTCCTCACTCCTTCTCAGGGAACAGAGGAGGGAAGGCCACTCCTCCCACCCCCAGTACCGGAGATCTCCTTCTTGAATGCTGACTAAGCTCGGCAGAGCTACTAGGTCCAACTCAGGCCTTGGAATAAAACTAGAGTCATTTAGCAGGTCACAAGAGCTTAACCTGAACTGCCAGACTCAGCAACACCCAGGGAAAAGTCACGCAGCTCTGGCGCCAGCCCCAGGAGTGGCTTTCTTCACTGGATAATCAGAGCCTTGACAATCAAATGAAATTCAGTAAACAGAAATCCTGAGAATGGCTTCAGGCTAGGCTCTGTGAGTTTCTCATAAACTAGCCCAGGAAAAGCTACTGTTTGCTGAAAGGCCTCAACTCTACCCAGAATCTAGCCTCATCACAGCATCTCCAAACTTGAGGAAAAAGCCATCTCCCTCCTTTGTGATACTCAAAGCAGATCTCCCTCCCATTGAACTAACCTGGGAGGAGGATCACAAAATCCTGGGTAAAGCAGAGCATTTTTCTGCCTGTTCGAACAAACTAACAAAAGAAACCAACCAAGCCACAGGACCACAAGCAGAGCAGAGACTCCAACAAGTGGCTGGTTACAGACACAAGGGAAAAACAGGATTTTTCCCACCCCTCCCCAAAAAATCAAAGAACTTTTTTTTTCTTTGTCTTCTTTTTTTTTTTTTTTTTTGGTACCTTTTATAAATTTTCGTTTTCTCTTTTCTAAAACTTTTTTTTAATTTTTAATTTTTACCTTTTTTTGAAAAAAAATGTTTTCTAGTACCTTTTTTTTCCTCTTATAATTTTATTTTAGGTGTGTGCGTTTTTCTTTCTTTTTTAATTTTTTTTTGTTTTTTGTTTAGCTCTACTGAACTTCTGATCTTTTTTTCTTCCTTTCTTATCCTTTTAACCTTTTCTTCTCTTTTGTTCTTCTTTATGTGACTTAAGTGTTGTTATGCACATCCTCATATAAACCTGTAGTGGACTATTAGACCCTATCCCCAATTGTGTACACACTTAATCCACAAATTTATTTCTCAACTCAAAACCTCTGAGACTTAAATTCCTCAATAGCAGTACTACATCTTTATACCTATATAATATTTTAAGTGTTTTTATTTTTAAGTTTTTCACATCTCCTTTATATCCCTCCACTTCTCTCATTATATTCACATTCTTCTCTGAGTAGTTTGTTCTTGCCTTTGCAGAATATCATTAATTTTTACTTTTCTATTTTTTCTGGTCTCTTTTCTTTTCCTTTTCTCTTTCTTCTTTTTTCTCTCTCTCTCTACTATCATCCTATCCAACCTATATACTGCTTTGAGATTAGGACTTAGTTAAGTTAACTCTCCCTGTACCTTCCCACATCACTCTATTCCTTTTTTTTTACCCACATCTATCCCTAGCCCTAATAATTTCTGGTTTTCCAAATTCTTTGTGGTTCATAATCCATTAATATATAGTTGCTTGATGTTGAATAGATGTACCTGTTGAACTAGATTGTATCTGCAGATTATTGACTGTGCAAATTCAGACTTTGGTTGATGCTTGCCTTAAGAGAGTGTACTAGCACAAAACTGGTGTTATTTTCATCACAAATGGGCACAGTAAGGCCGAAAAACACAAGAAAAATGGCAAGTCCGGGAACCTCCACTCCCACTCATTATTATCAGGAGACAAAACAGATAATGAATAATCCACAGGAGAGTTCCCAAATAGCTGAACAAACACTGCTGGCAAACATGATAAATGAAAATATTGAAAACATACAAAGGACCCTCTATAAGCATGCTAAGGAGAGAGAGGAGGCAAACAAAAGGTCAATGCAGGAAAAGACTGGAAACCTAAAAAGGACTGTAAGAACTTGGTAGGGAGAGAGAGGAGTCAATCCAAAGGTTACAGGAGTATCATAAGCGTGACCAAACTACTCAAAAACTGACACAGGACTTGCGTGAGCAGCTTGAGAATACTCAAAGAGAAAGGTGGGAGTGGTGGGAGTACTCAAAGAGTACTACAGGAATGGCATGAAAGTGAGCGGGAGGAAGCTACTGAAAGAGTAATACAGGAATTGAGAGAGCAGGATGAGAATACACAAAGATCACTAAAGGCATTCATGGGTTCCATTAATAAACTGCAGAAGGAAGTCAGGGAGACCACAAAAGGAATGCTGAATGGAACCCAATGGAAGGAATGGGAGTCCAAGGAAAAAACAAAAACAAATCAACTAACTGATTTGAGAATAAACACTGAACACCAAATTAAGGACGTAAAGCAGTTCATACAAGATCTAAACCAAAGCTCCAACAAAGAATTTGAAGCCATGAAACCTGAAAAGAGATAAAAAAGAGATAAAAGAGATAAAAAACAAAGTAGAAAGTCTTGACAGCAGGTTAGACCATGCAGAAGACCGAATCTCAGGGATTGAAGACAGCCTAAATATTATAGAGAAAGAACATACAACCATCCAAGACAAGTCCAAGAAATTTGACAGGTATATCCAACACTTGGAAGAAAGCATCAGAAGGCCTAATCTAAGGATAATGGGTGTAGAGGAGCACCTAGAATCAGAATTTAATGGTCTAGGAAATTTGTTTAACAGGATCATAGCAGTGAACTACCCAAAAATGCAAAAAGATAGGCCTATTCAAATACAAGAAGCTTTTAGAACTACAAAGAGAGCAGACTAAAATAGGACATCCCACCCTCACACAGGATCAACTTGGCCCAAGAAAAGATCCTTAAAGCTGTGAAGGAGAAAAGACTAAATACCTATAAAGAGAAACCAATTAGAATCACCTCAGATTTCTCAGCAGAGACAATCAAAGCAAGAAGAGACAGGAATGACGTATGCCATGCCCTAAAATCAAACAACTATCAAGCAAGAATACTGTACCCAGCTAAACTCTCCTTCATAACTGAAGGCCAAATAAAAAACTTCGATAGCAAAGAAAAATTGAAACAATACATCTCCACCAAATCAGCCCTACAAAAGATTCTTAAAGATGTGCTACACATAGAAAACCAACAAGACCAAAATAAAGGCCAAGAACCTGCACCCAAACTGAGAATCCACGAACCATAGGAAGAACCCAGTTTTCCCAACCCCCAAGAAGGTGGATAGCATGGCAGGAACTCCCAAATACTCTCAGTCCGATCCCTTAACATTAACGGACTTAACTTTCCAATTAAGCGACATAGTCTGTCTAGTTGGATTAAAAAACAAGATCCTTCTATCTGCTGCCTTCAGGAATCACATCTTGCCCATAAAAACAAACACATTTTCAATGTTAAAGGATAGAACAAAATCAAGCAAGCAAACGGACCCCATAAACAGGCGGGAGTTGCAAGCCTAATATCAGATAAAATAGACTTCAAATTCAAATTCGTGAGAAGAGATAAAGAAGGTCGATACATACTAATTAAGGGATCTCTCCTTGAGGAGGATATTACAATTCTAAATATCTATTCGTCAAACAATGGAGCACTCACATTTATCCAAGACACACTACTTTCCCTCAAATCCCACATAGATCCAACGACATTAATTGTTGGGCATTTTAACACACCACTCTCCCCACTAGACAGATCAACTCGGCAAAAACTCAACAAAGAATTCGCAGATCTTAACAGCTGCATAGATCAACTACATTTAACAGACATCTACTGAATATTTCACCCAGCAGCCTCAGAGTAGACGTTTTTCTCAGCAGCACATGGAACATTTTCTAAAATAGACCACATTTTAGGCTACAAAGCAAACTTGTTCAAATTCAGAAACATTGAAGTTATACATTGCATTCTCTCTGACCAGAAGGGAATAAAATTAAAACTCAACACCAAAAGCCACCAAAGAAAATCCAGTAGAACATGGAGGTTGAACAACAGACTGCTGAATGGAAGAGATTAGAAAGGAAATTCAAATGTTCATGCTATTCAACGAGTATTTGCACACAAATTTCCAGCTCCTCTGGGACACAGCAAAGGAAGTAATCACAGGCAAATTTATAGCTCTGACCTCCTACATCAACAAATTGGAGAGATCTGAAACCAACAATTTAATGACACATCTAAACCTCCGTGAAAAAGAGCCTCAAGATAAACCCCAATCCATTAGACGGAAAGAAATAATTAAAATTAAATCAGAATTAAATGAATTAGAATCCAAAAAAAAAGAAATAATCAACAAAACAAAGATTTGGTTCCTCGAATAAATTAACAAAATTGACAGACCCTTAGCAAATCTTATCAGAAAAAGAAGAGAACACACCCAAATAAATAAAATCAAAATAAGAATGGAAACATCACCACGGAAAAAACCCAGATTCAGAACATTATAAGGGAATATTTCTCAAAACTTTATGCTAATAAGTTTGAGAACGTGACAGAAATGGACCTTTTCCTAGCAAATATTGACATGCCAAAACTAAACCAAGATGATTTAAACCAGCTTAACAGGCCCATCTCAAGCATTGAAATAGAAACAGCAATAAGAGACATCCCAGCTAAGAAAAGTCCAGAACCAAATGGTTTTACAGCGGAATTCTACAAGGCCTTCAAAGCTGAGTTCAAACCAATACTCCTCCAACTCTTCAATGAAATTGAAAGACAAAGTTCTCTACCGAACACATTCCATGAAGCCATCATAACCCTGATCCCAAAACCAGGAAGGGACTCATCAAAGAAAGAGAACTATAGTCCCATTTCTTTGATGAACATTGATGCAAAACATCCTAACAGAATTTTGGCCAATCGACTTCAACAATTCAGCGAAAAACCATACACCCAATCAAACAGGATACATTTCAGGGACGCAAAGCTGGTGCAACATATGCAAATCAATCAATATTATTCATCACATCAACAGGAGCAAGGATAAGAAACATATGGTTATCTCAATAGATGCAGAAAAACCATTCGACAAGATCCAACACCCCTTTTTGATGAAGGTTTTGGAAAAATTAGGAATCCATGGAACATTCCTCAATAAAATTAAGACTGTATATGACAAACCTACAGCCAACATTATACTTAATGGGGAAAAACTAAAGCCGTTTCCTCTTAACTCAGGAACAAGACAGGGATGTCCACTCTCTCCAATTTTCTTCAACCTAATATTAGAATGCCCAGCTACAGCAATAAGACAAGATCCAGACACAAAAGGACTACAATTAGGGAAAGAAGAAATAAAACTCCCACTTTGTGGATGACATGAACTTGTACTTAAAGAATCCCATAGACTCCACTCCCAAATTACTCAAGCTGATTCAAAACTTTGGCAAAGTAGTATGGTATAAAATTAACCCCCAAAATCAATGGCTTTTCTGTATGCCAACAATGAGAAAAGTGGGGCTGAAATTAGGAAAGCAATTCCATATGTAATAGCCCCACAAAAAATAAAATACCTCGGAATTAACTTCACCAAAGAAGTGAAGGACCTCTTTGATGAAAAATTTAAAAACTTGAAAGAGGAAATAAGAACAGAACTTAGAAAAAGGCAAAAACTCCCAAGATTGCAAAAACTCCCTGGATTGGAAAGATTAACATCATGAAAATGGCAATACTTCCCAAGGCTATCTACAAATTCAATGCGATACCTATCAAAATCCCAACCTCATTCTTCAAGGAAATAGAAGAGGCAATCCTAAAATTCATATGGAACAATAAAAGACCCCGATTGTAAAAACGCACCCAAACGGAAAGAACACTGCTGGAGGAATATCAATACCAAATTTCAAACTCTCCTATAAAGCCATAATAATAAAACAGCTTCGTACTGGCATAAGAACAGACCTCAGGACCAAAGGAATAGAATTGAAAACCCAGAAATGAACCTACAAACCTATAGCCATGTAATCTTCGATAAGGGAGCTAAAACAATAGAATGGATGAAAGACAGCCTCTTCAGTAAATGGTGCTGGCAAAATTGGTTAATTACTTTTACAAAACGAAAGCTAGACCTTTATATATCACCCGGCACCAGAATCAACTCCAAATGGATCAAAGACCTCGGAGTCAAAGCAGATATTCTGAAAACATTACAGGATGGAATAGGAGAAACCCTAGGTCTCCTTGGCTCAGGCTGAAATTTTCTTAATAGAGACACGGAAACACAACAAATCACAGAATGGTTGGACAAGTGGGATTGCATGAGGTTGCAGTGGTTCTGCATGGCAAAGGACATAGCTAGCAAGATCAATAGAAAGCCCATGGATGGGGAGAATATCTGCACTAGCGATACAACGGACAAGGGTCTCATATCTAATATATACTTGGAACTCAAAAAATTAAATCCCCCAACAACAAATCCTCAAAGAAACAACTGCCCAATAAATAAGTGGACTAAAGACTTAAAGAGAAACCTCTGAAGAAGAAAGAAGGATGGCCAATAGACACATGAAGAAATGCTCAACCTCCCTAGCTATAAAAGAAATGCAAATCAAAACAACATTGAGATACCACTTCACCCCAGTTAGAATGGCAAAAATCAAGAACTCTAACAACAACAGATGCTGGAGGGGATGTGGACAGAAGGGAACCTTACTTCTTTTTTGGTGGGAGTGTAAACTTGTTCAACCACTTTGGAAAGCAGTATGGAGGTTCCTCAAAAGACTCCACATAGAGCTCCCCTATGACCCAGCAATGCCACTTTTGGGCATTTACCCAAATGTTTACAAACAAGACCACACTAAAGCTACCAGCACAACTATGTTTATTGTAGCATTATTTACCATAGCTAAGATCTGGTACCAACCCAGAATCCCCTCAGTATAGGAATGGATCAGGAAAATGTGGTATATGTACACAATGGAATTCTGTGCCTCTATCAGAAACAATTACATTTCCCCATTTGTTAGGAAATGGAAAGGCTTGGAAAAAATTGTATTAAGTAAAATATGAAAAGCCGAAATAAACATAGGTCCATGGTTTCCCTTATTTTCAATATTTTCAATGTATGAGTCAAGCAGAAAAGATCAGATAATGTGATGTTAGGAAAATGAACGCTTAGATATGTATTTAAATGTTTTTTTTCTTTCATGAATTTGTTTCTAAAGCTTTTATAACATTACTTCTTCGATGATTTGTATATACCTCCCCCACAGTATAACCGCTCCTTTCACTATATTTGATGTAGGTATAATTTGTGGAGGAGATGGGGAAAAACAAGTCTTTTAAGGATACAGATGGACCCGTTGCAACAATGAGTAGTACAAGTTTTCATGTCGAAAACGAACTTTACAATTTTGGTGCGCGGGGGGAGGGGGGGGCGAGGATTGGGTGTGGAGGCGGAGGGAGGCTGTGAAGGGATGTGAAGGTTAAACAAAGGAGGACGCTGCAATGCTTGATAAGAAATGTACTCATTATCTTGCCCATGTAATTGTAACCCCTCTGTACAGTATATTCACAAAAAATAAACATAAAAAATAAAATAAAATTCAGCATTGTTCCCTGTAAGACTCATAACATTTTCTACCTTTTTGCTTATTTGATATGAAAAGGAACTTTGTCTTTTAAAAACTATGTTCTTCTCTATTTACAACATATAAGCATGCTGTTATTCACCTTTCTCAATTTGTTATCTCCAAAACGAAACATTTAGATTGATTGTATTTGACTAACTTCATAGAATAATCTTTTTTCATTAAGATTCCACTCAGGATTTTGGAAAGAATGCAAGGAACGTCTACTTTCATGCTAGTGGCACATATGACATAATTTGTTGTATGTCAGAGTTTAAATTCGATCACCATTATTAGGTCAAAATGGAAACATTAGACTAATTCAAGAGTTTAATATTACACTCATTTTGTTATTATACCTAGAAGTGTAATAAACAAATGTATTGTTATATATTTTCCCAGTTGTTCACAAATACTTATTCCAAGTCTTTTGGTAATAAGTACATCACAAAATCCATACATCCTTCAATCAATTGACTGTAATCACAAATTATTTGTCCTTTCATTCGTTCATCCTCATTTTTTGTCATGTAGTTGTTTTTCATGCTTTCTTGTGGCTTTTCACTTCTCTCTTGCAGCTTTTCTCCTGGGGACTATCCTATCATCAAACATTGAATACTATTTTTCAACTACTTAAAAAAAATCACCCTCATGTCAAATCCTACTTTTTGGAATATTCAAAGCTCACTTTTCAATTCTAATTTCAGAAAGAGTTGGCTATATTTACTTTCTACTTTCTCACCTCCTATTTCCTTTGGAACACACTTCCATTTCCACAAAATGACACTTTGTTGAGGTTTCCAGAAATGACTGTGTTTTCCTTTTGGCAAATTCTCAATGTTCAAAAAAGATGAGCCACAGATTTTATAGAGTGGATCACACCTTTTTTTGCTACACATATTATTTTCTTTTGATTTCTTTATTTTATTTTTTATTGTGAAAATACTGTACAGAGGGGTTACAATTACATGGGCAAGATAATGAGTACATTTTTATCAAGCATTGTAGCCTCCTCCTTTGTTTCTCCTTCCCATCTCTTCCCATCCTCCCACTGCCCCCCACTCACTACTCCCCGCTAATCCCCCCATCGCACAAAGATGTAAATTTCATTTTTCGACATAATGACATGTACATCTCATTGTTGCAATGGGTCCACCTTTATCCCTATTTAAACGATACCACTTTCTCCATAGACTTTACTTTTATGTATGTCCATAGTTATATGTATGCATCAAGACACATTCAAGCAAAAGTATTTTATCTGAAAGTAAAACACTCTAAACCAATATTTTTCTTTGCATTTTCTTTCAGTTATTTCACTGTTGAGAACTCCTTGGTTGATTATGAACTTAATTTGCTTTTTTTAACTCAAGGCTAGACCTTACTGCTTTGAGCTACCGTGCTATTTCTGGTTTTCTGGTAGTTAATTGAAGATGAGTCTCATGCACTTTCCTGCCTGGACAGACTTTGAACCATGATTCTTAGATCTCAGTCTCCTGAGTAGGTAGGATTACAGGTGTGAGCTACCAATGGCTAGTAGGAATGCAAAATGTAAATCATTCATAGGGGTACACAAATATAAACTCATTTTGTAATTCTAGCTACTTGGAAAGCTGAGGTAGAATGGTTTGTGGACAGCTAGAGAATAGTGCCACTCCCTATCTTAAAAAACAAAAGCAAACTAAAGAGCAACATCTTTTCTCCTTTTGCTCCCTAACCAAAACAAAAAACAAAAAAAAGCAAGCAAAGTTAAACTAGTTCATCTATGAATATTTACAATTGGAAAACTGTTAAAATTTTGGAGCCTTTATTCTCTATTATTTTGAAACTTTCTTCCTCATTGTAAAATGCAAACCTCAGCAGACGCATGTAATTCTTTAATCTCTCATTTTTACCATTTTTCTAATTGTAAATTTATCAAAATGTATTTACTTCTGGAAAATTGAATTAGGACAGCTAGAAGACATAGCAAATATGAGCCAAGACTCAGTTACTCACACATGGTAGTCAACATGCACAGGAGGAAGATACCAGATTATCATGGTTTGAAGCCAACCCAATCATAATATTTTTGTTTGCTTGTTCATTTTAAGCACTGCTTACTGAAGCTTGAAAATATGATCTCATATTCATGTTTAGTTCATCTGTTCAAGGCTGTCATTCTACCTCTTGATCCACAACTCCATTCCTGGCATTTGGCTGTCTAATTGAAGGTAAGATTCTCTCCCATATTTAATCCTAGACTGGATACAGATATCCTTAGATCTCAGGTACCTGAGTATCCAGATTATAGGCTTGGGCCACCAGTGACCAATTTATATACAGTTTAAATATACTTCTTTTACTAGAGCATTTTTAAAGTGTTTTTTTTTGTTAATGAATTTTACAAAGGGATTTAATTCCACAAGCCAGCTTATGAATACAATGGATCTGAATCAATGTCACCTTTTCTATATTTCTCCCTTATAGAACATTCTTCATATTTGTAGAAAGCTTGGAAAGCTAACACAAATAGTTCCACTCTCTTCCCCCAGTTCTTCCATTTGTATATTATATAAATGATGTGAATGACTTATAATTAATGAATTTATGTTCATGCATTATGATTAATTAAAGTGCGTTAATGAGAAGTTTTAAATAACATTTTTCCTGGGCCTCAAATGGAGGCTCAAGCTTTATTCCATGCTATTTAGTAACAGTTGAGTTCAGGGAGCTCTGGCTACCTTACCTGTCCAGAAAAACTGCATTGTAATCCCAACTCATGTTAGATGTATGGCCATCGGCAGGTTTCCTAACACTTCTGACCCTTAATTTTGCGTTTGTGAAAACAGACTAAAGAAACTGTCAGTTTGAACTATTGAGAATTATTAATTAATTGGGAATTAATAATTGATTAATTAATTAATCCAATTGATAAGTACATTCACAAACTCAAGTTCTGTTCTGTGAAGTAATCATTAGTATTAAACAATTTGGAGTCCATGGTAAATGTACAGAATATAGTTCAAACAAATGATAAGAATCCACTTTCATGTGCACATGTGCCCATTCGGCAAGCTTACCAAGATGGCAGCAGTAATTATGTGAATGAGAAAATATTAATGCAGTTTTCAGTGAAATCTCACCAGGACAAGAAAATGCTAAGTTCTTCCAATCCTAGTAATAAATACGTAGCAGTTTGGTATAACTCTTCTGGAGGAAAGAGTTCTAATTTTGCCCTAGTGAGTAGCAAATTAAACGGTTGTGTAATATTTTACTTTATTCCTTTTGTGTGCTTGGGGAAAACGAACACACAAATAATGTCAATATGACCTGGGTGTTGGTGGTTCATGCTTATAACCCTAGCTACTAGGAGACTGAGCTCTGAGGATCAAAGTTTGAAGCCTCATTTCCAATTAACCACCAAGAATCCCGAAGTGGATCCAGGGCTCAAGTGGTAGGGAACCAGTCTTGAATGTGTGTTGGGGGAAGGGTCACAAGGGAGAGAGTGAGGTCCTGAGTTCAAGCCCATGTATAGGCATCCATCCATCTATCCATTCATCTATCCATCCATCCATCAAGCAATCAATCAATAACATCAGCAAGTGAGTGTTTACTTAAAAAAAATTAAAAAGTGAAAGAAGTAAATCAAATACCTGTTTTGGAAGCTAGAAATCTGAGAGGCAAGAACAAACAAAAGCTTGCCACAAATTAGGTAAATTCATGTGTAATATGTCAAAAGCATATGTAGTAGGGAGGCCAAGTTTGGTGGAGCAGAGAGGGTTAGGACCTGAGTAGGTCATGAAATGAGAAAAGTGATACACATAGTCAGGACCCCATCTTTTAGGCCTTATTAATAGCTATATCTGTTTATCCTTCTGACCCTAGATATAATTTAAAAAAATGAAATCTACTGGAATATAAATCTTTTTCCAACAAAATTATTCTTAAGTTTAAGTATTATTAAGGATTTCAAAATATTGATTAATTGTTTCCTTCTTCTCTTGTCATTTCTGTATCTGTTGTTTTGGGGTATTAACAGTAAAGTTTATGATGTTTTATTTACAGCTCTGTAATTTTACTTTTAGCATTTCCTATTATGGCTTAACTTGATCCTCTTGGGTCAATTTATTCAGTTGTACTATCATTCTTCATTCTAGAATGGATACTTTCCTACAAATATGTTAGTTTCCTGCTGCTACCTCTTGGATTCTAGTCATTGTAATTAGCATAAATTAAAGTGTTTTTTTTTCTAACTACCAATAAATAGTTTATTCTTTTGGGATTAAGAGTTTAAATTGGATATTATAACACAAAAAAAACATGGCAGAAACAGGCAATACTGGTACAAGTTATGCTTAATTACCTTTCATGTCTAGACATATTATATGTAAATGTCAATTTTGTTTCACTATGCTGATAAGTATAAATTAAAGTATTACAAAAAGCTTATGAACAAATATCAAAGTTCTAAATTCAGCACATACAGAGTATCTCTCATACTAAGAAATATTAACTAAAGTCATCATTAAGTTAGAGTTTATTTTTTGAAATAAAACAAGATGAATTAGCCAATATGTAACATTGCTATTATCTAACTAGGTAAAATAGCAATAGGCTGTCAATGCATAATTTTTTAGGAGACTAGCTTTCAAGTAATATTTTACATTAACTTCTAACAGTAGTGTAATAATTTTAATGATAACATATTAATTTACAATAATAATGAGACCTACTCCAATAACATTAGTCCACATTTCTGATTTAGGCAATGTGAAGTTTAGGAATCAACTAGCCTTACTTAAAACTCCCCAAGTGAATTCATGTGATTGCATAAACATTGTTAAGAAATAATTGTTAGAGAACACTTTTTGGATATGATATGAACAACAACATTGCACAGTTCCCATACATTAGATATTACCTTACAATTAAAATAATAAAGGCAAGAAACCTGGAAATAAATGACAATTTTAGTAATGACTTAAAAGTTTATTTTAGCCCATCATTGTGGATATCTCTAAGAATGTTTGTAAAGGATGATTAATATTGGATATATATTTGTCAATTCCCACCAGATAAAATCACCTTCTAATTTTCACATAAGCAATGTTACCTATTGAATATAACTATGAGCTTGCGATTGATTTAAATTACTTCTCTAAATACACTTTCTAAGTCCTCTAGCATTCCTCTTAGCTTCTGTGGCTTCTGAGAAAATATTTTACCTCTTTTTTCTCTATTGCTTGTTAAGAAGGAAAAGACAGTTATTAAATGTGTGTTTAACAGGATGAAGAAGTTGGTATTAGGGAGCAAGAATAATTGAAATGTATAACATTGAAGCATAATGAAAAATCACTCTGGAAGCCTGTTAGCTCTCCAGTGTTGGATTCAGTATAGCCTTCAATTGCTTCCTGCAATTCGTGCATGGGATAGCCACTCACCCCCTGTCTTATAGCCTCCTGGGGAGCATTTGTGATGTCAGAAGTACTGCTCAAGGTTACAGGACTGTGAGGCTTCAGAGCTCTTCCAGGCTTGTCAAGCACTGTACTCGAAGTCTTGAGTCCAAGTCTCGACTTACTCGAAGTCTGTCAGCTCTCTTGCTCATGAAACTTAATCATACACACAGTGGAAATTTATAACTTGAACAGTTCTAGAATAAAATGTGTGTCAATGTGCTAACAGAAGGAACCTGCAGAGGTGTTTGACATAGTCAAAGTGAGGTACAGTAATCCTTGCAGATTGTTCTAGGAACTTATTTTAAAGGTACTAAGATAATGAGGTTTCCTACATAAATGATTACAACTCAGGAAGAAAAACGACAGAATGAACATGTTAAGGTGCAACACAGTTATTCAGTGTTAAAGAAATCTTTTGGTGTGTAATTTTAAAGTATTTATTTATTTTCTGAGACCATTCATGCCAAAATTAATAGTATGATTACTCATTTGCTGTCATAAGTAGCTCTAAATGAAATTGTCACGGACAAATGCAATTTATTCAATAAAGTGAATTAGTATTAATATATAAAACTAGTTAAAAATTAGTATTTCAAATTAGTTGAATACCAGTTAAAATTAGTAGTTTACTTTATTGACCCAATTAGGAAAATTAATACACACTTACATTTAAAGCATTTTAAAATTAATATTAGTATATACTTTGAATGTGCCTATAGTAAGAATATAAAAATTCAAGAGGTAGTCTTACCTTCTGATTTACAAAAGAAATGAATGGTCTCAGATGCTTTTTTTCTTTATAAATTTTCTTATATTTCTTCCACCAAAAAACCTTATAGTTTGGACTTTATTGAAATAATTCACATGAAAGGTATAGAAAAAACATAAGAAAATAATATATACTAAAATATTTAAGAAAATATTCTTACATATTTATTTTTTCGTTTTAGTGAAAATAATACATATAACAAAAAGGTCATAATATAATATTTGAAGCTGAAAATAATAAGTATATAAATTGCTTCCCAAACAAGGAAACAGGAATACCCATTGCAACAATGATACCCACAAGACAGTATATTGGAAATGAACTTTACAACTTCAGTGGGGGGAGGATTGAGAAGGGTTGGGGAGGGAATGGATAGTGGGAGAACCACAAGGGAAGGGGTAACAATGCTTGACAAGAAATATACTCATTGACTTACTTATGTAACTGTAACCCCTCTGTACAGCATCTTTACAATAAAATAAAATTTAAAGAATTTGAAAAGTTAAGGCAAATACTGGGAGTAAGTACTTGTAAAACATTTACGTGCTAAGTGTATGGAATTAGCATAGTTATTAAAACATTGAAAATAGGGGTACTGGGAAGTTGGATAAGTGGTAGAGTGCTTGCCTCTCATGCAGTAGGCCCAGGGTTCGATTCCTCAGCACTGCATAAGCAGAAAAAAGCTGGAAATTGCGCTGAGCTCAAGTAGTAGGGCACTATCCTTTAGCTGAAGAACTGAGGGACAAAGCCCAAGCCCAGAGTTCAGCCTCCACGACAGACCAAACAAACAAAAAAAAGAACAAAAACAAAGAAAATAGGCACAGAGTTAATTAACATGGAAACTGAAGAGCTACTATAAAGCTGATAGTGATCAATACAGTAAGTTTCTGGTCAGCCATTCTGATAGCAGTATGTGGAATAAGTAGAAATGAACAATGGAATAGAGGGAACTGTTTCTCATTTTTTGGATATAAACTTTCAGAGAAGGTGCGATGCCTAGAAATATAAGACTAGAGGATTGGTATCAGAGATGTTATAATCTGCTTAGCTTAATGCAAATACAGAATGGATATATAAGTTCATAGATACTCCTTAGTATGCAGCAATATACCTCCTTATTCTGTCAGCTGAGAGAATTGCAAGGAGACGACATCAAAGAGCTAAACACAATCAGATAAAAGATGATTTTGTCAATATTAAATAAAGAGGGAAATTCAAAAATTCCTAGAATCCAACAAAAAACAAACAAACAAACATAACCTCCTAGCCAGGCAGCAGTGGCTCACTCCTCTTATCCTAGCTACTCAAGGGCCTGATATCTGAAGCAAGTCTAGTCAGATAAATACCAGGAAAGCCTTATCTCCAATTAATAGGTAAAATTCTCTAAATGTAGCTGTGGCACAAGTAGTAGAGGTCCACCTTCCAGCAAAAATAGTGAAAGGAGAGAATGAGGACCTAAGTACATACCCAGGACTAACACACACATTCCACACATGTACAAACACACATGCATGCATACACACACACACACACACACACACACACACACACACAAACAGAAATTAAAAACCATATGCTAAAATCGTTGTGATTCAGTGAAGACAATATTAAGAGGAACATTTATAAATATGAATCATAACTCTGTCTTGAAAAACTGTGGATACAATCTAGCACTGATTATAAGTCAAAACTTGTGTTTACTATTAGTTAATGAATTGTTTCCTAGGGGACTTTTGAAAGAGGTACTAATTTCTACGGGATTTAAAAGGGCACCGAACAAGTTTGTAAGTGTTCTCCATCCTTGATTATGAGAAGCCACAACTTACTGCACATATCTATTAAAATTAATTGATATTTTTATATGTAATTCATCATAATACATAATTTTAGTAGAAAAACTGCAATACTACAATAACCATGCAATAAAATAATTACCATAACTTATTTAATAAAGCATCTGAAACATCTATTACTAATCTCATAGAGTTGACAAAAAAAATCCTGCTCTTAGTGGTTTTGAAGTTATTTCAAATGAATGTGTTAAAAGTATGTCTTCATTTACTAAAAAATTAAGACTTTTAGAATATAATAAAGCCTATGAAATGAGCAATTGTCTATCATCATAGTTTATGTATACATGCCCATTATTAATTCATCTTTCTATAGTGTCTAGGATTCAATATCACTATTATAAATATATTTATATTTGTTTAATATAGTTTCTCCATAATATGTTTTATCATAAAAATATTATGAATAATGTTATAACAAATAAGGTAACATACTTTTATAACAAATATATTTTTCCTCACTCATCAATATGGTTGATGTATTCTATAAACAAATAATTTTTGAAAATAATTAAATCACTTCTAAAAGATATGACTTTCATAAAACTGGTTAGGTCCTAGATGTATCCAGATAAAAAATTCATAAAAAATATAATATGTCCTACATTCCAATGTTTAAATTTGTATGCATTCTATTTTGTCTTCCCTTTGGGAAAAACTGAGATATATATAGATATATATAGATATAGATATAGATATATATATACATATATGTATATATATATGTATCATCCAATGCACAGTGATTATTCTATATACTTATTGTTTGAGTGGAAGTGTACATTGAAATCCCTCACTGGTATCAGCATTCTATGACTTTAAATCTAACTCTTGGATAAAAGAGAAACAATATGCTACGTGGTTCATCATACTTTAAGAAGCACCCAAGAATTTATGTGCAAGCCTAGACCTTCTAAATTATTGCAAGAAACGGCTCGTCATAAATCCTATAAATGTTTCCTCTGATTTTCAGTCTTTGCTAGTGGCTGCCATAATCCTAACAATTTCTATAAGTTACAGTGGCTTCATTTTTTATTTTCTCTAACCCAAATCTCAAAAGTGTTATGTTGCTGTAGTTTAGCAACAAATGGTACCCCATATCCTCCCTTTACCCATAATCTCTTCATGAGTGGTAATTACTTTGAGAAACATTTAACATAACCCATTATTTTTCTGTCCTTAGGACTGTACAAGGTATCTATCTAAATATCAAATGTATAACTCTTCCAAAAGGATATATAGAAAAAGTACTGCATTTAATCAGAAAATTAATATGACCAGGTTTTCTTTCCTTTCTATTTGAATTAGGAGGGGACATTTTTGTTGGATAATGATAAAATTATGTGGTTAGTTTCGGCAAACATTTTCCTAAATAATTTACAATGATGAGTAATTGTTATGATTTAATTTCATAAAACATGTACATATGTGTGACTGGGAGAATTTGTAGGACTACTTCATAATTTTCTATGATACAATAAAAGAAAACGGAATCATTACTGCAGAGTTAATTGTTGCACAAGGCATGACTAAAGGTCCAAGAGACGAAAGACATAGAAGTTTATAGAAAATCTTTTTATTGTCTGAATATGAAATGAGAAAGGAAAAAAAAATAAAAAAAACTAGATGCTACTGGCAAATCACTGTAGGTTTAGATACTAGGAGGCTGAGATCTGAGAATCCCGGAGTTCTCAGTTTGCAGCCAGCCCCAGTGGATCAGATGATAATGATAAAGTACCAATATTAAGCTAAAAAGCCCAGCAAAAGTACAAGGCCCTGACTTCAAGCCGAAGTAGAAGCACTAACAATTTTTAGTAAGAATTCATTCATAATAATAATGATATAAAACAAATATTATATTATCATTTTATATGATGTATATTATATACATTATATAATGTATATATTATGTAATGATAATATGATGTATGTAAGATATTATGTTTGTATATAATATTGTATATTGCATATACTCTATTATAATATATTATAATATGTACTATAACAGTATATGTTAATATTAGCTATTGTATATCATGTATGATATATAATAGATATCATATGTTATACATTATATTATATGATGTATAGTTATATATAATGTGTTATATATTATATACAATATGTAATGTTATATTATATAATGTGCAATATATAATATACATTATATTATATTATAATATAGTTATGCTATATTATAATTCTATTATTATATATCATATGGTATATTATATCATATTATATATGTGTTGCAATTATTATAACTGTATTATAATAATTATTATTATACTGAAGAAGCTGAGTCCTGGTGACCCGCATATGCAATTGTAGCTATTCAGGAGTCTAAGATTTTAGGATCACTGTTTGAAAACAGCCGAGGCAAGAAAATTTATGAGACTCTTATCTGCAGTTAACTACCAAAAAAACCTCAAGGACAATGTCACTTCCTGAGTCCAACACCCAGTATTGAGACACAAGAGAGAGACAGAGACAGAGACTTAAATAAATACAGAGAGACAGAGAGGAGAAAAAAGTATAGTTTTCTTAAGTGTAGTGACATATGAAAATTACTGACTTGACAACTGTTTGATAGAATCAACTGTTTCTATATTCTATTGTTACCATAACAATAAGACAATAACAGGAAATAACCCATGTACCTAAATGGATAGTTATCTCAATTTCTCTACAGAACATGATTTTTTAAAGCCAGACCAATGATCTAAAAATCACGGCCTTAGTCCACTATGCTTTCAACAACAAGATAAATGATACAACTTTACATATTCATTGAGTAGTTGAAATTAGAATACAATGTGTAGTGGTATTTCAGAATATCTATTAACAATATTCTTTATTCCATTAGAATAGAAAGAGGTAACAAAAATCTCATTACTATTTTAGGCACATTCATATAGTATTCTAGATGGCATAATAACTTAATATGTATATTTCTATACCATTCACTACATAGAAAATAGATACTCTACAATCTCTCTTTCAAAACTGAATGTTAATTGATAGCCTCATCACACACACTGGAGAAGAAAGCCATTTATACCATGTTAATCTACTTTCCAAAAAGAAGATTTTTACATGATATCTTTGATAGGGGAATTTTCTCAAAGCAATTTGTCAAGTTGAATATGACCCTCCAGCCTAAGTGAAAATATCTAGTTGTTATTCATGAGAAGAAGCATATCAGTTTAACAAGGTTGGCTTATTATAGTAGAATGGCAATTCTAGAAATCATTGTATTACTTTCATATACATGTGTATATTGACATTTTCCCTGAGAATATTTTATTCATGAATGAGCTAAATTTTGAATTAATGAAACTATCTGACAATTAAGTTGCACTACTCATGGTTGCAATGCATACTTAAAGTAATTACTTTTCTAAAGAATAATGCAACAGGCTATATATGCTGTTGGTAGTAAATGGAGTAAATAGGCTTTGTGTAATAATTTTATACTAGAATGCTATTATGACAAATTTTAAGATTCAGATACACTGGTTCTTGCATTTATAAATGTATGTGTACACATGTATATCTATGTTTATAATGTATATGAGTATTTCTAACATTGTTTTGCAGATGATAAAAATAACTTTGGAAGACTTTAAACACTTGTGTAAGATTCCTTTTTTTTCTTTTTCTATTTTTTATTGTGGAAATACATTACAGAGGAGTTACATACATGGGCAAGATAATGAATGCATTTCTTATCAAGCATTGTAGCCTCCTCCTTTGTTTCCCCTACCCATCCCTTCCCATCGTTCCTCCCCACCCTCCAACACAATCCCCCCCATCAACGTTGTAAAGGTCATTTTCGACATAACGACTTGTACATCTCATTGTAGCAATGGGTCCACCTGTATCCCTATTTAAATTATTTGTTTTCCCCCTTCCCTTCCACAAATTATACCGACATCAAATGGAGTGAAAGCAGGGATTATATTGTGGGGGAGGTGACATTGCCCCATTTGTTAGTAAATGGAAAGGCTTGGAAAAAATTATATTAAGTGAAGTAATCCAGGCCCAAAGAAACATAAGTCCCATGGTTTCTCTCATTTGCAATATCTAGTATATGTCTGAGTCAAGCAGAAAAGTTCAGATAAGTTAGGGAAATGAACCCTAAGATATCTATTTAAATGTACTTTTTTTCTTTCATGTGATTATTTGTCTAAGATCCTTAAAGAGAAATATTAAGGTCTATACAAAAGAGGAAAAAATGGGTGGTGCTCTGGTTGCTGATATCTATAATCCTAACTACTTGTGAAATTCAGATATGCGGATTAAGGACCAAGCCATTACAAGTAGCAAAACCCACGAGATTCTTACCTCTAAGCAAGCACTAGAAAGCCAAAAGTTGAGTTGAAGCTCATAGAGTTAATGTCTTTAGCAAAAATGTCTTTTTTCTCAAGTCTTAGGCGAAATGCTCTGGGATAGTGCCTAGGCCCTCAATTTAAGCCCAGAACTGGCACATATATACATATATATGCACACACACACACACACACAAACACACACACACACGCAGAGGCAGGAAGAAACATCTCACTCTTTAGAGCATTCTGATTCTACCATACCACAAACATTTTTCCATGTCTGCCATTTAAAGAGCTTAAATTATGATCTAACATCCATGATGGTGATACTTAAGAGTACTTTCTATTTCCCTGGCATTGTTCTAAATTATGTTCCATCTATCAATGGACAATCCTAGTAATAACCCTGATACAAAGATTCTGTGATTACTTTCAGTAAAAACTAAGAAAAATATAAATGACTAAATTTAGAAAATTACTGAAGTTATCACAGCAGATAACTGGTTTCAGAATGCAGTTTTAGAGAATTACTCGATTTTATCCAAGTGTCTTACTTGTATGATCTAGATCGTATCAATATTGTCCTTCAGAATGTCCTAGATTAAGTTGGTGACTTAAGATTCCTCTTAACCAACTACCTGGCACTGCCCAGTTGATAACTTGGACTTCCTCATGTTAAACCATTCAAAGTTGCAATAATTTCATATATGTGGCCCTTTATTTCATAGGCCAAGTTTCCATGGTCCAATGATCAAAGGAAGTAGCATTGTTCATGGTTAATCATAGATAATTCCAGTAATAATATTTTTATTTCCTGTGTTGCCTCTTTAAGCTCTGCTCTTATACTATTTCCAAAGTTACGAGTGCTTCACAGGGGGACACAAATACTATTCAACCAGAAATCAAACCTTTCTCTGTGAAATGTGAACACCTCCTACCTCTACAGCTGGTGAAGAACAAAGTTATGATACTGGTTTTGGTTATCCTGGATACTGAAAAAAATTGGACCATTGCTACATAAAAGTGACAATGAATATCGAGTATGGTATTGCTTAATACCACAGTGTCTTGTAATTAGAGGCAGTGGAAAAATTATGACTACATAATCAAAGACATGACAAGATAATTATGGGCACTACTATAAACCCGGATTGAAGATCATCTCCAAAATAAAGAAAACGAGACTAGCTTTCACATTTCGGATTTTAAAAGTGAATAGAAGGCTGATGCATTAAAACATGGTCTCCAGGTTTTGATGCTATTGCCAGTTGTAAAGATCTTAGAGAAATGGGACCTACTGGGAAGTTCTCAGTCATGGGGATTTTGTCTTGTCCATTCCTTGCTCTCTTTTGCTTCTTAATGTTCAGAGAAGTGTGCTTGCTCTGTCATGTACTGCTTTCACAATGTACAAGAAATGTTACAAGTTAGCCAAAACTCTGTGGTAAAAAACCTTTTCATCTTAATTTAATCATATTAGTTAGGAAATTTTATTACATTAGTAGAAAAAATCTAGTACAACATCAGAAGTTCTTGTGAGGACAAGGTGCATATGAAATGATTAGAAGAATAAGGAAGTAATTCTAAATAGTAATTAAAGCCAGGTGGCTAGTTGTGAGTTTTGCTGAATACATATCTGGTAATGTTATAGTGATTTTTCTTAATATATTTAGATTATGTACATATTTATGAGAGAGAAAATCTGATATTTTATTTTATTTCCATTCTTAAGACTTTATAACCAAAAATGGTATTAGAATAGATTATTTTGTTCCATGTGATTTCAGTTATGGAACTATCAAGAAATATGACTTTCATAAAAGACATGAAGAAAAGAATTAAGAAGTTTGCAGTTATAGGTATGACAGGCATATGTTGGGTGGAAGTAAGACTTTCCTATTATCTTTATTTGGATAATATGGTGGGAAGTCTTAATTTTCAAATTTCTTGGATTGAGGAAAACCTAGGAGATTGATAAATAATTCTGGGTGGTTTGGGGTAGACACGTTCAGAGACAATTACATGACAAAGGCTCTCACCTAAGGACTGCTTTGATGGTTTTGTAGCCTGATGAAACTGTTGGGAAGCCGTGCTGAGTTGGATGTTGGACCATTAGAAGTGGCTCACTATTGCATGTTCTCAGGGCGATGTACATCTTGCCCTGGCTCCATCTTATGTTCTTTTTCTGTGCTTCCAGGCCTACATCATGAAAGCTGCTCTCTTCTTTCTCATTCTTCCTTCAATGATGAACTGAAGCTTGTGAAAACATGAGAAAAATAAATCTACCTGAATTAATTTGATTATGTCCAAAACAAGCAGGCAGGGCGCTAAAACAGATCACATTGATATGTATGGGTGATATATGTATAGGTGTCAAGTTGGTAAGAAAAGAACAGTGGCATGAGTTTTATGTGTCCATGTGCATAAGCAATATTACCTTACTGTTCAATTAAGCACTACTAATCTTGGTGCTGATGTGAAGGCATTTTTTTAAAGATGTGGATAACACATACAATCAATTGACTTTAAGTAAAGTAGATTACCATCCTTAAACCTGACCTCATCCATTTAGTTGATAGGTCTTAATTATAAAACTGAAATTTCCCTAGGGAATTATGGTCAAGAATGAAACATCAGTGCCTGGCCAGCAATTTCTGCCTTGAAACAGCTTGCACTACAGATTGAAGACTGGCCAAACTGCACAATTTACACCAGCTGATTATGTACATTCATATATATGCCTGTATGAACTAAAAAAAATTAGATACACACTCACACACTAGTCATAGAATTAGTCCTCTTTTCTATAAGTTCTACATCTATGGATTCAACTGAGAGCAGATAGAATATCATTATAAAATAAATTATTTCTTTACTAAGCATGATTATTATCAATAATCTCTAAGTAATAGAGAATAACAATGAATACAATTTGCACTTTATTAGATATTATAAATAACACGGAGATTATTTACAGTATGCAGGGCTGTGTTCACAAGTAATAAGTGAATACATCACTGTGTTGTATAATGCAATGGATTTTAATATCCAGAGGGTTTCCTGGAACCAATGTCCCCTGGATATCAAGGACCATCTATGTATAGATAATCTCCTACTAGCTGTTGTCAGCTAGAGAACCTTAACTGATACATACTTGAAGAAACAATGATAAACATAATATCCATCCATTAACTGAGATTTGTAGCCTAAAATGGGCAAGGAAATGTGATATGAATTTCTTAACTTCCGTTTATCCACCCCTGGTCTCTGCAGGATACAATCATGCTTCACATGGTTTTGCTCAGTGGGTAACATCTCTCTCCTGAATCAAAGTATTGCTATATTCATTCTAACTTCCTCTATGTGCTATTTGTAGAAAAGACTCACATGTAGAATTTGGGATCAAAAACCATTATCTCACTAGGAAAAAAAATGTTCATCGTAAGGATCTCTTCAGAGACTCCATCTTAGATCTGCTCTCTCTGCGTGTGTCCCTCTTCTGGTTATTCTAAATGAACTGTTCTGTATGGTGCATCTCTCCTATAGTTCTTACGTGATGACTTATTTTCCACTGATTCAGTTAGCCCAAGTTTTTTTTAATTTATTTTTAATTTTTTGTGAACATACTGTACAGAAGTGTTACAATTACATGGGCAAGATATTGAGTACATTTCTTATCAAGCATTGCAGCCTCCTCCTTTGTTTACCCTTCACATCCCTTCCAAACCTCCCCCATTCCCCGCTCCTCTACCCAATTCCCCCCTCCCATCCCCACCAAAGTTGTAAAGTTCGTTTTCAACATGACAACTTGTACTTCGAATTGTTGCAATGGGTCCACCTGTATCCTTGACGACTTGTTTTTCCCCATCTCTTCCAAAAATTAAAACGACATCAAATATATTGAAAGCAGGGGTTATACTGTGCGGGAGGGACATACAAAGCAACAAAGAAATAATCTTATTAATGAGTTAGAAACAAATGCATGAAAGAAAAAAAACATTTAAATACATATCTAAGGGTTCATTTTCCTAACATCACATTATGTGACCTTTTCCGCTTTAATCATACAAATACTAGATATTGCAAATAAGGGAAACCATGGGACCTATGTTTCTTTGGGCTTGGCTTACTTCACTTAATATAATTTTTTCCAAGTCTTTCCATTGCCTAACAAATGGGGCAATGTCATTCTTTCTGATGGAGGCATAGAATTCCATTGTGTATATATATACACCACATTTTCTTGGTCCATTCATCTATTGAGGGGCCTCTGGGTTGGATCCATATCTAGGCTATGGTAAATAATGCTGCAATAAACATAGTTGTGCTGGTAGCTTTTGTGAGGTCTTGTTTGAAAAAATTTGGGTAAATGCCCAGAAGTGGTATTGCTGGGTCATAGGGGAGCTCTATGTGAAGTCTTTTGAGGAACCTCCATACTGCTTTCCAAAGTGGTTGAACAAAATTACACTCCCACCAACAATAAAATAAGGTTCCCTTCTGTCCACATCCCCTCCAGCATCTGTTGTTGTTAGAATTCTTGATTACAGCCATTCTAACTGTGGTGAGGTGTTATCTCAATGTTGTTTTGACTTGCATTTCTTTTATGGCTAGGGAGGTTGAGCATTTCTTCATGAGTCTATTGGCCATCCTTCTTTCCTCTTCAGAGAAGTTTCTCTTCAAGTCTTTAGCCCACTTATTTATTGGTCAGTTGTTTTGTGAGGATTTGTTGATGGGGGATTCAACTTTTTGAGTTCCAAGTATATTTTCAATATGAGACCCTTGTCCATTGTATGGCTGGTGAAGATCTTCTCCCAATCTGTGGGCTTTCTATTGATCTTGCTAGCTATATTCTTTGCCATGCAGAAGCTCTGCAACTTCATGCAATCCCATTTGTCCAACCTTTCTTTGATTGGTTTTGTTTCCGTCTCTCTATTCAGAAAATTTCGGCCTGAGTCAAGGAGACCTAGGGTTTCTCTTATTCCATCCTGTAATGTTTTCAGAATGTCTGCTTTGACTGCAAGTTCTTTGATCCATTTGGAGTTGATTCTGGTGCAGGGTGATATATAAGGATCTAGCTTTAGTTTTCTACAAGTAGTTAAGCAATTTTGCTTTTTTAACTGAAGAGTCTGTCTTTCTTCCATTCTACTATTTTAGCTCCCTTATCGAAGATTAGTTGACATTAGGTCTGTAGGTTCATTTCTGGGTTTTCAATTCTATTCCATTGGTCCTGAGGTCTGTTCTTATGCGAGTAACAAGCAAATTCCAAACTCATTCTTCAAGGAAATGGAAGAGGCAATCCAAAAATTCATATGGAACAATAAAAGACCCCGAATAACAAAAACGCTCCTCAACAGAAAGAACACTGCTGGTGGAATATCAATACCAAATTTGAAACTCTACTATAAAGACTTAGTCCACGTTTTGAATTGTTGACCCAACTAAGCCTTTTATTTTAAGTAATAGCATCTTCCTTCAATTGCTTACAGAATACTAGTTTCTTATAGAATACTAATTGCTGTATCATTCTATATCAAAGCTAAGTGTATTTTATGCTATTTTTCTTAGTGAGTGAGCCATGTAATCATGTCTAGGAATTTTTAAAACATGACACTCTCCTTACTTATTTAAGTATTGACTTTCCAATAAATCAAAAGCTTGCTCTTACAAGCTGTAATTCAGTTTTCTTTTCTTATTTATTGTGAGAATACCGTACAGAGGAGATACAATTACATGGGCAAGATAATGAGTACATTTCATATCAAGCATTGTTGCCTCCTCTTTGTTTCCCCTTCCCATACTCCCCTCCCACCTCCACCTGATCCTCCCCTCATCCTCCATCAAAGTTGTAAAGGTCGTTTTTTCACATAACGACGTGTATATCTAATTTTTGTAATGGGTCTACCTATATCCCTAGTTAAGCGATTTGTTTTTTTCTTTTCCCTCCACAAATTATACCAACATCAAATACAGTGAAAGCATGGATTATAACGGGGGGAGTGATATACAAAGTAACATAGAAATCATCTTATAAATATGTTGGAAACAATTGCATGAAAGGAAAAAAAACAAAAAATCATTTGAATCTTATCTTGGGGTTCATTTCCCTAACATCAACTTATCTGACCTTTTCTGCTTGACTCAGACATATACTAGTTATTGCAAATAAGGGAAACCATGGGACCTATGTTTCTTTGGCCCTGGCTTACTTCACTTAATATAATTTTTTCCAAGTCTTTCCATTTCCGAAGAAATTAGGAGAACATCTTCACTAGCCATACAACAGACAAGGGTCTCAGATCTAAAATATACCTGGAACTTAAAAAATTAACTCTCCCCAAAACAAATCTTCAAAGAAACAACTGCCCAATAAAAAAGTGGTCTAAAGAGTTAAAGAGAAACTTCTCTGAAGAAGAAAGACAGGTAGCCAATAGACACATGAAGAAATGTTCAACCTCTCTAGACATAAAAGAAATGCAAATCAAAACAACTTTGAGATTCCACCTCATTCCATGTAGGATGGCGATAATCAAGAACTCTAATAACAACAGATGCTGGACGGGATGTGGACAGAAGGGAACCTTACTGCATTGTTGGTGGTCGTGTAAACTTGTTCAACCACTTCGGAAAGCAGTATGGGGGTTCCTCAATAGACTCCACATAGAGCTCCCCTATGACCCAGCAATCCCACTTTTGGGCATTTACCCAAATGATCACAAAGAAGACCACACTAAAGTTACCAGCATGACTATGTTTATTGCAGCTTTATTTACCATAGCTAAGATATGGAACCAACCCCGATGCCCTTCAGTGGATGAATGGATCAAGAAAATGTGGTTTATATTCATAATGGAATTCAATTTTCTTTTCTCTCTTATACTTGCAATGTCAATGTCCTTATTTTCATGTTGTAACAGTGCTATTTCTTCAAATATTTCAGTTTATATAGTAGTCATGTTATTTAAAGCATACATTAAAAGTGCTTCCCATATAAGAGACACTATGAATTAATTTATTTGAGTAACTACTACAAAGAGAAATTATTTAAAAAAGCAAGCTGAGCTATGAAGCATTACATGAAAAAATATCTAATTAATCAGTTTGAAGCATAGCCCATTGGAACTACAGTCAGTAAATATTTAAGACAATTATCATTAAAATAGAAAAATTTTCTACTACTTCAAAAATATTGTATAAATAGAGCTTTTGTTGGTAGTAAATTAAATCTATATAGGTAGACTAATTAAGGATATCAGAACATAATATGCTGATAACAATGTGGAAGACTAGGACAGACATGTACTGAGTTGCCAGAAGAAAATTACGTAAAATTCAAATGACTAATTAGATTTTCCTGTCCCACAGAAAAAAATAGAGCTAGAACAAACATCAGTCAACTATAGAGACATTTTTTAAGAACATTCCAAAAAATAAAACAAAAATAGGTTTTTAGCTTTATTATTCTTCTCTTAACTAAGAACAAATTGTCCCTGAGAGAAATGTATTGACTAAACATGCTCTACCCTTTCATAAATTAATACTCCTAGGATATCAGTTTGTCAGAATGAGAAAATAAACATGCATGTATGTGTAAAGGATTATTAAGGATAATGACCATGATGGAATCATAATTACACTTACAAGGAGACTTCACCTAATCCTTCCTCTTGGAAAAACAAAGGTGTTCTAATGATAATAAAATTTATCTACTTAATTTGAAAAGGAGACATGGATGATGGTGAACAGAAGGTTGACATGTAAAGAACTTAGAAAGATGCCACATTTACAAATACTCAAATTCAGTGTTTCACAAGAGACTCTAAGGACAATGTTCTTATTTTTAACACACAACAGCATGCCAAATGTCATAGAAGTGATGTCTGTACTTAATAAATCTTCCATTGCATATACACATCCTTCTAATAATAGATGCAGTTCTGAAAATTAGCATTCTAAAGACTTGCTGGGTAACAGTTTGCATGATGGACTTATTGATAGTAATAACTGGATCGGTGCCAATTCATTACCGGATTATATTTAATTCAGTATAATAATATTAAATTGTACGTGTGTAGAAATGATTTGCTATAAAAAGAAAAAGAATTGTGATTAAACATGTAAAGCTTTGAGGTAAGGTTAACGAGTTTAATCCTTATGTTTATTTTCAGTCCAAATATCGCAAGACCTAAGAACATCATGGTTAAAGCCACCTATATTTGTCACCCTCCTAAGGTCACAATTTTGAGAGAGATATACAGACCCGGACACAAAGAGACTCAGGACACTTAGAAAGGTACAGCAAATCAGGTCCAGTTGCAATATGCTTTTACGGTTAAGAGTGCCAATTTGAAGCCTGAACTTTTGTTTTTATTTTTTATTTATTTTATTTTATTTTATCTTTTTATTGTGAAAATAATGTACAGAGGGTTTACAATTACATGGTCAAAATAATGAGTATATTTCTTATCAATTATTGTAGCCTCCTCCTTTGGTTCACTTTCCCATCCCTTCCCATCCTCCCCCCGACCCCCCCCCGTCCAATCCTCCCCACTACCCGTTAATCGCACCAAAGTTGTAAAGTTCATTTTTTGATATAATGACCTGTACATCGCATTGTTGCATTGAGTACACCTGTATCCCTATTTAAATGATTTGTTTTTCCCCTTCCCCTTCGCAAATCATACCGAAATCAAGTACAGGGAAAACAGGGGTTATACTGTGGGGGAGGAACATGCAAAGCAACAAAGAAATAATCTTGTAAATGTGTTAGAAACAACCGCATGAAAGAAAAAAAAAACATTTGAATACATATCTGTGGGCTCATTTCCCTAACATCACCTTATCTGAACTTTTCTGCTTGACTGAGACATACACTAGATATTGGAAATAATGGAAACCATCGGACCTATGTTTCTTTGGGCCTGGCTTACTTCACTTAATATAATTTTTTCCAAGTCTTTCCATTTCCTAACAAATGAGGCAATGTCATTCTTTCTGATGGAGGCATAGAATTCCCTTGTGTATATATAGCACATTTTCTTGATCCATTCATTTACTGAGGGGCATCTGGGTTGGTTCCATATCTTATCTATAGTAAATAGTGCTGCAGTAAACATAGTCGTTCTGGTAGCTTTAGTGTGGTCTTGTTTGTAAACATTTGGGTTAATGGTCAAAAGTGGGATTGCTGGATCATAGGGGAGCTCTATGTGAAGTCTTTTGAGGAACCTCCATACTACTTTCCAAAGTGGTTGAACAAGTTTACATTCCCACCTACAATCCAGGAAGATTCCCTTCTGTCCACATGCCCTCCAGCTTCTGTTGTTTTTAGAGTTCTTGATGTTAGCCATTCTAGCTGGAGTGAGGTGGTATCTCAATGTCCTTATGAATTGCATTTCTTTTATGGCTAGGGAGGTTGAGCATTCTTCATGTGTATATTGGCCATCCTTCTTTCCTCTTCAGAGAAGTTTCTCTTTAAGTCTTTTTTGTGTGTGTGTGTCTTTTTTTGTGTTTGTGTATATACTGTACAGAGGGGTTACAATTACATGGGCAGGATAATGCGTACATTTCTTACCAAGCATTGCAAACTCCTCCTTTGTTGACCCTTCACATCCCTTCCCAGCCTCCTCCCTCCCCCACCCAGTCCCAATCCTTCTCCCCCCCTCCCTCACCCACCCCGCACCAACGTTGTAAAGCTCATTTTGGACATGACAACTTATACTTCTCATTCTTGCAACAGGTCCACCTGTATTGTTAAACGACTTCTTATTCCCCATCTCCTCCACAAGTTATACTGACATCAAATATAATGAAAGCAGGGGTTATACTGTGGGGGAGGGACAAACAAAGCAAAAAAGAAATAATCTTATAAATGCGTTAGAAACACATGCATAAAAGAAAAAAACATTAAAATTCATATCTAAGGGTTCATTTTCTTAACATCACATTATCTGATCTTTTCCGCTTGACTCATACATATACTAGATATTGCAAATAAAGGAAACCATGGGGCCTATGTTTCTTTGGGCCTGGCTTACTTCGTTTAATATAATTTTTCCAAGGCTTTCCATTTCCTAACAAATGGGGCAATGTTATTCTTACTGATGGAGGCATAGAATTCCATTGTGTATATATACCACATTTTCTTGATCCATTCATCTACTCTGGGGCATCTGGGTGAAAGACTTAAAGAGAAACTTCTCTGAAGAAGAAAGAAGGATGGCCAATAGACACATGAAGAAATGCTCAACTTCCCTAGCCATAAAATAAATGCAAATCAAAACAACATTGTGATACCACCTCACTGCAATTAGAATGGCAAAAATCAAGAACTCTAACAACAACAGATGCTGGAGGGGATGTGGACAGAATGGAACCTTACTTCATTGTTGGTGGGAATGTAAACTTTTTCAACCACTTTGGAAAGCACTATGGAGGTCTCTTTTAGTCTTTAGCCCACTTATTTATTGCCTTTTCTGTATGCCAACAATGAGAAAAGTGTGGCTGAAATTAGGAAAGCAAGTCCATTCATAATAGCCCCACAAAAACCTAGGAATTTACTCATCCCAAAAATGAAGGTCCTCTATTATAAAAACTTTAAAAACTTGAAAAATGAAATCAATCTGAACTTAGAATGTGGCAAAAACTCCCATGCTCCTGGATTGGAAAGACCAACATCATGAAAATGGCAATGCTTCCCAAGGCTATCTACAAATTCAATGCGATACCTATCAAATTCCAATCTCATTCTTCAAGGAAATAATAGAGGCAATTCAAAAATTCATATGGAACAATTAAAGACCCCAAATAGCAAAAATGATCCTCAACAGGAAGAACACTGCTGGAGGACTATTTATACCAAATTTCAAACTCTACTACAAAGCCATAGTAAATCAAAACAGCTTGGTACTCGCACAAGAACAGACCTCAGGACCAATGGAATAGAATTGAAAACCCAGAAATGAACCTACAGACCTATAGCCATCTAATGTTCGATAAGGAAGCTAAAAACATAGAATGGAAGAAAGACAGCCTCTTCAGTAAATGGTGCTGGCAAAATTGGCTAACTACTTGCAGAAAACTAAAACTAGATCCTTATATATCACCCTGCACCAGAACCAACTCCAAATGGACCAAAGACCTCGGAGCCAAAGCCGACATTCTGAAAACATTACAGGATGGATTAGGAGAAACCATAGGTCTCCTTGGCACAGGCTGAAATTTTCTTAATAGAGACCAGGAAACACAACAAATGTGTTGTTGGACAAATGGGATTGCATGAAGTTGCAGAGCTTCTGCACGGCAAAGGACATAGCTAGCAAGATCAATAGAAAGCCCACGGAATGGTAGAAGATCTTTACTAGCCATACAATGGACAAGGGTTTGATATCTAAAATATACCTGGAACTCAATAAATTTAATCCCCCAACAACAAATCTTCAATGATCATTTGTTTTTAATTTGGCAGTTTGTGAACTGACCAGGCTGCATTTTATACGAACTATTATTTCTTTTTAAGAATTTGAGGATCAAATTTAGCCCAGGGTAACAGAATGCAGCCCAGAATACTGCCTTACCTAGAGGAATGACTGAAGGAAATCTGCCATCAGCAAATTCCCCACACATTCCCAAACAGTGGGAAGAGTCTAGAAATGTATTTCAAACACACTACATTTGCTCCAGTGGATAGATTACAAAACTGGAGATCACTTCGTTTTACCATTTTTTCCTTAACAAATGCTTTAGTTTTCTTATCATTTAACTTCTGTTAAAAACTCTACATGAACTGAATACCAGATACTCACTAGGCTGAAGTCTGTGGATCATAGTTAGAAGCCAGCCTAGGCAAGAAATAAATCACATACACACAAAACAAAACAAAACAAAACAAAACAAATAAACCCGGAACTGGAGCTGCGGTTCAAGTGCTAGAGCATTGGCCTTGAGCAAAAATATTTTGGTAGGTGCTGGGAATGTGGCTTAGTGGTAGAATGCTTGCCTACCATGCATGAAGACCTGGTTTCGATTCCTCAGTACAACATAAACAGAAAAGGCTGCAGGTGATGCTCTGACTCAAGTGCTAGAGGGCTAGCCTTGAGAAAAAGAAGCTAAGGGATTGTGCCCAAGCCCTGAGTTCAAGTCCCAACCTGTCAAAAAAATGCTTTCAGACAGCACCTAGTCTCTGAGTTCAAGCCCAAAGACCAGCATGAAAAAAAGACAAAAACGTCATTTCTACATAAACAAGATATCTATGTCCTAGGGTGCAAAATATTATTGCAGCAGCTCACAACTATCTAACATTATTATTAACAGGTTTTGTGAATTATTTTTCCTTCTTTAATAGAGTCAGGCTTCCAGTCGTTTTCCCTCTCTCCATTGTCAAGAAATCGGGGAAAGGTTGAGCTACAGAGACTAAATTTTAGACAATTGTATATGAAAGTTGAGGACTCTTTTTCTTCTACACAATCACACCTTTCAGGGAAAATGTGGTAGAATTGGAAAAAAAAATAATAACAACCAAATGAAAAGCTAAGTTCTTACATTCTCTTACTTCAGATCAATCATAATGTAGATTTTCTACACTGAGAAAGGTATGAAAAAAGAGGCAATCATCTCTGTGACATCACTTAAACCAGCATTGTCATTTCTAAGAGAAATAGTCCATCTATTCTCCATTGCAAGCACTATAGAAGAAATAGAGATTTTTTACACAGAGATGGAGGGCAAACCATAAGGATAGGGAACAACAGAGCTCATAGAACATGTTTACATAACATGGTTCTCATTGTGAGTACTTTAGCATCTGAATTGTATATAACTACATCTTTAAGAAATTAAGTCATGGTTACACCTATTTTAAATGATTGTTGGTAAAATATTTGATCACTAATTTTCCAGTTGATCAACTGGCCAAATTTTAACTGCATCAATTATAGGTAAAAGTTGCAGCAGAGCAAACAAAATATTGCTATTATTTCATCATTTGAGCATAGCTTGTTCTTCATATTAACCAATGGTGATCAAGTACACAATTTTTCAATAAAATAAAATTTATTCTTAACCACACCCCCTCCTAACTACATCAAGCATAGGCTGCTACTCTATAACGACACAAAAATATGGCATACACCACCCAAATTAATGAACCTATTCTGTAACAAAACAAAACTTTTTTCTTTTTTTATTGTGAAAATACTGTACAGAGGGGTTACAATTACCTGGGCAAGACAATGAGTACATTATTTATCAAGCATTGGAGGCTCCTCCTTTGTTTCCCCTTCCCATCCTGTCCCATCCTCCCCCTGCCCCCCAAACCTCCCCACTCCTCCCACCCCCTCCCACCAGAGTTGTAAAGTTCGCTTTCGACAAATCTCATTGTTGCAATGGGTCCACCTGTATCCCTATTTAAAGGATTTGACAAAACAGAATTTTTAATTTGCATTCTATATTCCAATAGTTCAGGATAATTATGAGAGGAGAAGACAGAGATTTCTTTTTCACATTACAAGCTGTAGCCTTTGAGATTTGGGGATATTTAAAAATACTGAAACCTTGGAAGAATCTTTTAATATTTTTAGTACTATTTTGAAGTTTTCTCCAGGCACCAGTACCAAAAGATAAAGAATAAAATCTTAGTTCAATAAAAGGCACATCACAAATCTTTGTAAAACCCATGAAAAATACATTTCAAAAGAAAGAGAAGATCCAGTCATCCCATAAGTATATACTAGAGGCTTCTGTTGTTTTTGTGGTTTCCTCAAGTGAGAAAGTTAAGAGAAATATAGGAATTGAAGTTATGAAAGCAGCTCAAAATATAATTCGGATGACTTCATGAAGGAAAATGGCATCAGAATCATATAGTTCATCCAATACAGTTGCACTACAGATATCAGATAATAGAAATACAACATTTAAATAATAACAGATATTTTCTCTTTTTTATCTTGCTTTCTTCCTAATAAGGAATTAGTATAGATTTTTGTAATTTTTACCCACACAAATTAAATTATTCAATGAAAAACTTAGCTTAAATAACTCCAAGTGTTCACACAATACATAAATTAGTGTTTAGTAGGTGATATCATCCAACACAAAGACAATTTTATAATAAATTACTGAATACCTCCTGTCACTTTTTGCACAGTTATATAAAAAACATACCTGCAACACAGCATCCTGAAGTCAGCTGTTTATGTTGGGATTACAGGGCTGCATGTGGTTGAGTATCAGCACAGCTGCCCAATTTGTAACAGAGAGTAATCTACCATATGTGTCTAGTCAGAAGCATATCAAAATTCAACAACTGAAGTAAAATTACTCCTCAAGGTGTGCCCCTTTCAAACTTTTGTAAACTTCAACAATACAATGTGCACCATCATAAGACAGGAAGCACGTATATTTAATTGTATACAATGTGTATCAGTATTATTTATAAACATATAGTTCAAATGTGTTTCTATCAATACAAAATAGATAAAATTCACACAAATATATATGTTAATAATATATTCATTTATATTATATACAACTGTGTGTATATTATATATTTATATACTGGTAAACTTTATTATCAAGTAAATTGCAAGACTCTAGGTATTCACATACAAACAAGAAGTGGAAACATGGGTTATTGTTTTTGTTGTTGTTGGTTGCGATTGTTTTTCTTTTTATTGGGGCCAATGGGAGGGTGCAGAAATCGGGAAAAGAAACGTGAACAAATGCAACCACTCTTCAGTATACACTATGTGGAAAATACATTATGTAAATTCTCTGCAGGGATAGGAGGGAGAAACTTAGAAAATCAAAGGAAGGGGTGACATTTCCAAAAAAGTAATGTACTCATTACCTGACTAATAATGGCAATGAAATTATATTTTAAAATACCTAACTTAAAAGCACACAAATTATCAGAGACCTCGAAAGAGAATGTCTTCAAATTACATAATCACACAAGAAAAATATGTTTCCAAGAAGTACAGAGCATACTCTTCATGAAAATTTTTTCATAAGAATATTTTCTATTTTGCATTTGGGTGGTGTATTCAACGAACTTGTTGAATCTGCATTGACATATCATTGTTAATCAAAATCTATAGTTTAAATTAGGATTCACTCTACGTGTTGTACATTCCATTGGTTTTTAAATTTAATTTTACTTGATTCTTTATTTTGCCTAATCAAGACATGAACACACCAAGATATTAATACTGAGAGATTGAATGTATGTGTCTACAATCCCACTCAATACCTCTCTAAAACTACACTGAAACCAGTATAATTTGTGATTTCATAAGTAAATAAGCAGATCACTGAGGCTGCCAGCAAATCAAGATATCTTGGAATATTATGGGGTTATTATACCCAATCTATGAGTCTATGAACACATGCTGAGATAATGATACACCTAAGGCATTGATTACATAGAATCAGTTCTAGGCAAAACTAATGTCAGTGATAGTTTAGTTTTCCTTCGTTCTTTCTTTCTTGGTGGCTAAGGGCTTCCCTGAACTCTGCTCTCATTTAGAAATAATCCAGACCATTTTATAGTTTATAATAATATTTATTAATCAGAACCAACATCATAATGACATCAGCAAAATGAGTCTGAAAAATAATGTGTTAATATGTATTAATGTCTTGCAGTTTTGTTCTTCTATATAATATAGCTTGCTTTTGAGATGATTTTCTATATTTCAATTTTAAGTGTACAGAATGAATATGGCAGCAGCAATTTCATGCGAAGCTTAAATGAATGAGTTTCTCAGTAATCTAAGCCTCTTAGCACTTCTTCTAATCGTATACTTTGGAAAGGACTAAGAAATACACTTCCATTTTTGGGAAGCTAAAATGTTGACCTTTTAGTTACATCTAAAACTTTGAGACAACACCAGGTATGTATTCTGAGTTGTATCAGTATTCACCAGTGATTCAAACATCTAAAACAATACAATTAAGAGTTCTCTTTCTGAGCTATTTATACGAGGTAGAATAATCTTTGAAATGTATATGTTGGTTTGTGTATAAGTATACATTCATGAATTCATATATTATCTATAAGTTCTACAATGAAAATTCATAGCACACTAAAATGATACAATTGAGGTATAAATATGTATTATATATTTCACATATATCCTAATTTATCCTTGGGATAGTAATAAAACAACTAAACTCTAGTAAACAAAGTAAATATATTGATTAATGTTAGATTTTTCTCCTTTTCATTAACCTGGTCTTGAGTTTGTTTCTACTTTTTTAATTATGGAAATGGTTAATTTTCTTTCCAAGTCTTCAATTATTTAGTTTAAATCACGTACTTTTATTTTGAAATCAAACAGATGTCATTATTTTAGATGTCATCATGGTTATTTCTCTTTTTTAACATTTTCTTTAACTCCACTGTACAATTCAAAGATTTAGAGATGTCTAGTGCTTCTTCTGCTGGTTCATGAGTCAAAACACACCCATGACAGTGTTTCTGACCCTGGTCTCCGTGATGATTTCATTAGAGATCAGTGCACTAGGCCTCTCCAGCTCTGTTTTCTGCACTGGCTTCCTGACAAAGCAACTGCTCATTGGCGATCTTCTATCCCCAAGTTTCTGATTTGTGCCTCAATTTCAAATGGATCCTTTTCAAATAACAGGAAGATAATGATGGCTCTTGCATCACACAAATGCCGTAGAAGGAACATCTAGGTCCTGACACTGTAAGTATTCTGTGATTCCTGTTACAAGTGTCATTCTTTTCTCAGGGCTTCTTGCTTCTTTGGCTATAGGAATAGCTTCAGTGTTCTCTCTCTCTCTCTCTCTCTCTCTCTCTCTCTCTCTCTCTCTCTCTCTCTCTCTCTCTCTCTCTCTCTCTCTCTCTCTCTCTCTCTCTCTCTCTGTATCTTTTTTCTCTGTATATCTCCCTCCCTCCCTCTCTCCCTCCCTCACTCACTCCCTCCCTCCCTCCCTCCCTCCCTCCTTCCTTCCTTCCTTCTTTCCTTCCTTCCTTCCTTCCTTCCTTCCTTCTTTCCTTCCTTCCTTCCTTCCTTCCTCGCCTTTTTTTCTTCTTTCTTCCCTTGCCTGTATCTGTATCTGGGCTTAAACTCAGGGCCTGTGCTCACACATGGCCTTCCTTGCTTATGGATGATGTTCTACCAATTTATTCCCCTTTTTAATTATTTCTAAATGAAGTATTATAGACTTTACTGTGTGGCTCGTTTTATTTTTTTAATATTATTTTATTTCATTTGAGAACATACTGTACAGAGGGGCTACAATTACATGGGCAGGATAATGCATACATTTCTTACCAAGCATTGCAGCCTCCTCCTTTGTTTACCCTTCACCTCCCTTCCCAGCCTCCCCCCTCCCCCCACCCAATTATACCCCCCTCCCCCCCACACCGACATTGTAAAGCTGGTTTTGACATGACATTTTGTACTTCTCATTGTTGCAACAGGTCCACCTGAATCCTTAAACGACTTGTTTGCCCCCATCTCCTCCACATGTTATACTGACATCAAATATAGTGAAAGCGGGGGTTACACTGTGGGGGAGGGACATACAAAGCAGCAAAGAAATAATCTTATAAATGCATTAGAAACATATGCATGAAAAAAACGAAAACATTAAAATACATATTTAAGGGTTCATTTTCCTAACATCACATTATCCGACCTTTTCTGCTTGACTCATACCTATACTAGATATTGCAAATAAGGGAAACCATGGGACCTATGCTTCTTTGGGCCTGGCTTACTTCACTTAATATAATTTTTTCCAACACTTTCCATTTCCTAACAAATGGGGCAATGTCATTCTTTCTAATGGAGGCATAGAATTCCATTGTGTATATATACCACATTTTCTTGATCCATTCATCTACTGAGGGGCATCTGGGTTGGTTCCATATCTTAGCTATGGTAAATAATGCTGCAATAAACATAGTTGTGCTGGTAGTTTTAGTGTGGTCTTGTTTGTAAACATTTGGGTAAATGCCCAAAAGTGGGATTGCTGGATCATAGGGGAGATCTATGTGAAGTCTTTTGAGGAACCTCCATACTGCTTTCCAAAGTGGTTGAACAAGTTTACATTCCCACCAACAATGAAGTAAGGTTCCTTTCTGTCCACATCCCTTCCAGCATCTGTTGTTGTTACAGTTCTTGATTTTTGCTGTTCTAACTGGAGTGAGGTGATATCTCAATGTTGTTTTGATTTGCATTTCTTTTATGGCTAGGGATGTTGAACATTTCTTCATGTGTCTATTGGCCATCCTTCTTTCTTCTTCAGAGAAGCTTCTCTTTAAGTCTTTCGCCCACTTATTTATTGGGCAGTTGTTTCTTTGAGGATTTGTTGTTGGGTGGTTTAATTTTTTGAGTTCCAAGTATATTTTAGATATGAGACCCTTGTCCGTTGTATGGCTAGTAAAGATCTTCTCCCAATCAGTGGGCTTTCTATTGATCTTGCTAGCTATGTCATTTGCCCTGCAGAAGCTCTGCAATCTTATGCAATCCCATTTGTCCAACCTTTCTTTGATTTGTTGTGCTTCCGGGTCTCTATTCAGAAAATTTCGGCCTGAGCCAAGGAGACCTAAGGTTTCTCCTATTCCATCCTGTAATGTTTTCAGAGTGTCTGCTTTGACTTCAAGGTCTTTGATCCATTTGGAGTTGATTCTGGTGCAGGGTGATATATAAGGATCTAGCTTTAGTTTTCTACATGTAGTTAACCAATTTTGCCAGCACCATTTACTGAAGAGGCTGTCTTTCTTCCATTCTATTGTTTTAGCTTCCTTATCGAAGATTAGATGGCTATAGGTCTGTAGGTTCATTTCTGGGTTTTCAATTCTATTCCATTGGTCCTGAGGTCTGTTCTTCTGCCAATACCAAGCTGTTTTGATTACTATGGCTTTATAGTAGAGTTTGAAATTTGGTATTGATATTCCTCCAGCAGTGTTCTTTCCGTTGAGGAGCGTTTTTGCTATTCGGGGTCTTTTATTGTTCCATATGAATTTTTGGATTGCCTCCTCTATTTCCTTGAAGAATGAGGGTGGAATTTTGATAGGTATCGCGTTGAATTTGTAGATAGCCTTGGGAAGTATTGCCATTTTCACGATGTTAATCTTGCCAATCCAGGAGCATGGGAGGTTTTGCCATATTTTAAGTTCTGTGTTGATTTCCCTTTTCAAGATTTTAAAGTTTTCATCATAGAGATCCTTCACTTCTTTGGTTAAGTTAATTCCTAGGTATTTTATTTTTTGTGGGGCTATTACAAATGGAGTTGCTTTCCTAATTTCAGCCACACTTTTCTCATTGTTGGCATATAGAAAAGCCATTGATTGTTTTGAATTACCATTCTTCCAATCTCAGCCTCCTGAGTAGTGAGGATTATAGATGTGATCCACCAATGCAGGGCTCTCATCTTTGGATTAAGTAGAGAAGATAATACAAGTACAAATGCAATAGAATAATGAATTTCAGATTCAGTCTAAAAATCCATAAAAATATATGCACATATGCTTTCATATATACTTAAGAACCTTAAGATATTAACAAAAAAAGGCCTGTATGTGAGGATCATGGAAACATGAAACATATTTTCTTTACCTTTAGTCAGTAATTTTTCAAGGTGTCTAAATAGATAACATACTACAAATATTTCAACATTTCACTATCATAACTAAACCTCTTCATCTCAGCTCCTCTATGTTACCATAATTAAAACATATGTGGGCTATTTATGAGCAATATAGGTGTATTTTTTATGATTATATAGGTTCGAATAGCTCAGTTGCTATCAAATGCTGATCTGGCTTCTGGGGGCAGGTTCCTTGTTTCTTTCTTAGACGATGCCTCTTCATTCATCCTCATGTGGGAAATGGGTCAATGCTGTATCTTCCTTCCCATGTAAAAAGAGGTGCTCCCCCTCCTTTCTTTATTTAAAGCACAAACTCCATTCAAGAAGCTGGAATTTTCATAATTTAATGACTTTTCCCCAAATTCAGCCTCCTTTCACTTTCACAATGAGGGTTTGTTTTCACCCTATGTTTTGGAGGTAAACATTCACACTATTCTATACATTTTTAGAGAGCAATGCATATGATAAATATAAATAGATCAAACAAAGATTGATAAAGACCTAAGCATTCAAAATCTCTTCAAGCTATCAGGAGCCACATGGTATTAATATAGAATTTAATAGCAATTTGTATAACCACTGGGGTTACAGATTGCTAGGATAAAAAGCCATAATAGCATAAAAAATTACAACATGCAAGCCAAAGGATCTGGAAGTTCATTTCTGAAAACCTAGTTACTCAAGAAGCTGAGATCTTAAGTTGCAGTTGGTAGCCAGCCTGGTCAGGAAAAATCAGGGGACTGTCTCCTATAAACTACCACAAAAGCCATAAATAAAGCTGTGGCTCATGTAGAATGCTAGAAGCTCAAGGACAGCATCCAAACAGGATGTTCAAGCCCCAGGAGTGGGAAAAAATGTAACATGCAGCACAAAGGTAGAAGGTTGTAAGCAACTCTGTAAATTTACTGCAACTTAAAAGGTTCTCTAAGTCACTCTATCAGTTTCCTGATTGGATCCACAAAAGTGAGTAGTCATGTGATGTTCACATTTTTTTATCCTTAGTCATTTGTTTCAATTTCCAAATTTGATTAGACTAGATTTTATTGAAAAACCAGAATTAGAAAGAATTAAAGTCATAGAAAAATGTGGACAGACACACAAAGAAAGTAATGCAAAGAACTGTCCATATTTCCAAGCAATTAAGGATCTTGCAACATCCCCAACATCCCCAGCCAAACAAAGAAGAATGATGACAGTGTAGGAATGGTAACACTGTACCTGTGCTCTCTTAGTATGCCCCGTAGGGCTTAATTAAACTGACAAAGTTGATAGATTAGTAGGACAAATGCAAACAAATTTAAATGCTATGTGACCTGGATTAAAAAAAAATAAAGTAACAGAGCACACATGCTTTCATATGAAGTGAAGAGAAGAAGTTATATAAAATGAAAATAAATGAATGATATGGACAGTAAAGAGAAGATAGTAGTTTTGTTTGTTGTTGTTGTTGTTGTTTTTGCCAGTCCTGGGGTTGAAGTCAGGGCCTGAGCACTATCACTGGAGCTCCTTTTGCTTAAGGCTAGCACTTAAGCCAAAGCACCACCTCTGGCTTTTTCTGTTGATGTGGTACTGAGAAATCGAACCCAGGGCTTCATACATGCTTGACAAGCCTCTACCACTAAGCCACCTTCTCATCCCCAAAAGTAGTTTTAACAAATTCCCCCCACCCCAGAATTTTCATTTCCGTCACTCCAGGTCTAAGAGTTTGTTTTTATTATTTTATTTTATTTTTCTGTTCTGGGATTGCAATTTTTTCATGGGAGTTTTTAATCTCCTGGCTTTGGAAGAAGGGTGTTGGGTGTTTATCTGCTATGGCATGTAGCTTTTCTGACAACAATCATAAAACCCACCAAAGCAGCATATTTGGGGGAAGGGGGTGTGTTCTTCTTCCTTCCATCAACATCTATGAAGATACTCCAACTTCTTTCCTCCGAAGGAGTCATAACAATTATGATTGTTATCAGAGAATTTCAACGCATTTCTTTATTTTTTTATCTTTGAAATAAGACTTCTTTTTTTAATACATTTTTTATTGTGAAAATACCATACACAGGGGTTACAATTACATGGGCAAGGTAATGAGTACATTTTTTATCAAGCATTGTTGCTTCTTCCTTTGTTTCCCCTTCCCATCCCTTCCCATCTCCCCTCCCCCAACCCACCCCTGTTCCCCGCTACCCCCTTCCCCTCCCCAGCCAAAGTTGTAAAGTTTGTTTTTCAACATAACATCTTTTACATCTCTTTGTTGCAATGGGTCTACCTGTATCCCTATTTAAACAATTTGTTTTTTTCCCTTCCCCTCCACAAAGTATACCAACATCAAATACAGTGAAAACAGGGGTTATATCATGAGGGAGGGACATACTGTTTCTCTTCAGAACATATAAATCTTTGGCCTTTTCATACATTCTTTATTGTAAAAAAAAATGTACAGAGGGGTTACAGTTACATGAGCAAGGTAATTAGTACATTTTCTAACAAGCATTGTTACTTCTTTATTTGGGGGCAATACTGGAATTGGAACACAGCACCACACACTTGCTGGGCACGTTCTCTGCCAATTGAACGATACTTTGTTTCCTTTTGTCATAATTTTTGTCGTTTTTTAGAGTGTCATGTGCTTTTTACCTGAGCAGACATCTGATGATTAGCCTCCTACTGACACCTCTAAGGTAGCTGGGGTTGCACCAGCAAGCTGTTGTCCCAAGCCACAGAATTTATACAACCATTAAACATACTTTGGATTTTCCTAATTTGATCATAACATAATGGAAATTGTAAGGTATGTTTTGTGAGATCCAGCTACCTTTCCTAAACAACTGCTTTGAGATTCATTTATGTTACATAGATTTATTTCTGGTCTATCATAATAGATTTGTATGTCCTTTTATGAAATTATATTGGCTTGGTTATAGTAGCTTGTAATATATATCTTAAATCAGAAATGTGGCCTTTATTCTGATACAAAAAGTTTAGCTTAAATATGACTCCTTTTGAAGAATTTACTCCATCCAATTACACTCCTGCATATACAATTCTTCAGTCAGCTTGATTCTGTACATATACATATACCCCCATGTATGTGTTTATATGGGAGTTTGTATTATGCATTCACAAACACACAAAAATCCACATGTGATGGACTGGGAAAAGGGCTCAGCGGTAGAGTGCTTGTCTTGCATGCATGGGGACCTGGGTTCAATTCCTCAGCACCACATAAGCAAAAAGAAAAAAGCCAGAAGTGGTGCTGTGGCTCAATTGGTAGAGCAGTAGCCTTGAGCTAAAGAGCTGAGGGATAGCGCCCAGGACCAGAGTTCAGGCCCCACGACTGGACCCCCCCCAAAAAAAAAAAATTCACATGTGAGAGAAAATATGCTTGGGCCTGAATTATTTCACTCAAATCCACATGTGAGAGAAAATATGCTTGGGCCTGAATTATTTCACTCAGTATATTTTCCAGATATCTTTTCACTGCAAAAGACATAATTATGTTCTTACCTAATGGTTGCAGAAAATTCCAGTGTGTGTGTGTGTGTGTGTGTGTGTGTGTGTGTGTGTGTGTGTGTGTGTGTGTGTGTGTGAGAGAGAGAGACATTTGGGGTTAGATGAGGGGTTTGTGGAGGGAGAGATGGATTAATAATAAAGGAAACAGGAAAAATACAGTCAGAATACTCAATGTACATATGCAGTAAAGCAAATGGGAAATGGGAAATGAGTGGTTACATGTGGGATTGTCGAGAATGGTAGCAGAGGTAAGTGATCAGGAAGCACTGGAGAGGGCTGGGATGTAGCTCAGAGGCAAAGCACTTGCTCAGCAAGTGCAACATCCTGGTTCAAATAATTTCAAAATATTAAAAATAGTCGGGCACTGGTGGTTCACGCCTGTACTCTTAGCTACTCAGGACGCTGAGATCTGAAAATCACTGTTCAAAGCCAGCCTGGGCAGGAAATTCCTTGAGACTCTTCTCTCCAATAAACCACTAGAAAACTGGAAGTGGTGCTGTGACTTTAGCAGTAAAGTGCTTGCCTTGAGCTGAAGAGTGAAAGGACAGTTCCCAAGGCCAGATATATATCAAACTAATGCTCCCTGGCTTGGAATTCGTGCCGTTTTTTTTCTGCCAGGCCTGGGAATTGAACTCAGAGACTGGGTAACTCTTATGCACTGTGGGGGACAAGGAAACTCACCCTCTTTGAAGACAAGTAATTCAGGCCTGTTCCCTATGCCTGAATTCAATCCCTAGCCCTGTTAAAGTAATATTCATCCACATTTGAAATAATTAATATCTACATACTTATGTTTATTGAAATTGCTTTGAGTGTATTTATTTTAATTTTTTATTGATTCATTATTTTTGTTGACTATTATTTCACTTATGTATTAAATTGACTATATCTTATGAGAACTATACAGATTTGCATATGTATTATGTATCTTAATTCAGACCCAGGACATTCACTGAAATTCTATATTATATCATCCCATGCTTAGAAAAACAGAAAGAATACACCAACCAAAGTCTAATTTATCCCTAGGCACCCCAGTGACTCACATCTGTAATCCCAGCTACTCAGGAGGTGAGAAGTAGAAGATGAAGTTTTAAAGCCAATCCAGGCAGCAGAGCCTGAGAGACATCATCTCTAATTAACTGGCAAAAATCCAGGCTACAAGTATGGCTGAAGTGTTAGAAAATCAGCTATGAACAACCAAGCCAAGAAAGAGCAAGCTGAGTTCAATTGCGGGGAGAGGGGGGTAGGGGATAAAGGGGAGAGAAATCCTCCAAAAACAGAGAACTAAACAACACACAAATCCCACCTAATTTATGGTACCAACAAACAGAAAAAAATATCAAGCTTGTGCAGTTGTATAAATTTACATGAGCACATATGCTATTAGGTATACTTCAAAGCCATGTTTTTAATAATATATGTATATATAAAAATTAATAATGTATATATATGAATAAACTAAGAAACCAGCCAATGAACAAATACTTCTGAATTAGGGCCTTTATATTTATATTAGTGTGACTATAAATTATTTGTACTAAAAGTATATTCCAAGTTTCTTTCTGCAGAATCAATCTTAAAATGTTTCTTCATGCACCAGGCGTCAGTGGCTTATGCCTATAATACTAGCTACTCAGGAGGCTGAGATCTGAGGATGGCAGTTCAAGGCCAGCCCCTGCAGGAAAATCCGTGAGACTCTTATCTCCAATAAACCACTAGAAAACTGGAAGTGGCGCTGTGGCTCAAGCTGTAGAGTGCTCGCATAGAGCTATAGAGTGCAGGGATAATGCCCAATCAGAGTTCAAGCCTCACCACAGACAAAAAAAAATAATACAGAAGTTTGTTCATACAAAATTCTAACATTCTGAGCTTTAGGAAACTTTTCTTCCAAGGTCTTATGCTGTTCAGGCAACTACTCCAATACTGAGCTACATCTCATTAGCAATGTTTTGTTTTTCATTTTACAATCCAGTTTATTCCCAAAATGCTTACAAGTACTACTGTCCTCAGAGAAGTGAGTTTATATTCAGAAACTCAACCTTTTGTGGTATGAAGACTCCCCTAGTGTCTTTCGTGGTAGGCACTGAGGAAAACTCACACGACACAATTGCAGACATTTTATAATTATAGAAATAATTCTAAATAGAAATAACATAAACTATTGGGCATGGGTGGTTCATGCCTGTAATCCTAGCTACTCAAGAGGCTGAGATCTGAGGTCTTTGAGACTCTTATCTCCAATAAACCACTAGAACCCTGGAAGTGGTTCTGTGGCTCAAGCGGGTGAGCGCTTGTCTTGAGCTGAAGATCACAGGGAAAGTGCCCAAGCCTGGAGTTCAAGTCCCATGACCGATGAAGAGAAGACGAAGAAAAAGAAGAAAGAAGAAGAAGAAGAAGAAGAAGAAGAAGAAGAAGAAGAAGAAGAAGAAGAAGAAGAAGAAGAAGAAGAAGAAGAAGAAGAAGAAGAAGAAATAACATCAACTGTCCCAAAGTTCTAGGGAGAAATTATATCCTAATTTTCATTCTCACTCTTCATGGCAGATGGTCAAAATAGAAAAACCACTGTGCTATGCTGAAATGTAAAAGTTTAAACCTCTTTAAAAAAAAAAAACTCTCATGTTATAAAATCAAAATGTTTCAAATAAAGGCAAAGTGAGCTTAAAACAATATTAAAAATGCTCATGAAACTCCTTGGCTTGGAATGTGCCATTTTTTCTCTTCAAGGCCTGGGATTAGAACTAAGGGTCTGGGTAACTCTGTTGCACTGTGGGGGAAGGGGAAGCTCACTGTGCTTGAAGACCAGAAAGTCAGGCCTGTTCCCTGGGCCTGAATTCATGCCCCAGTCATACTCCTTATATACATTTTAAAGATAGGATTGAACTTCCATACAGTTGTTCAGTCTATATCATGTTTGGTGTGGTTATTCATTGTATTTTTTGTTTTATTCATTTATTTACCGTTTGTTTTATTGACTTTGATGACACCTAACCATGTATTACATTGTTTACATCCTATCCCATAGCATCTAGATTTGTAGACTTGTTCTCCATCATGCCTGACACCCAGCACTCTCCCAGAAAAGGAAAACAAGTGTCACACTTGGCTTCTTACTCCAGGTTGAAATTTTTGGCAGGCACTGAGATCAAGCCCCAGAGGTGGCCAAAATAGCTATACATGGATAGGCAGTCGGTAGTATACCAATAAATGCATATTAGTACAGAGTGTCAGAGCCGTGTATCTAGTATTCAATGACATCTACTAGGTTCCTAACCAGTCTTAGGTATTTATTATGCCTTCATTGAAGTAATATTATTCTTTTCATGCCTAATTAACCATTAATTAAATGTAGTCTGTGTCCTAGGGTTATTGTGTGTAATTTGATACTCAACCGCTACACAGACTACTCATTTAATCAGAACTTTTAAGCATGGGCAGGAGTTTCTTGTGATCTCTTGCCATTGGTAGGTGTCAGGACTGGAATTTGAACTCAGGGACTCTGTTGCGGGGTTGAACTATGGCTTTTCTGACAGTTCGCCAGCCCTCAGCAATGACAAGTCACCTGTGCGTGGCAACCATGTCATTCAGACACAGGATAGTCACCGTGCAAGGAACCACATCCAAGAAACCAATTACCATGTGCAGCTTGCAGCTTTTTTTTTTGGTGACATTTTCATTTTGGTTTCCTGTCAGAACTAGGGTCTTAGGATCCCAGGATCGGCTTTGGTTCCTGAGGCTGCACCCCAGCTTAGTGTGATGGAAGCTGAGACAGAGCTGGGACGATTGAGTTCAAGCCATGTGCATGGCCAAAAAAAAAAAAAAAAAAAAAAGAAAAGAAAAAAATACAAAATTAAAAAATTAAGACAATTAAAAATATAATAAAACGATTACTTATCTCCCTGGTTTGCAATTCGTGCCATTTTTTTCTGCCAAGCCTGGGAATTGAACTCCAGGTCTGGGTAAATAGGCAGCACTGTGGTGAAAGGGGAATCTCACTATGCTTGAAGACAAGAAAGTCAGGCCTGCTCCCTAGGCCTGAATTCAAGCCTCAGTCCTGGAAAACATACTCCTTATATACATTTTAAAAATAGGACTTATACTTCCATTCAGATATACAGTCCATGTCATGTTTGGTGTGGTTATTCATTTTATTTCTTGTTTTATTCATTTATTTACCATTTATTTTATTGACTCTGATGACACTTATACCATTTTATTACATTGTTTATATACTATCACATAGTATCTAGATTTGTAGATGTGTTCTCTATCATGCCTTACATCCAGGACTCTCCCAGAAAAGGAAAACATGTGTCACACTCGGCTTCTTATTCCAAGATTAAATTATTGGCAGTGCTGGGATCTGAACTCAGGGCCTAGCAGGCCCAATTCATGAATGGGTGAGTGTGAGAACAGCAGCCTCTAGCCAGTGAAGCTGTCAGATGGTTCCCATGCACTGAGATCGAGCCCCAGGTTTGTACAAAACAGCGATACATGGGGAGGCAGACGGTGGTATCCAAAAAATATATATTGGTAAAAAGTGCCAGTCTGTCTATGACTGAATGACATCTACTACGTTCTGACCAACTCTTAGGTATTTATTATACCACCATTGAAGGAATATTATACTTTTCATGCTTAATAAACTATTAATTAAGATCAAGTAACATTCTAGGAATATTGCATACAATTTTAGACTCGACTGATGCACAAACTACTCTTTCAATTGTATCTCTACTGATCTCCTGACATTGGTAGGTGTCAGGACTAGGATTTGAACCCGGGGCTCATGTTGTCAGGTTTGCTGTAGCTTCCCTGATAGCCCTCCAGACTTCAGCAATGTCAGGTCAGGTCCACTTTGCAGCCCTGTCATCCAGACCCGGGATGGTAACCGTCCAAAGAAAAAAACGTAAAACCCCCAGCCCTCTGCAGCTCACCACATTTTGTGCTTTCCCACTTTTTTTTCTTCTTACAAACCCTCTGGGCCTAAGATCTCAGGATTGGCTATGGGTACGGAGGCTGCACCCAGCCTAGATGATTGAGGCTGAGGTAGAGCTGCCACGACCTTAGTTCAAGCCCCGTGGTTGGGGAAAAAAAAGAATAAATAAAAAACTAAGTAAGTAAGTAAGTAAATATAAAAAAAAAAATCTCCCTGGTTTGGCATATCTGCCAGTTTTCTTTCTAGCCTGGGATTTGAACTCAGGCTCTTGGTAAATCAGTAGCCATGTGAGGGAAGGTGCAGAGTTGCCACTACTTGAGTTGAAACCCCATGCCAAGCCAAAAATTAAAAAAAATTAAGTCACTGACCTTGGCAGGGTGAGAAGTTGTGGAGATGGGAGGGAAGGTATGGTAGGGGGAAACAAAGAAGGAGGCAACAATGCTCAATAGGAAATGTACTCTTTACCTTGTTCATGTAATTGTAACCCTCTGTACAGCATTTTTACAATAAAAAGTGTACAAAAAAAGAAACAACATAATGCTCAGAGAAGCATTTTGGGAGTAAGGGAAGGATGTCTGAATAGCTGTGCAAAATTGTACACTGCTTTGTTTTTTAATATTCACTATAGAACTGAATAAACATAAGTGCTTTTATTAAAAAAAATTAAGTCACTGTCTTGGAACTGGGACCAGTATTTCTGCCATTACTGGGATCTGATCTCACCGTCCAGGTAACTCTTTTGAACCATGGGTGAAGGCAAGGCTCACTGTCCTTGAGGAAAAGAAATTCAGGCTAGAGTTCCCAGGGACTGAATGCAGGCCCTGCAATAGAAAAAATATTTCTAGGGGCTGGGAAGTTGGCTCAGTGGTAGAGCACTTGCCTTGCATGCCTGAGGCCCTGGGTTCGATTCCTCAGCACCACATAAGCAAAAAGAAAAAAGCCGGAAGTGGTGCTGTGGCACAAGTGGTAGAGTGCTAGCCTTGAGCTGAAGAGCTGAGGGATAGCGCCCAGGCTCAGAGTTCAGGCCCCATGACTGGACCCAAAAAATAAAAAGAAAAAAAGAAAAACAGAAAAGAAAAAGAAAAAATATTTCTACATATGTGTAATATATGATATAAACTTACATATGTCTGCTAACTACATATTATGATTTTTATTATTGATTTTGTATTTATTTATTATTTGATTCATTTATTGTTTATTGTATTTACTGTTATTATAGACATATTTATTTTAAAATTATACAAAATAATTTAAGACATTGACTCATTTTTCCTTAATACTATATTAAGTGTTGAAACATGATACATAATTAAATGGAGGCATTTGTCACAGTCTTCACATGTTTAGAGTCTCTCTCAAGTATGAGATTTGACTTCTTTATCTATGGACATCTTCCTGTAGGGATATTTTAGATGATTTATACTGAGAAGCCTTTTCATGAGGATAGGCAAGTTGAGGGATAAAATTGCAAGGGTGGGGTTAGAAATGTGGCTGAGTGGTAAAGAGCTTGCTCAGCATGCATAAATGCCAAGGTTTGAATCCTCAGTGCCACATACTCAGAAAAAGCCAGAAGCTGTGGAGTGGCTCAAGTGGCACAGTGCTAGGCTTGATAAAAAGGAGCTCAGAGACAGTACCAAGGCCCTAAAATCAAGCCCCAGGACTGGCAAAAACAAATGGCCAGATTCCAGTGGCTCACACCTGGAACTCTAGCTTCTCAGGAGGCTGAGATCTAAAGACCACAGTTCAAAGACAGCCTAGGAAAGGAAAGACAGTTAGACTCTTTTCTCCAATGAACCACCAAAAGACCCCACATGGTGCTGTGGCTCAAGTGGTAGTGTTCACCTTGAGCTGAAGGGCTCAGGGACAGTGCCCAGGCTTGAGTTCGAGAAACAAAACAGGAAAAAGTGGGGGGATAATCAAAGTACTTTTCTTATTTGCTAATTATGAGAACATTATCTGGAAAATAAACGCTGATGTACACCAGAATTGGTGTCTGAGTTCATTGTTCAAGTGTAGCAGATCCATATGCTGAGGCTCTCTGTCTCTAGCATTATAACCTTGTGTCCTAGAGGGTTCTGAAATGTTCAATGTTGAAAGGCTTAATATGCTCCCCAAGCCCTTTGTGATAAGCAGTTGACTTGTATTGTCAATGTCATTACAGTTCTGAACCTAGCAAAGCACCAGTAGCTCATGCCCATCACCCTAGCTCAGGAGGCTGAGTTCTGAGCATCACAGGGTGAAGCCAGACAGGGCAGGAATGTCTATGACACTTTGACTTCCACTTCTGCAAGATCAGATATTCAACAGCTTCTTATATTTCCTTTGGTAATGAGAAGTTATTTGCCCCTAAATGTTCTTAGAGTTCTCGAGCTATAGAAGCAGGATAAAAAACATCATTGACCCATCCTGGGTTTAAATGAAGTTCTCAGGATCCAACCTGTAGCCCTGTTAGCATGATGACCTCCAGTGTAACACTGTATTTGAGGAACAGAAAACAGTTTCAAAAGCCAGGCTAGGTGAAGAAACCTAGGCCTGCTGGACTGGGAGGCAGAATGAACACACTCAAAAGGGAAGTAGGCTGCAAAACCACTTCATTCATTCCTGGCACAGCCAGCAATGGGAGGAAACCTGAAACATTTGTTAAGAGTTACACCAGGATCAGGCTTTTCTCAGCCTCTTCAAACAATGACTAATTAACCTTCCTCCCTCAGGTGAAGGGAGCCTCAGGTTATCTTTAGTTTAACAATCAAGAGCCAGTTTAGAGGGGGATAAGGGAGGAACAGAGTAGAAAACCTTGCTCACTGGTTTTAGGGAGTGGGTTTTTGACTCTCCATCTGTCAGATTTCAAGGCCCTTCTTCTACCTCTGCCAGTGCTTTTTCCTTCCTTCATTCTCCACATCATTAATGCAAATCCCCAGTCCAAGGAGAGAGGTAGGGCTGTTTCTTTTCTGTCTCTGAACACCTGAGTTAGAACCTGGCTCTGCCTTCTTGGCTTTGGAGCCCTCGGCTTCCTGAGAAGTGGGACAGACAAAGTCTTCCTGCTCTGTGGTTGTGTGAAGGCAATGCTGGTGGCATGGCACACTGCAGAAGGCCTCATCACTGGAAAGTATTCCCTTCGTTACTCCTGACATCCAAGAGCAGGTTCATCTATCTATCTATCTATCTATCTATCTATCTATCTATCTATCTATCTATCTATCTATCTATCTATCTATCTATCTATCTATCTATCTATCTATCTATCTATCTATCTATCTATCTATCTATCTATCTATCTATCTATCTATCTATCCATCCATCCATCTATCTACTTAGGTATCTACATACCTACCTAGCTATCTCTTTGCCATTTCTTGGGTTGAACTCAAGGCCTGGGCACTGTCTCTAGCATTCTATTACTTGAGCCACAACATGCTACTGAGGAAACAAACCCAGGGCTTCTTGCATCTTAGGCAAACACTCTCTCAGTAATCCACATTCCAGGCCCCTATCTTTTTCTTAGTGGTAATTTTTACATAATTATGCTACCAGCCAACATCTCCAAGTTTAATTTTCTGAATACAGGTTATTTCTACAAAACATAACCGTCTCTTCCCCTACCTGATTTTTGACTCTACTGGCCTTCACCTCATAATAAAATGTAAATAAAGGCTACTGTGAGCTTAGGTGGGCATCATATAAGGTCACATGACTGGAACCCTGGAAGAGAAAAGCCATGGGCCAGAAATGAAGAGAATGATGCAGTATGCACAAGAGCATATCTGAAAAATAAATCTGTAAATAAAAGCAGAAGCATTTCATACGGTCTGTTTGCACTCAGGGAGGTAATATACACACATTAGTAGTTAGGGCTCTCATTTTTTTGGCCTTCTCTTTTTGAAATTTTTTGTGGTCATTCCAGGGCTTATACTCAAGGCCGGATGCATTCAGATGTTTTGCTCAAGGCTGAGGCTCTACCACTGCAACAACTCCACTTACATCCATCTGGTCGTTAATTGGACATAAGCGCCTCCGAGGCTTTCCTGCCTGGTCTGGACTGTATCTACTACTTGGCTTTATCAAAGCTGGAGCTCTACCATCTGGGCCACTGCTCCACTTCTATTTTTCTGGTGGCTTATTGGAGATAAGCCTCTCACAGTCTCTCCTGCTCAGGCTGGCTTTGGATTGTGATCTCTTGAGGAGGCTTCAAGCGGCTTTCCTCAGGGATTCACCAAGAGCAGATTCACAGAAACCCTTAGTCTAAATCTCGAGAGCAACTAGAGTAAAACAGACACATGAAGATGCTTCTAGTGTGTTCTAGATAATTAAAGTGGGAGACAAAAAACACTCACACTAATTAGATCATTTTATAGGCAAAAGGAACAATGCAGACAGCATGAAGATTGCTCCAGCTTTCGGTCCTCTCATCCTGAGGCAATAAATTCACTGCAGCTCAATGCTAAGTTACAGAACTGGTATGTCTTGTGGACATTTGCTCCCAAATCCTGTGACACTCATTTCTCACTTTTGGCTTCCAACCTCTGACCAGAGGAGAAGATGACAAGAGAGATTCCTTCTCAGAGAAAGCATCTATAAAGAACTTTTGGTAGTTTACTTATAAATTCAAACCATTGGAATGACCTTGTGAAGAAGTCAGATTATCCAGATTAAAAAATGAAGAAGAAAAGGAAGGCAGGTGCCAGTGGCTGCTGGCTGTAATTCCAGCTCCTAAGGAGGCTGAGATGTAGAGAATCTGAGTTTGAATCCAGCCAGCATAGGAAAGTCTATGACACTGTTATTTCTAAAAGATCAAATTAAAACACAGAAGTGAGGCAGTGACTCAAGGTTAATGCACAACCCTTGAACAAAGGAGCTCAGGGACAACCCCTGAAATATGACCCTTAGGGACCTGCCCCCCCCCCAAAAAAAAAGAGCCGGTACATCATGTCTTTTGTATATATGGATGTATTCCTATAGGTGAAGCTCCAGAGTATCTATGATGATTGGCACCAAGCTAGGAAATTTGTATTCAATACAATTATTTCATAACACAGAGACTGCTTTCATGACAGTACATATTTCAGGCTTCCCTTCACTGTTCCCAGTGTAGGCTGAGGGTTTCTCTGCCTCCAAGGCCTGCTGGAAGAAGTCTCTCTCATTGTCTGGATATGCAGACAAAAGGCCTCACTCCTGTACAGCTGTGTAACAAACAATTCCATCAGGGCCACTTAGTGAGGAGGAGTGTGGGAGGACTCTGACGGTCAGGAGAAAAAGTCCTCTTTGTACCCAAAGTTATCTCTCCCCCCAGTGCTCCATGTTGACAGGAAGCCTTCATTTGTGCTACCTCCTGTGGCAGGCCAAGTTCTGTTCACTTATCCTGCCTTCATGAGACAATATAACTGGTGTTCAGATACAGTGCTCAATATAATTCAGTAGTCCTTCTGGCAGACAATCGGGCAAGGGGCCTTATGAGATGTTTCACTGATGGCGATGATGGGCCTATGACATCTCTTCTAGGTTTGCAGAAGCTTGAGAAATCCAAGTGTATGCCAGATATCACAACGCTCCCTGTCATATGGGGTTGGTGAAGCTCATCAGGTTTTGAAATCTTTGACCTCTCCTACTTGGGCCCTGGGTGGCTAGGTTTTGGGTTGAACACAGGGCCTGGTTGCTGATCATGAGCTCAGTGCAGAATCCCAGTGCTTTACCATTTTGTGTCATAGCTTCACTTCTGGTCTGCTTGTGTGTGTGTGTGTCCATGTGTGTGCACACTTACACCAGTCCTGGAGCTTGAACTCAACACCTGAGTACTGTACCTAGTTTCTCTTGTACAAGGATAGCCCTCTCCCACTTGAGCCACAGAGACACTTCAGGCTTTTTTTTTTCTAGTGATGTGGTCCTGAGAAATCATGACCAGGGTTTCATATATGAAAAGCACTCTACCCCTAAGGCACATTCCCAGCCCTCTACTTCAGGTTTGTTAGTTAGTTTCTTTCTTTTTTGTTGTTATCAGTTGCAGGAGATGAAGTCTAGGCCGGGTGGTGTCCCTGAGCTCTTCAGCTCAAGTCTTGTGCTTTACCACTTGAGCCACAGAACCACTTCAAGTTTTCTGGTGGTTCATTGGAGCTAAGTGTCACAATGACTTTCCTTCCCAGGCTAGCTTTGAACCATGATCCTCAGATCTCATCCTCCTGAGTAGCTAGGATGACCAACATGAGCCTCTAGCACCCAGCTTCCTCTTCATGTTTCTTAGTGATGAATTGGAGATATAATCTCATGGGACCTTTTGTGTCAGGGATAGTTTGGAACCCAGATCCTCAGATTTCAGTTTCCTGAGAAGGCAGGATGACATACATTGGCTATAGAACCCTAGGCCATGGCATTCTGCTGCAAGGGGCTCCTTGGCTCCACATGGTAGAGTCCTAGCCATGAGCCCAAGAGGTAAGGGTCAGTGCCTAGGCCCCGAGTTCAAGATTCATGACTGAGGAAAAACAAAACAAAAAAATTTTCTGCAGGATACAACTCACCCACTCTTTAGTAATACATAATTTCTTCCCTGCCATCAGGACATATCTGAGCCTCAATCTTCTTGTCTGCATAATCATCTCATTTCAAAGAGACTCACTTCCTGATAGGGCTGGGTTTTATAGCCCCCGAGCAGCTTGGATGATGGGCGTAAGCCAGCAGCCTCTGGTTCCATGTAGCTGGGTTGCAGCGGCTAAGTTTAAGGTTAAGTGGTTAAGTTAAGTTGTTAAGTGGCAGTTGTCAGCGCCAGACTTCTAGCTTGCTTTGTGATGAGTTGTTTGAAGTCCTGCCCTTCTGTACTTGCAGTTAGAACATTCGACCTTTTTTTGCGGCAGTCCTGGGCCTTGAGTAAGGGCTTAGACACTGTCCTTAAGCGTTTGTGCTCCAGGATAATGCTCAATTGATTGAAAGACAGCAGAACTTCTGGGTTTTCTGTTTATATGGCACTGAGTAATCTAACCCAGGGCTTCGTGCTTACTAGGTGAGCACTCAACCACCGAGCCCCAGGAGGAATAGAAATTGCATATGAAGAGAGATGTCTGTATATTATTAATTTATAGATAATTACTACCATTTATTACGTATTAAGTTATGTCTCCTTAATGATTTGCCTCTGTAGAACAACTAATAAAACATTAATTAATAATTACTTAATATCCTGTTATTGTTTATAATATATGTATATACTTCCATACATATAATTACATATTTTATAGAATGAGACAGATGTTTATATATAATTAAATTTTGCATCATGTGTTACAGCCAATTATTAGGTATTTAGTTATGTCTCCATGTAATTTTTATTCTGTTAATACTTAATAAAATAGTAATTTTACTTAATTCACGTTCTATAACTATTGTGTCTAATTTTATCCCAGAATGATTCACTACTAATTCAATGTGTTTTTCATTTATTGTCGTGACAATCCTTCCGCCTATGACATTTCTTACCTTTATGACATTCTCTTACATAGCATATAGATTTGCATCCAAATTATACATCCTACCTGACACTGAGCACTTTAAAAGAAAAGGAAAACATGTGTCACGCTCGGCTTCTTACTCCAAGATTACATTTTTGGCAGTGCTGGGATCTAAACTCGGGGCCTAGAAGGCTCAATTCATGAATTAGTGACTGTCAGCACAGCAGCCTCTAGCCATATTGCACTTAGTGTACTTATTCATTTTATTTTTTATTCATTTATTTACCATTATTTTATTGAATGTTATTACGCATGGAATATTTACTACATTTATTGTATAGGATATAAATTTGCCTATGTATGAAACTTCACACCTGACACCCAGGCTTTTCACAGAAAAGGAAAACATGTCACCCTAGTCTTCTTACTCCACGATTCAATTTTTGTGAGTGCTGGCATTTGAACTCACGGCATACATGGATCAATTCATGAGTAGGTGAGTGTCAGCACTCCAGCATGGGGCATATGGAGCTGACAAGCAGGTCCCAGCATCTGAGATCCAGCCCCAGGTGTTGACTAAACAAGAACAGATTGACATGCTGATGGTAGTACACAAATAAATATATATCCTTAAAATGTGCCAGAGATGTCTACACATTATTCAGTTATATAGGCTATATTACTACCAATTCTTGGGTATTTATTATGCCTCCATGTAATTATTGTTGTTTTCATCCTTAGTGAATTTTTAATTAAATCAACCGCGGTCTTGAAACTATTGCATCCATGTAACTAATAGTACTCTTTGAATGTGTCAAAAAGTATTCATTAAAATCCATTGGCCTCCTAAAATCACTCTCTAATTTTATACTAGTATCATTCAACCTTGATATTCATAACCTTCCATCCGTATTCCTATGAATAGGAATGAGACTCTTAGGATCTCCCTCCATTGGTAGGGGTCAGGACCGGGCTTCAAACACAGGTCCTATGTTGCTGTGTTGGTCTATGGCTTCCCTGGCAGCCTGCCAGCCTTCAGCAATGCCAGGTAACAAACAGTTTTCAGCCATGTCATTCAGACCCAGTATGGACAACTTGAAAAAAAAATGTAAAACTGGCAGCCATCTTCAAGTTGCTGGGATTTTTTCTGTGTCATTTTATTTAATTATTTATGTCCTGTCAGCCTTTGAGGCTCAGGAACCCAGGTTTGGCTGTGGATCCCATGGCTTCAACATAGCCTAGAGTGATCAAAGGTGAGGCAGTGTTGCCATGCCCTGAGTTGAAGCCCTGTGCTTGACAAAATAAAAATACATACATACAAACATACAAACAAACAAACATACATACATACATACATACATAAATACATACATACATACATACATGCATACATGCATACATGCATGCATATAAACATACATTTAAAATATTTAAAAAATTATGAGGCTCCTTGGCTTGGAATTCATGCCATTTTCTTCTGCAGGACTTGGGGTTTGAACTCAGGGTTTGAGTAAATCTGCAGCACTGTTGGCGAAGGGAAAGCTCACCATGCTAAAAGACAAGAAAGTCAGGCCTGTTCCCAGGGGCTGAATTCAAGCCCTAGCACCCGAAAAAATAATATTGATATACATTTTAAATACATGATTTATATTTACATACACATGTTTACTACATATTACAATTAGTGTAGTTATTCATTTTATTTTGTGTTTTATTTATTTCTTATGTATTTTAAAGGGTATGATTAAATGTATAACATTTTTTACATTCTATTACATAGGACATAGATTTGAATATGTATTATACATCATCCTCAGACCCAGGACTTTCACTGATAAGGAAAACAAGTGGGACAATTGGTTTCTACCACAAGCATTAAGTTTTTGGTAGTTCTGTGATTTGAACTCTGGGCCTCGAAGGCCCACTTCATGAATGGGTCAATGTTAACACACCAGTCTGATGCAAGTAAAGTTGGCAGGCAAATTTGATGACCTGAGATCAAGCCCTAGAAGTGGCTAATATATAAACAAATAGATGTGTAGATTGCAGTGTGTGTGTGTGTGTGTGTGTGTGTGTGTGTGTGTGTATGTATTTACGTATGTATATACATCTATAAATAAATGTATACAGAGACAGATGAACATTTAAGTAGATTCTAGTGTATTACTCTATATGAAGTGATGTTTTATATGTTCTATTACTATAAATTATTTGGTCTAAAATTATGCCTCCATCAATTAATCACGGTAGAAAACTTACAAAGAATCAATTAAATTAATCATTGACCCATATTTATTGCATACAATCTTATTTTATAATTATTAGCTAATTAGTAATTCAATTAGTACATGTCAAACGTACTATTAGTTCCTATAGAGAGGAAAGAGTTTTCTAGGATCCTCAGACATGTGTAGGTGGCAGTCCCACGATCAAACTAAGGGCCTAGGTGTCTGGGTTGGGCTCAGGGTTCACCGACAGACTGGGAGCCTTCGGCCATGTAACTTCACATACAATTTTCGAGCCAAATCATTAAGACCCAGGATGGTCACAGTGCAAACGAAACAAAGGTAAAATGGTTGTGCAAAACTTACTGATTTTTTCCTCCTCCATTTTTGTTGGTTTGATGCATTTTTGCCAGTGTTGGGAGTTGAACTCAGGTCCTAGGAAGCCTGGATCATATGTGGGTGTAAATGCTGCACCCCAGGCTAAGGTAATCATAAGTTAAGACACAATACAGTGCTTCCTTGTGCAAAAGTAGCTCATGGACAGTGCCTAAGCTCACAGTTCAAGCCTCAGAACCTGCCACAAAAAAGAGCCAGTAAATCCATGTGTCTGTGTATGTATGCATGTATTTTTATCAGTGAACATCCAGAGTTGTTATGAAGAAAGGTTTGCATAGAATGATTTCATAGCACAAAGAGTGCTTTCAAGACAGTGTATGTTCCGGGGCTCCCCTCACTTTTCCCAGTGTAGTCTGAGGGTTTCTGCACACCCAAGGCTGCTGGACGAAGTCTGCCTCATTGTTGTAACAAGCAGACAAAAGGCCTCACTCCTATACAATTGTTTAACAAACAATTCATCCAGGGCAATTAGTGAGGATGAGTGTGGGCAGATTCTGAAGGCCAGGAGAAAAAGGCCTCTTTGTACCCCAAGCTATCTCTCTCCCCAGTGCTCTCTTTTGACAGGAAGCTTTCATTTGTGCCACCTCCTGTGGCAGGTCAAGTTCCTTGCACTTATCCTGTCTTTGTTCGACTATGTTCCTGTGTTGAAACAAATTGCTACAATTAATTCAAGGGTCTTTCTGGCAGACAACAAGTTAGCTGAACCTAATGAAAAGATTCCTAATCGGCAAAGGTGCCTCCCTAGGTTTCCTGAAGCTTGTTAATTCTAAGCACTTGTGCAAAATCAAAACGCTTCCTGTCATCTATGGCTGGTGAAGCTCATCAGGTTTTGAAACCTTTGACCTCTCCTAGTTGGCCCGTGGGTGGCTAGGTTTTGTGGTTGAACAAAGGGCCATTGTGCTGACCATGAGCTCAGAGCAGAAGCTCTTCGCTTTACCACCATTTGGTGTCACAGTTCCACTTTTGGTATCTGTTTTGTGTGTGTGTGTGTGTGTGTGTGTGTGTGTGTGTGTGTGTGTGTGTGTGTGTGTGTGTGTATGTGTGTGTCTGTGTGTGTGTGCGCACGTGCGCGTGTGCAAACACCAGCCCTGGAGCTTGAACTCAGTACCTGAGCACTGTACCTGAGTTTATCCTGTATAAAGATAGTGCACTACCACATGAGCCACAGAGCCACTTCAGGCTTTTTTTTCTAGGAATGTGGTACTGAGGATTCAAACCAAGGGTTTCATACATGCAAAACACTCTATCCCTAAGACACATTACCAGCACTCCACTTCAGGTTTCTTTCTTTTCTTGTAAGTTGGAGGAATTGAAGACTGGGACTGGGTGCTCAAGTCTAGCACTCTACCACTTGAGCTACAGTGCCTCCTCAGGCTTTCTGGTAGTTCACTGTAGAAAGCATCTCAAGGAATCTCCTGCCCAGGCTGGCTTTGAACTGTGATCCTCAGCTCTCAGGTTCCTGAGTAGCTAGGATGACAGGCATGAGTCACCAGTGCCCAGCTTCCACTTCAAGTTTCTAAGTGGTGAATAGAAGATAATAGTCTCATGGGACTTTTGTGTCTGGGATAGTTTGGAACCCAGATCATCAGATTCCTGACCAGGCAGGATGACAGACCTCAGCTAAAGACACCTAAGCTGTGACACTTTGCTGCAAGGGGGTGCTTGGCTCCACGTGGTAGAGCACTAGCCATGAGCACAAGAGGAAAGTCAGCACCTAGGCTCTTAGTTGAAGGTTCATGATGGAGAAAATTAAACCAAAACTATTGTCTGTAGGAGACATGTCACTAGAGTTCAGTACATACATAAATTTGGCTCTTCTTTGGGGACATATCTGAACCTCAACTTTCTCACCAGCACAATCATCTTACTTGTTGAGCTGTAACAAGGAACAGATGAAAGAAAACCCCCCTTGAAGGACTCAGCACATAGCACCCTGTGAAGGAATCCGCACACAGCATCCCAGGAAGGACTTGTAAACTTCAAATTGAGAAATTGTAATAAAGTGGATTGAAAACTACACGTAAATATTTTCTGAGTCTACACATATAAAAGCACACAAGAAGAAGGGTCTAGTGTGGGCTAGGATGAGATTAAATAGGTTTCCTCTCATAGTTCTACCTTGCCTGAGTTGCCTAGTGTTTCCCTTTGTTTCTTACTATAATAAGGCCTGGGACATTTGTTTCGTAGTTTAGCACTGATCCAATGTCTGCAGCATTGAGTGAGGCACTCACACCTCTCATGCCTGAGACCTGAGTCTCTTGAACTTTGAAAACAACACAGGAACACCTTTCTTGTTCCTGAGCCACAGGCCAAGTGAGCTGGCTTCAGCTGTCAGTTACAGTTCCTTGGCGCTCAGAATTGCATTATGAGGGAGGTAGTGTCATCTCTCAGAGCCCAATGTTCTAAGCTGCTTTCTCACATAAGACCATCCCAAAGACAAACTGGAGGCTGAAATCTCCCCTCCCACATCACTTTATACACATATGGACATTGTTAAATCCCAACATCCTCAGCTTGGACTAGATACAGGCATTGTCTCAGCCTCAAAGAGCCCTTCCTAGGTCAGATTCAGGCCTTATTTGTCACTATTCTTCACATCCTGCACAAATCATTTTGCTTCTCAGGGCCCTATCAGCCTGCCATGTGCTTCTTGCCTGTATTCCTAGGACATTGTTAGGTTTTTGTTTCCTAATCTTCTGTTTGCTCTTGAAGCACCTGTGTGCTGTCAGTTGGAAAAAAGATAAGTACTTAGATGTGGGAAAAATCAAAAAAGTATTGAAAACAAACATTACACATATAGTCAGACATTTTTACAGGTGTACAGTCTTGTAAGACAAGAGTATTTTTGATACTTTTATCATATTTTATGACAGATGGGAAGGGGAGAAGGCAAGAGGTGCTGCATTGTATTCTCATAATTCAATGATTATTATTTTAAAATACCGTATTTGAAGAAACGTAATATTTAAAGATAAAAACTGTGCTCCTGTTCTTTTTATAAGCTAGTCGTTTATAAAGCATTCCTCACTAAAGTCTTGTCATCTGTGTCCCATGAACTATCCTCATCTTTCAAAATAACCAAGGAAAACCCTTCACAAATAAGTGGATTGTTGTCCAATCTCTGGATAAGAATTTAAGATACAACATTGCCTGTGATTTTGTGCGTGTACGTGTGTACGGGAGTGTGTGTGTATGTAGGTGAACCTGTGTCTGTGCATATGGGTGTTTTAGGACTTGAACAGGGACTATATGACAATCCTGAGCATCTTTACCTTGACTGTAGTGCTGTACCAATTGTGCCACAGTTCCAATGCAAGCTTTTCATAGTGAACAGGAGAGGAGAGACTCATAAAAATTCCTGATCAAGCTATCTGAACTAAATCTCACGTCTCAACCTCCTGATTAGGTAGAGTTATAATTATGAGTCTCCAGAACCTGGTGATAAAGCACTGTTACTGGAGAGAGTGGGATTGCATGTTTCAGTCCAGCTTCACAACACTCTATATCATGAAACAACAACAGCAAAACCCTATATCAAAATACAATAATAAGATGTAATTAGAATACAATTTAGTGATATAGTCTGCTAGCATAACTTTCAGGAAAAGTTGGTCTTAATGATTTAGCAACACAAAACTAACCAAAATGAGATAAATTCAGTAGATTCTATGAATTTTTTAAATTCCATCTTAATAATTTCAAAACATTATAAGGAACAAGAAAAAATTCATACTTCTAAGGAGAATGTTAAAAAGATAAAAGATGGAAGATTATGAAATGGAATATTCTACACTGCAGGAATATTATTGTCATGGTGAATATATGGTGGTATTGTTATGGTGAATATATGATAATGTTCTTCAGAGGAGCAATAGATAAATATATACTTACTGCACACAGTTTAACTTGTCTATCTCTATCAACTTCCAGTCTTCTAGTGCACATTATCAATGTATTCATGTTTATGGTGTATTCCAAAAATAACTATCAGAGGCAGGAGTTACCAAAATACATTAGCTTCAATGTTTTAGGAGATAAACGTGTTAATCATATTGACTATTTTATATAAATTAAACATGTAATGTGTTATCACTGTATCTCTAAGTATGTAAAACACTACTTCAAAGTGAAATGAAATACAACAAGGTTTTGAAGGCATATGCCTATAAAGCAAGCTATTTGGGACATCAGTTCATGACCAGTGTAGTTTTACCTGCAATGGTCCCCAACCCCTGGCTCTGTGTGATGGGATACATCTATCATCACAGGTCCATGGGGAGCTGAGAGCAGGAGGATTTGAATTTCATGCCATACTTGGCAAGAATTTCCACATGGCTCCATCTCAACCAAAGAAGGTTCAACACTCCCCCACCTAAGTGAAAATAAAAATTAGAGCATCATAGTATAAGAAACAAACAATATTAAAACATGTCAATACAAACCATCATGAACAACACACATCTAGTGTTTGTTTCTCATACCTGTAATCCTAACTATAGCTAGGATTATATATGTGAGCCAGAAGAACTAAGCAGTTCATTATTTTAAAAATGACTATTTGAGTGTCTGCTTTGACTCCGAGTTCTTTGATCTATTTGGAGTTGATTCTGGTGCAGGGGGATATATAAGGATATAGTTTTAGTTTTATACAAGTGATTAACCAATTTTGCCAGCACCATTAACTGAAGAGCCTGTCTTTCTTCCATTGTATTTTTTACCTCCCTTATCGAAGATTAATGACTGTGTCTATAGGTTCATTTCTGGGATATTAATTCTATTCCATTAGTCCTAAAATCTGTTCTTGTGCCAGCTCTTTTGATTACTATGGCTTTGTAGTAGAGATTGAAATTTGGTATTGATATTCCTCCAGCACCATTCTTTCTATTAAGGATCATTCTGCTATTCGAGGTCTTTTATTGTTCCATATGAATTTTTGGACTGCTTGTTCTATTTTCTTGAAGAATGAGGTTGGAATATGGATATCCCATTGAAATTGTAGATAGCCTTGGGAAATATTGACATTTTCGCGATGTTGATCCTTACAATACAGGAGCACGGGAGGTTTTTCCACTTTCTAAGTTCTGTGTTGATTTCCTTTTTCAGTTGTAAAACTTTCATCCTAGACGTCCTTCACTTCTTTGGTTAAGTTAATTCCTAGGTATTTTAATTTTGTGGGGCTATTACAAATGGAGTTGCTTTAATGATTTCAGCCACACTTTTCTCATTGTTGGCATACAGAAAAGCCATTGCTTTTTGAGGGTTAATTTTATACCCTGCCTCTTTGCCAAAGTTTTGAATCATCTGAGTAATTTGTGAGTGGAGTCCGTGAATAGGAGAAACTTAGGTCTCCTTGGCACAAGCAGAAATTTTCTTAATAGAAACTCAGAAACACAACCATTCAAAGAAAGGTTGGACAAATGGGATTGCATGAAATTGCAGAGATTCTGCATGGCAAAGGGCATATGTAGCAAGATCAATAGAAAGCCCACTACTGAGAGATCTTCACTAGCCATACAACGGACAATGGTCTCATATCTAAAATATACTTGGTACTCAAAAAATTAAATCCCCCAACAACAAGTTCTCAAAGAAACAACTTCCCAATAAATAAGTAGGCTAAGACTTAAAGATAAACTTCTGTGAAGAGGAAAAAAGGATGGCCAATAGACACATGAAGAAATGCTCAACCTCCCTAGCCATCAAAGAAATTCAAATCAAAACAACACTGATACATCCTCCTCACCCCAGTTAGAATGGCTATAATCAAGAGCTCTAATAACAAGAGATGCTGGAGTGGATGTGGACAGAAGGGAACCTTACTGCACTGTTGGTGGGAGTATAAACTTGTTCAACCACTTTGGAAAGTAATATGGATGTTCCTCAAAAGACTCCACATAGAGCTCCCCTATGACCCAACAATCCCACTTTTGGGCATTTATCCAAATGTTTACAAACAAGACCACACTAAAGCTATCAGCACAGCTATGTTTATTGCAGTATTATTTATTATAGCTAAGATATAGAACCAACCCAAATGCCCCTTAAAAGATGAATGGATCCAGAGAATGTGGTATATATACACAATGGAATTCTATGCCTCCATCAGAAAGAATGACATTGCCCCATTTTTTAGGAAATATAAAGACTTGGAAAAAAATCATATTAAGTGAAGTAAGCCAAGCCAAAGAAACATAGGTCCCAGGGTTTCCCTTATTTGCAATATCTAGTATATGTATGAGTCAAGCAGAAAAGGTCAGATAAGGTGATGTTAGGAAAATGAGCCCTAAGTTATGTATTCAAATGTTTTTTTTTCTTTCCTGCATTCGTTTGTAACACATTTATAAGATTATTTCTTTATTGCTTTGTATGTCCCTCCCCCACAGTATAACCCCTGCTTTCACTGTGTTTGATGTCGGTATAATTTGTGGAGGGGAAGAGGAAAAACAAGTCGTTTAAATAAGAAAATCTATTCCCTATTTTAAAACATATATCAGTTTAGTGGATGTTAGTGTTATCAGTATAAATTATGCATGCATAATATTTGTAATGCATTATATTACATAACATATAAATGATATATTTATAATGTATGTATAATTACTGATATTCTATAAATACTATATGTTTAAAACTGGTTTTAGTATTATATTGTGAAGGATACAAAGAATGACAACTTTATTTGAATAAATATATTTGTATGCTTTAGTCACATTATTTTTTTCTGTGTCAGTACTGAGGCTTGAACTATTGTCTGGGTGTTGTCCCTGAGCCATTTAACTCAAACTGGCTTCATATAGCTATATGTAGATTTCAGCCCCTAAGTAGCTGGGATTACAATCATGAGTCATATTATTTTTTTTTTAATTCCATCCTTGGCATGTTCTTACATAATTATTTTTGAATGTTCAATTATATTATGATATTTCATTTCTAAACCAATTCAGAATAAATAACTACTTATTGGGTAAAACTATTTGTTGCAATAGAAATTGTAAGGACCCTACTTTACTATCAATTTTCAAAGATATTGCTAGTTTAATACCTGGACAGACGAGTAGAAAAATTAAATTAAGTGTTCATAATAAATGTACTATATTATATTACATAACATGTAAATGATCTATTTATAATATATGCATAATTAAGGATATTCTATAATTACTATAAAAATATATGTATAATACTGGTTTTAATATTATACTGTGAAGGATACAAGGAAAGAAAACATCCCTATCTTAACTGTCTCATTTTCAACGGTAGACAAACTATGCTATAAAAATATATCTTCAAGAAAGCACACCTCTGAAATCACGTGTTCATCTTCATCGCTATGAACATCTTCTAAGATTGTCTACACTTATCCACTAGCGTCAGTTTACAATCACAAACACTTTGTGATACTTTCTGGATAAAGTTGCTTGTCCTCATTCTCATGAACCTTTCAGTAACTTCAGTGCAGAACATTTTCTCCTGCTTAGCCTGTAGATGATATCATCCTTTGTTATTTCCCATCCAAGAAATTGTGGCTAGCAGGCTTGAGTATTGGTATATTCAGAAGTTCTTTGGTTGTGAATTTTTCCTTTCCTTTCTTGGCAAGTGAGCTGGAATAATGAAAAACATTTAAGGCAATGTGTTTTACTGTAAATAAAAACATACTGATTTGAAAATACTACAAATATTCATTCTTTAAATTTATTTTTAATTCAAACATAATAGGGATGGTTTTAGTGTTGCATGCATTTAAATCTAGCTATTTAGATGGCTGAAAACAGAGGATCATAGTTTCAAGCTAGAATAGGTTAACAGACCATGAATCACTTATCTTCAACTAAGAACCAAAAAGCTAAAAGTGGAGCTGTGGTTCAAATAGAAGACTGCACCTGTTGCTCAGGCCTGTAATCCTAAGTACAGTGGAGGCAGAGATATGAGGATTGTGGTTTATAGCCAGCCCTGGCAGGAACACCTGTGAGATTCTTATTTCCAAAGAACCACTAGAAAACTGGAAGTGGTCCTGTGACTCAAGTGGTAGAGTGCTAGCTTTGAGCTGAGGAGCTCAGGGAGCTGCCCCAGTCCCAGAGTTCAAGCCAAACGACTGAAAAGAACCACCACAAGATGTAGACTGAATAACACCCATTGTCCTAGGGAGCATGGCAGAGAAGTCAGGCCGAGCTTCCTGTCAGCTGGGAGTCATAAGCAGGTCACCCAGCTTCTCTGTGCCTCAGTTTCCACAGCTTCAAAACTGAACAAAGTGAAGGATCCCGTTACTCATGGGGATTGGGTATTAAAGAAAGAGAGTCATGTTTTGTTTCATAATCCCATACCTGTCACAACATTAATAACACAAAACCATCTGAGATCTTTCTGGGTATATTCTGTCATATACTCACAGAACTGCCAAGAACCGTATCTGACGGCCCCACCCTCTGTGTCTGGCCCTGCTCTAGAGATCACTCTGTATTAATCCCTTGTTTTCTCAAAACTGTCCCAGGAGGAGATTGAAGTCCAATGGTTGAGGCCCAACCCAGAGACTCACCTCTGGGCAAAAATGGGCTGCTGTGTACTGAGTTTGTGACAATCCATCTAAACCAATGACTGAGCGTGGCACTACATGTCTACCTTCCCAACTACAGAGGACCGACCCTGGTGGGTCATGCCTGTCACATACATGAGGACTGTGATCCACCCCAGCCTGAGCATATATTAAGTCTCCATCTCAGAAATGCCCAAGACAGAATAGCTGGTAAAAGACCTGACTGGCAAGCCTAAAGCCTTGAGATCAAACCCTAATATACCAAAAAGAACCAGAGTCACAGTGCCAGAGGCTCATGCCAATAATCTTAGGTACTCAGGAGGTTGAGATCTGAAGACCACAGCTCAAGATTTAAAATAGGGCTCGCCTCGCCCATCAGAGGTTATGATGAAAAGACCCAGAGTCTGACCGATGCTGTTGCACTCCATACTAGCAGGACTCATATCTTTACTAAGTGTTGGACATGCTCTCTTTCCTCCGGGGAAGCCATCCCCTGCAGCTGCACTCCTAGGTCCCCCCAAGCTCCCAATCCCACCAACCAGGCCCAAAGTAGTACACAGTTCCAGGGCACACAGATCCCTTGTTCTTGTAATTCAACAGTGCTGTGTCCCATTCAAGCATCTCACCCTTCCAGGCTCCCAGACCTCAGCTATGAAGGCCATGCATGCCCAAAAGATAGCAGGTAGAAGTTACCAAAGCATTCAGCCTCCTTGTTACCACTCACTTCTACACACACACACACACACACACACACACACACACACACACACACACACACACACTCACACACACACACACACACACACACACACACACACACACACACACACACACACACACACACACACACACATCCAGACTGGTGACAGAAGACTCATCCATGTAGCACCTGCAATTTGCCAACTGATCACTCACCTGAGCACAGTCAGGCTGTACAAGGAGAAAGATGATCTCTCTCTCTGTCTCTCTGTCTCTCTGTCTTCAGGTGAAAGGATGATCGAGCACAGAAGACAAGGGTTCACACAGAAAGGGGGGGTCTATCTTCTGCATCCAAAGCCTCCCATCCCCAGAAAAAGGGAAAAGACCCCAGAAGGCAGGTGTGGACATGCTGCTCCACACCAGGTTTCCACCAGGGAAAGGAAGGGTGCAGATGTACGTCTGTGTGTCTCCCACTGCTCCAGGTCAGGGGCTCTGTGGCGTCCACTCCTCACCCAACCCTGCATCTCCCCATTTCCTGGGACACCAGACACTGGATATGGGGATGGGATCCTCGGGTCAACACCCACCCCCACTCCTGGGGCACATTTATGGCAGGGCGTGGGCCAGAGAGGAGGCGCGGGTCCTGGTCAAGACGGGGGGTGATATGGGGTCGCAGGGAGCGGGCCTGTGTGGCCACCACTCACATGTTCTGCTGGCAAAATCTGTTGGCAGCTGCTCCAGGTGGGGCAAGCAGCAATGGCAGTGGTATGGTCGACATCAGGCCCAGAGCAGAGGACAAGGGTGCCAGGACCAGGTCAGGGCAACAAGCTAGCTAGAGGTGCACCATTGCAGACATTGTCTGAGGAATCCAAGAGGCAACATGGGTTTTAGCCAGCAGCACCAGGTTTGAAATGCTGTGCCACAGGGAAGGGGTGGAGGGGGCCAGAGCGCAGGCGTGCACATGGTAAGCCTGACAAAGGCCTCTCCTCCTAGGCCTCGAGTCTCTTGCTCATCACTCAGCTACCTCTACCTCAACTGCTGCTAGTGGTGTCAACCAACAGACGGAATCCCAGTGCTACTGGGTAGTATGGAATGTGGGCATGGCCACCATTCTTATATCCCATTGGTCAGAAAGAACCATGAAAGAATGAGGGTGTGGCTGGAATCCTGTGATGCAGGCAGAATGGGTGGAGTCAAGATGATGGCAGCCCCTTTCCCAGGGAACTCTGTTCAATCCACTTGGGGACAAGAAGGTTACCTGCTTTAGCCGGATGGCTGGACAGATTGTGGTGTATGTCTGTTTGTTCCCAGTCCCAGACCTTGAACTCAGCATCTGGGCACAGTCTATGAGCTGCTTTTGATCAAGGCTAGCCCTCTACCAATGGAGCTACATGGCTTTACTTCTGGTTTTGTTGGCACAATATGGACAGGAGTCTCAAGGACTTTCCTGCCTAGGGTGACTTTGACCATGATCCTCCTATCACAGCCTTGTAAGTATCAAGGAGGACTGCTGAGAACATTTTTATATCATTAACATTTTGACAACTGAAATCTGTTAGGAACTTTAGCACTTTTGAAAAAAAATGGCCTTTGTGTCATCACAGTTCATTTGCGTATGTCATTGTGATTTCATTCTCATATCCACACTATAAACTCATGGCAATTAAGATCTGACTTGCCACTGTGACATCACAAACCCTTTGTGACATCATCACCAATGTGACATCAGACTATCATAATGACACGTTCAGCTCATGGTGATATCACCAAGCTACACTGACATCATGGCATTATGACATTGCATTGCCATTTTGCTGTCATAGACACATTGTGAATGTATATCCTATTATTTCATTCTATTTTAAATGTGGCAGATCAGTTGCTATCAGAAACATATTGTGACCTCATAAGCATTTAACATTATAAACCCTGTGTGGCGTCATATCCAGTATGATATCACATTGTTGTTATGATATCTTTAGCTTATGGTGACATCACAAAATGACAATGACATTATAGCATTTGCCATTATATCATTGTGACATCATAGTCACATTATGAATGCCTAATCTGTGATTTCATTGTATTTGAAATGTGGCATGTGTGTGGATATCAGAAACTCATTGTGATGTCATAACCTTTGTGACATTAATATCCCTTTGTGACATCAATTTGGCAATGTGACATCACAATGGCAATGTGATGCTTCTAAGGCACCATGATATCACAATGGTGATGAACTCACAATGGTTTTCTGATATCAACCAACATGCCACATTAGATATAGAATCAAATAACATAAAGGGCAAACACAACGTGTCTATGATATCAGAATGACAATATAATGTTACAGTGCTATGATGTCATTGTAGTTTTACATGTCAAAATGAGCTGATGTTGTCATAATGGCAACATGATGTCACAATTATGATGATGTCAGAAAGAATTTTTTGTATTTTAATAGTATGTCTGATGTCAGTTGTCATTAGTTCCCCATGAGGATATGAATACAAAAAATGTTCTGTGATGTCATAGAGGCCATGTGTGTTTTCAAAGGTGGTAAGAGGTCATAATAGCTTTGGAAGGCACACTGTGATTCATAATATCACAATGGAAATGAGATGTCCCATTGGGTTTTTGATGAGGTCACAATGGTTTTGTGATGTCACAGTTTATACTATCAGAATGATATATCCAATTTCAATTACTCTTAATTCAATATGAGGATACCAGGTGATAGATGAAGCTTCATAGTATGAGGGCATAATATGTGAAAACCCAATGGGACACTGATTTCACAATGACAATGTGATATCTCAACATCATGTTATAATAATGTTTTGATGTCACAATTGGTGACACCATACTGATGAGGAGGTCACAATAGATTTGAGATGTCCCAAGGAGTTGGTGATGTCACAGTGGCATGTGGGACCTCAGTTGTCATACACCATGAGTGTATGGGTTTGGGAAGGGATTCTGATGTCCCCAAAGTATATGTAGTCAAAAAGGTGAAGAACTAACAGTTCTGAGATGTCACAAAGTGACACAATTTTTATGATGTCCAGTGGTGTAATATCATGATGTTACCCTGGATTTTAGATATCTCATGTCATATCTGAAATATGAAGTCAAACACAGATTTTCAACTCACAAAGGGCCTAAAATATCACAATGACATGTCACAAATGTTGTGAGGACAGTAGAAGTATCTGATGTCACAGTGGGTTAGTGATATAACAAAGGTAATGTGGTATGACAAAGAGATTTTGATGTCACAAAGGAAATGAGTTCACAATGGTTTCCTGATATCAACCCATATGGCACATTTGAAATAGATTGAAATGAAAGAATGGCATTCACAATGGGTCTATGACATCAAAGTGACAATGTGATGACAAGGCAGCAATGTTTGATAAGATATGTACTCATTACCTTAGTCATGTAACTCTAATCCCTCTGTACAATATATTTACAAAAAATGTACAGAAGAAAAAAAAGAAAAAAATGGTATAGTGTCATTGGGGTTTGGTGTTATCACAATGAGATGATGGTGTCATGATGACAATGTGATTTCACAGCTGTAATTATTGCACAAAATATTTGTGTTGATACAATGCTATGTGTGATCAAAATTTTCACTATGAGAATATGGGTACACAAAGGGTCTGTGAGGCCACAGAGGTCATGTGTTTTTTTAAATGTGATAAGACTTCACAATTGCTTTGTGATGTCACAATGTGATTGTGAAGGCACAACAATAATGTGATGTCACAATGAGTTTGTGATGTCACAGTGGTGATGAGATCACAATGAGTTTGTGATGTCACTATGAGTTTGTATTATTACAAAGACATGTCCAATTTCAATTTCTACTAGTTCACAATGAGGATCAATTTCAAAGAAAGAATCTTAAGATCCAAAGACCATGAGTTTTTAGTCATAACTTGTGTGATATGCTGCCCTTAGAATATTTTAGGCCTTTAGTAAGCTTATATTGTTTTCAAACTCATAATAATTCAGGTATGACATATGATATCAGAAATTGACTCTGAAATTATGAATATTGTGACATCTCATTGATAGACATCCAGACCATGGTGTCACATTGTGAACTCACAAATCTGTTAGGATTTCATTACATTTGTCTCAACACATGACTTTGGTGACTACACAGTCCCTTTGTGAACTCATATCCTCATTGTGAATTAATGATATTTGAGAATCGACATGCCATTGTGACATTTCCAACCAATTGTGACAGCACAAACCTATTAGAGTAGAAACACATTGTGATCTATTAGCCATTGTGGTAGCACAATACCTTTGTGACCCTACGTTTCCATAGTAATATCACTAATCCACTGTGAAATTACAATCCTCTCATACCCAATCCAGTTATGAAATGTGATACCCGAAACCAGTGTGACATTTAGATCATGGTGACATCACACTGATAGATAATATGAGCATTTGTCACATTCTGATAACACGCACATTAGGACTTCATCACTTTTGAGACAATGCATGCCTTTGGAGACATCACAGTCCCTTTGTGAGCACATATCCTCATTTTGAGTTGAAAATTGAGATCACATGTGTCATTTTGATGTCACCAACCCATTGTGACATCACCTCTTATAAACTCATTACTAGTGTGGCATCACCAATTGTGGTATCAAAACATTTTTAAGTAATCATATTGCAACATCACATTGCCATAGTGATATCACTGTTCCATTGTGTTTTCAATAACCTAGTATGTCTTCATAGCATTTTAGAAAATTCAGGGCCTTTTATATTTGTCGTTTTCTGTGAACTCTTATCCTCATTGTGAAATAGTAGCAACTGAAATTGGGCATGTGATTATGAGATGTGACTTCACAAAACTTTGATTTCATCACCAGTGTGATATCACAAACCCATTGTGAGCTTTCATAGATATTTGACATCACTATCACATTGTAAAATCCCAAACTTATTAGGACCTCTTAGCACCTTTGAAAAACACATGGACTTTGTGACATCACAGTCCCTTTGTGTAACTATACCCTCATTATGAACTGACAATTGATATCAGACATGCCATTTTAACATCATGAACACTTTGTGACAGCACCAGTGTGACATAACATTCTCATTATAACAGCATCAACTACTTTTGACATCAGAAAACTATAACAAGATAGTATTATGAGATCACATTGTCATTGTGATGTTATAAACAGATTGTGAATGCCTGTTTTTATTCTTTTTTGTTGTGGTAGTTGGTCATGGGACTTGAAGTCTGGGCATGGGTGCTGTCCCTACTCTACAGCTCTAGGCGAGCACACTATCACTCGAGCCACAGCACCACTTCTGGTTTTCTAGTGGTTTTTATTGGAGATAAGAGGCTCATGGACTTTCTAGCCTGAGGTGACTTTGAACTGCAATCCTAAGATCTCAGCCTCCTGAGTAGCTGGGATTGCAGGCATGAGCCACCCGTGCCAGGCTTTGTCATTCCATTTAAAATTTGACATGTGTGTTGATATCAGAAACATAATGTGACCTCATAACCATTGTAACATCATAAATCAGCAGTGACATCAAATTGTCATTATGACACCATCAGCTCATTGTGACATCACCAAATGACAATGGCATCATAGCATGGTAAATCACAGTGACATCGTTATGTCATAGACATAACAGTGTGAAGGCTTATTCTGTGAATTCATTCTATTTCAGAAACTCATTTGACCATATAACCATTGTGATATCACAATCCTTTGTGACATCACATTGCCATTGTGACATCATTAACCTGCTGTGCCATCACAAGCCAGTCCTGTCCTTATAAGTTTTGTGACATTGTCATATGTTAGACCCTTTGTGAGCTCATAATCTGTTTTCAATCTCATATTTCTGATATGATATGTGATATCAGAAATCCCCTGTGACATCATACTGGCAGACATCATGACCATTGTGTCACATTGTTACATTACAAACCTGTGAGAACGGCATCATATTTGTGACAACACATGCCTTTGGAGACATTACAGTCCCTTCTTGAACTTATATATTCATTTCCAATTAATGACCATTGAGATCTGCCATCTGACATCATGAACCCATTGTGACACCACAAACTTATTGTGACCTCATCACGAGAATGGCATCAAGAAATAATTCTAGTATCAAAACATTATTTTGACATGATATTGTGGTATTGCCGTTGTGATATCACTATCCCATTGTGTTTTTACAAACCTATATGGCCACATCACATCTTAGAAAATTCGTGGCCTTTGAGACTTCAAGCTCTTTCTGTGAACTCATGTACTTATAACCTCTAAGACAAGGAGACAAACCATGTAGTCACATTTAATATAATAAAACAATTTACAATAGCAAGAGGACTGAGATTACCTTATGCTGGCCTGGATAGCCAGGTCCAAAAGCAGCCTTGAACACCAAACCTGAGACCTCCAATGGGCAGCGCAATCCTTTCTTAATTGGTCTGCAAACCACCGGCCAAAAAATTATGATCTCCGAATCTCCAAATCTCAATGGGCAAGGCTTTTTACTTTTTCATTCCTCCCTCCTTCACTACAGACCTGTCCTTCCTTCCTGGTCGTTCCCTTTTTCCCTTCCACCATTTCCTTATTCTCTTCAGGTGTCTCCAATCTCCACAGGCCTGCTCTACTCTGACCCAGTGACCACTTGCCAAACTTCTGCTCTCCTTCATCTTCCTCTCTTCTCAGGTTTTTTCCTTCCTGTTGTCTCATCACTTTCTACCATCCAGGTAGCTCCCATTTTTATCCCCACTTCCAATGCTCTGAAAATGCAACCTATATATAGGTTGTACCCCTCCTCACTCTAACGGGTCTCCTGCCTAACAATTTTTAATCGTCTCTTCCCAATCTGCCCAATGCTCAATCACTTCTTGACAGCTCACCATGTGAGGCCTGACACCTCCACCTTTGGCGGCATTCCCCACATTCTCCTGTGGGCCAGGCCAAGAATTTACAATGATTATAGGCTCCCACAGATAATTCTGGCAACACTGGTTATTACAGTATCCTAATAATGAATTAGAAGAAATTGAAGTTGTATATATCATTGTTATATTAAAACTTGATGAGATATCACTAATGCATTGTGACCTCATCACAGCGGTGACATCACAAACTCATTGTGATATCACATTGCCGTTGTGCCACCATGATCATATTGTGACATCCCAATCCTATTATGACCTCAGAAGCTTTGAAAGCATGGCCTTTGTGTCATCACAAGCCCTTTGTGTACCCATATCCTCATTTTGAGCTGAGATCAGACATGCCATTTTAACATCGCAAAACTTTTGTGACATCATCACCAGTGTAACATTACATTGTTATTATGACACCATCAGACAATTGTGACATCATAAAACAACAATGATTTCATAGCATTATGACATCACATAAACATTGTGATGTCACAGATACATTGGAATGCCTATTCTGTGATTTCATTCTATTTCAAATGTGGCAGGTGGGTTGATATCAGAAATAGATGGTGACTACCTAACCATTATGACATCACAATACCTTGATGACACCACATTGCCATTATGATATCACTAACCCACTGTGACATCACAAAACTGTCCTATCCTCATAAATGTTTTGACATGCTGCCAGTGTGATCTCTGGCCTCCCTGAGCTAATAATTGTTTAATTCATAATACATCAGGTATGACATGTGATATCAGAAATCCCGTGTGACATCACAACTACTGTGACAACACATTGCCAGATGTCATGAACATTGAGTCACATTGTGACATCACAAACCTGTTAAGACTCATTACACTTGTGCCAACATATGCCTTCGGATAAATTATCCCTTGTGAACTTATATATTCATTGTCAATTAGAGGCCTAGCATGAGATTGTAACATCACTATCCCATTGTGAAATCACAAATCTATATGACCTCATCACCTATATGGCATTACCAACTATTTGTGACTTCAAAATAATACTATCTTATGTAATGGTAACTTTATATTTCCAATGGGATATCTCTGTCCCATCGCATTTCCACCAATCTCTTATGTACTCATAATATTTTACAAAATTCATGGCCTTTCTGACTTCTAGCTCCTTATGTGAACAACTATCTTCATTGTGATCTAGTAATATCACCATGTAATGGTGATATTACAAATTCATAGTGACATCACTATCGAAGTGTGACCTTATCCCCACTGTGACATCACAAACCCATTTTGACATCATAGTTCCACAGTGATATCATGATCACCTTGTGATATACCAAACCTGTTGTGACCTCTTAGCACCTTTGAAAAAGCACATAGTGTTTGTGACATCACAGTCCCTTTGGGTAATTATATCCTCATTGTGAGCAAAGGACAACTGATATCAGACAGGCCGTTTTACAATTACAAATGCTTTGTGACATCATCTCCAGAGTGAGATCACATTGTTGTTAGGATAACATCAGCCCATTGTGACATCCCAAAATGACAATGACATCATAGCATTATGACATCACATTTTCATTGTGAGGTCATAGAGACAATGTGCTTGCCTATTCTGTGATTTCATTCTATCTCAAATGTGGCATATAGTTTGATTTCAGAAACCCATTGCGACCACATCACCATTGTGACAATACAATCCCTTTCCGACCTCATATGGACATTGTGATATCATTAATGCAATGTAACATCACAAACCTGCCTTGTCCTCATAAATTTTGCAACAAGCGACTACCTTGACTTGGGCTGGATGCCCAGAGCTAAATTCAGCCACAACCATGAACCCTCAGAACTCCAAACAGAAGCCCAGCCATTTGTGAAGTGGTCTGCAAACAACCATCCCCCAAAATAATGATCTCCAAAACTCCACACTTCAAAGGACAAGGCTTTTTCCATGCTCTTCATCCTCCTTCTCTCCAGACTTGTCCTACATTTCAGGTCTTTTCATTTTTTCCTTCCACCATTCCCTTCTTCTCTTCAGGCTGCTCTACGCTTGACAGTCCTGCCCTGCCATATCCAGGTGGCCAGCTGCCATCCTTCACCTCCTGCTCTCCCTCAATTTCCTCTCCTCCCAGGTCTTTACCTTCCTACAGGCTCATCACTTCTTTCCTTCCAGGCCTTTCCCCTTTTTCTCTCCCTTTCTGTTGCTCTGAACCTACAGCCTATATATAGGCTGGGCCCTTCCACCACTGCGATGTTTTCTGCATAACAGTTTTCAATCATTACTTCCCAAATGTTCATGCCCAATGACTTCTTGGTAGCTCACCATGTGGCGCTTGACATCCTATCTCCTTTAGCAGAATGCCCTGCCCCCTCCAGTGGCATGCAGCCACCCTCTCTGGTGGTCGAGACCAAGATGCCATGATGATTATCTGTTCCCGTGGATTATAAGGGCACTACTGGTTTTTACCGTGTCCTCATGGTGGTCTAGTAGCAATTGAAATTGGACAAATAATTGTGATATTAAAAGTCGTGGCATAACTAATCCATTATGATCTCATCACCAGTGTGACATCACAAACACATTGTGACATCACATTGCTGGTTTGACACCAGGATCACATTGTGTCATCTCAAATCTATTATGACATCTTATATCCTTTGATAAAATACATAGCTTTGTGAAATCACATTCCCTTTGTGTACTCAAATCCCCACTGAAATACTGACAATTGAGAATCAGACAAGACATTTTAACATCAAAAACAGTTTGTGAGTTCATCACAATTGTGAAATCACTTTGTCATTTTGACAACATCTGCTCATTGGGAAATCACAAAACTAAAATGATATGATAGATTTAGATCTTCACATTGTCCTTGTGACATCATAGACACATTATGAATGCCTTTTCTGTGATTTCATTCTTTTTAAAATACGGCCTGTAAGTTGATATCATAAAGAAATAGTGACCTCATAACCATTGTTACATTACAATCCCTTTTTACATCAGGTTGCCACTGTAATATCACAATAACCACATATCACAATATCACATAACACCCTGTGACATCACAAACCTATCCAGTCATCATAAATTTTGTGATATGCTGCAATTGTAATTCTAAGGCCTTTTTGTCCTCATAATCTCTTGTTGACCTCATTAAATTTCACATATGACATTTTTAAAAATTAATTTTAATTTTTAATTTTTGAGACCATATTGTACAGAGGGGTTACAAATACATGGGCAAGATAATGAGTACATTTTGTATCAAGCATTTCAGCCTCTTCCTTCATTTACCCTTCACATCCCAGCCTCTCCCCACACCCCACCCAACCCGGACTCCCCCCCAGCCCCCGCACAAAAGTTGTAAAGTTCGTTTTTGACATGACACCTTGTAATTCTAATAGTTGCATCAGGTCCACCTGAATACTTAACCGACTTGTTTTTCCCAATCTCCTCCACAAATTATACCGACATCAAAAATAGTGAAAGCAGGGGTTGTACTGTGGTGGAGGGACATACAAAGCTACCAGGAAATAATCTTATGAATGAGTTAGAAACAAATGCATGAAAGAAAAAAAAAACATTTAAATACTTATCTAAGGGTTCATTTTCCTAACATCACATTATCTGACCATTTCTGCTTGACTGGGCTGGGAAGTTGGCTCAGTGGTAGAGCACTTGCCTTGCATGCTTGAGGCCCTGGGTTCGATTCCTCAGCACCACATAAGCAAAAAGGAAAAAGCCGGAAGTGGCACTGTGGCTCAAGGGGTAGAGCGTTAGCCTTCAGCTGAAGAGCTGAGGGACAGCGCCCAGGCCCAGAGTTCAGGCCCCACAACCGGACCCAAAAATAAATAAATAAATAAGGGAAATATTGCAAATAAGGGAAACCATGGACCTTTGTTTGTTTAGGCTTAGCTTACTTCATTCAATATAATTTTTTCCAAGCCTTTCCAATTCCTAACAAATGGGGAAATGTCATTCTTTATGATGGAAGCATAGAATTCCATTGTGTATATATACCACATTTTCTTGATCCATTCATATAATGAGGGGCATCAGGGTTGGTTCCAGATCTTAGCTATGGTAAATAATGCTGCAATAAACATAGTTGTGCTGGTAGCTTTAGTGTGGTCTTGTTTGAAAACATTTGGGTAAATGCCCAAAAGTGGGATTGCTGGGTCATAGGGGAGCTCTATGTGAAGTTTTTTCAGGAAATTCCATACTGCTTTCCAAAGTGGTTGAACAAGTTTACATTCCCACCAACAATGAAGTAAGGTTCCCTTCTGTCCACATCCCCTCCAGCATCTGTTGTTGTTAGAGTTCTTGATTATAGACCTTCTAGCTAGGGTGAGGTGGTACCTCAATGTTGTTTTGATTTGCATTTCTTTTATGGCTAGCGAGGTTGAGCAATTATTCATGTGTCTGTTGCATATCCTTCTTTCTTCTTCACAGAAGTTTCTCTTCAAGTCTTTAGGCCACTTACTTATTGGGCAGTTGTTTCTTTGAGAATTTGTTGTTGGGGGATTTAATTTTTTGAGCTCCAAGTATATTTTAGATATGAGACCCTTGTCCATTGTATGGCAGGTGAAGATATTTTCCCAATCTGTGGGCTTTCTATTGATCTTGCTAGCTATGTCCTTTGCCATGCAGAAGCTCTGCAACTTCATGCAATCTCATGTGTCCAACTTTTCTTTGATTGGTTATGTTTCTGGGTCTCTATTAAGAAAATTTCATCCTCAGCAAACGAGGCCTAGGGTTTCTCCTATTCCATCCTGTAAAGTTTTCAGAGTGTCTGCTTTGACTCCAAGGTCTTTGATCCTTTTGGAGTTAATTCTGGTGCTGTGTGATATATAAGGATCTAGTTTTAGTATTCTACAAATAGTTAAGCAATTTTGCCATCACCATTTACTGAAGAGGCTGTCTTTCTTCCATTCTATTATTTTAGCTACATTATCGAAGATTAGTTGGCTATAGGTCTGTAGGTTCATTTCGGGGATTTCAATTCTATTCCATTGATCCTGAGGTCTGTTCTTATGCCAGTACCAAGCTGTTTTGATTACTATGTCTTTATAGTAGAGTTTGAATTTTGGTATTGATATTCCTCCAGCAGTGTTCTTTCCGTTGAGGTGCCTTTTTGCTAAGCGGGGTCTTTTATTGTTCCATATGATTTTTTGGATTGCCTCTTCTATTTCCTTGAAGAATGAGGGTGGAATTTTGATAGGTCTCACGTTGAATTTGTAGATAGCCTTGGGAAGTATTGCCATTTTCACAATGTTAATCTTTCCAATCCAGGAGCATGGGAGGTTTTGCCATTTTCTAAGTTCTGTTTTGATTTCCTTTTTCAAGATTTTAAAGTTTTCATCATAGAGGTTCCTCACTTCTTTGGTTAAGTTAATTCCTAGGTATTTTATTTTTTGAGGGGCTATTACAAATGGAGTTACTTTCCTAATTTCAGCCACACTTTTTTCATTGTTGGCATACAGAAAATCATTGATTTTTGAGGGTTAATGTTATACCCTACTACTTTGACAAAGTTTAGAATCAGCTTGAGTAATTTGGGAATGGAATCCATGGGATTTTTAAATACAAGATCAATTCATCCGCAAAGAGAGAGAGTTTTATTTCTTCTTTCCCTATTTGGATCCCCTTTAAGTTTGCATCTTGTCTTATTGCTGTAGCAAGGCATTCTAATACTAGATTGAAGAGAAGTGGAGAGAGTGGACATCCTTGTCTTGTTCCTGAGATTAGAAGTTATGGCTTTACTTTTTCCCCATTAAGTATAATGCTGGCTGTAGGTTTGTCATATACAGCCTTTATTGTATTGAGAAATGTTCCATGGATTCCTAATTTTTCCAAAACCTTCATCATAAAGGGGTGTTGGATCTTGTCGAATGCTTTTTCTGCATCTATTGAGATAACCATGTGGTTCTTATTATTGCTCCCCTTGATGTGATGAATAATATTAATTGATTCGCATATATTGGACCAGCTTTGCATCCCAGAAATGAATCCTGTTTGATCGTGGTGTATGATTTTTTGGATGAATTGTTGAAGTTGATTGGCCAAAATTTTGTTGAGAATTTTTGCATCAGTGTTCATCAAAGAAATGGGTCTATAGTTCTCTTTCTTGGATGAGTCCCTGCCTGGTTTTGGGATGAGGGTTATGATGTCTTCATAGAATGTGTTCGGTAGTGAACTTTCTCTTTCAATTTCATTGAAGAGTTGGAGGAGTATTGCTGTGAGCTCTGCTTTGATGGCCTTGTAAAATTCCGCTGTAAAACCATCTGGTCTTGGACTTTTCTTAGCTAGGAGACCTTTTATTGCTTTTTCTATTTCAATGCTTGATATGGGCCTGGTAAAATGGTTTAACTTATCTTGGTCTAGTTTTGGCATGTAAATATTTGCTAGGAAAAGGTCCATTTCTATCAAGTTCTCATCTCTGAGTTTAGTTATTTGGATGTGTTCTCTTCTTTTTCTGATAAGATTTGCTAAGGGTCTGTCAATTTTGTTAATTTTTTCGAAGAACCAACTCTTTGTTTTGTTGATTCTTTGTATAGGTTTTTTGGATTCTAATTCATTTAATTCTGATTTAATTTTAATTATTTCTTTCCATCTACTGGATTGGGGTTTATCTTACTGCTCTTTTTCAAGGAGGTTTAGATGTGTCATTAAATTGTTGGTTTCAGATATCTCCAATTTGTTGATGTAGGAGCTCAGAGGTATAAACTTGCCTCTGAGTACTGCCTTTGCTATGTCCCAGAAGAGCTGGTAATTTGTGTGTTCATTTTTGTTGAATAGTATGAGCATTTGAATTTCCTTTCTAATCTCTTCCATGACCCACTCATGATTCAGCAGTGTTTTGTTCAGCCTCCATATGTTACCGGACTTTCTTTGGTGGCTTTTGGTGTTGAGTTCTAATTTTATTCCCTTGTGGTCAGAGAGAATGCAAGGTATAACTTCAATGTTTCTGAATTTAGACAAGTTTCCTTTGTGGCCTAAAATGTGGTCAATTTTTTAAAAATGTTCCATATGCTGCTGGGAAAAACGTGTATTCTGATGCTGCTGGGTGAAATGTTCGGTAGATGTCTGTTAAATCTAGTTGATCTATGCAGCTGTTTAAATCTGCGGTTTCTCTATTGAGTTTTTGCCGAGTTCATGTATCTAGTGGGGAGAGTGGTGTGTCAAAATCCCCAACAATTAATGTCTTTGGATCTATGTGGACTCTGTGAGAAAGTAGTGTTTCTTGGATAAATTTGGGTTCTCCATTGTTTGGCGAATAGATATTTAGAATTGTAATATCGTCCTGAAGTGGAGATCCATTAATTAGTATGTAGCGACCATCCTTATCTCTTCTCACGAATTTTAATTTGAAGTCTATTTTATGTGATATTAGGATTGCAACTCCCTCCTGTTTATGGGGGCTTTTTGCTTGGTAGATTTTGCTCCAGCCTTTAACATTGAAAATGTGTTTGTTTTTATTGGCAAGATGTGATTCCTGATAGCAGCAGATTGAAGGAACTTCTTTCTTAAACCAACTAGACAGTCTATGTCCCTTAATTGGAAAGTTATGTCCATAACGTTAATAGATAGGACTGAGAGGTATTTGGGACTTACTGCCATGTTATCAACCTTCTTGGGGGTTGCTAAAACTGTGTTCTTCCTATGGTTCTTGGATTCTCAGTTTGGGTGCAGGTTCTTGGCCTTTATTGTGGTCTTGTTGGTTTTCTATGTGTAGGACATCTTTAAGAATCTTTTGTAGGGCTGATTTGGTGGAGATGTATTGTTTCAATTTTTCTTTGCTATCGATGGTTTTTATTTGGCCTTCAGTTATGAAGGAGAGTTTAGCTGGGTACAGTATTCTTGTTTGATAATTGTTTGTTTTTAGGGCATGGCATACATCATTCCAAGCTCTTCTTGCTTTGATTGTCTCTGCTGAGAAATCTGAGGTGATTCTAATTGATTTCCCTTTATTGGTGATTAATCTTTTCTCCTTGACAGCTTTAAGGATCCTTTCCTTGGTCTGAGTTGATCCTGTGTGTATTATAATGTGACTGTGGGATGTCCTATTCTGGTCTGGTCTATTTGGGGTTCTAAAAGCTTCTTGTATATGAATAGGCCTATCTTTTTGCATGTTTGGGAAGTTCTCTGCTAGGATCCTGTTAAACAAATTTCCTAGACCATTAACTTCTATTTCTAGGTGCTCTTCTACACCCATTATCCATAGATTAGGACTTTTGATATTTTTTTCCAAGTGTTGGATAGACCTATCATATTTCTTGGACTTTTCTTGGATGGTTGTATGTTCTTTCTCTGTAATATCTAGGCTGTCTTCAATCCCTGAGATTCGGTCTTCTGCATGGTCTAACCTGCTGTCAAGACTTTCTACTTTGTTTTTTATCTCTTTTCCTTCTAATTGGTCAGGTTTCATTGCTTCAAATTCTTTGTTAAAACTTTGTTTTAGATCTTGTATGAACTTCTTTACTTTCTTAATTTTGTGTACAGTGTTTATTCTCCAATCACTTAGTTGTTTGGTTATGGTTTCCTTGGACTCCAATTCCTTCTGTTGGTTTCCATTCAGCATTCCCTTTGTGGTCTCCCTGTCTTCCTTCAGCTCTTTGTTAATTGGTTCCATGAATGCCTTTAGTGATCTTTTTTTATTCTTTTCCTGCTCTCTCAATTCCTGTATTACTCTTTGATTAGCTTCCTCCCGTTCATGGGATTCCTGTAGTTCTCTTTGAGTGTTCTCAGCCTGCTCACACCATTCCTCCCTTTCTGTTTGAGTATTCTCAAGCTGCTCACGCAAATCCTGTATCAGTTTTTGAGTAGCTTCCTCACACTTATGATATTCCTGTATAAATTTTTCGATTGCCTCCTCTCTCTCCTTATCATGCTCATACAGAATCCTTTGTAAGTTTTCAATCTTTTCATTTATCATGTTAGCCAACAGTGTTTGTAGAGCTATTGGGGAACTCTCCTCTGGATTATTCATTATCTGTTCTGTCCCATGATTATCAAGATTGAGAATTGAGATACCCGGACTTGCCATTTTTCTTGTGTTTTTCCGGCTTACTCTGCCCATTTGAGATATAAATAGCACCAGTTTTGTGCTAGAACAATATCTTAAGGCAAGCATCCACCAAAGTCTGAATTTGCACAGTCAATAGTCTACAGATACAATCTAGTTCAATAGATACATCTATTCAATATCAAACAACTATATGTTAATGGGCTACGAACCGCAAAGAAGAATTTGGAAAACCAGAAATTATTAGGGTTAGGGAGCAATGTGGGTAAAAAATAGGAATAGATTGATGTGGGAAATCACAGGGAGTGTTAACTAAGTCCTAATCTCAAAGCAGGAAATAGGTTGGGTAGGAGAAAGTAGAAAGAGAGAGAAAAAATGAAGAAAGGGAAATGGAAAAGAAAAGAGACCAGAAAAAATAGAAAAATAAAAATTAATAATATTATGCCAGAATTCGACAAGAATCTATTTAGAGAAGAATGTGAATATAATGAGAGAAGGGGAGCGATATAAAGGAGATGTGAAAACTTAAAAATAAAATGCTTAAAATATTATGTAGGTATAAAGAAGTGTTACTGCTATTAAGGAATTTAAGTCTCAGCGGTATTGAATTGAGTAATAAATTTGTGGATTAAGTGTGTACACAGTGGAGGATAGGGTCTAATAGTCAACTACAGGTTTATCTGAGGATGTGCAGGACAAGAATTAAGTCATATAAAGAAGAACGAAAGAGAGGAAAAGGTGAAAATGATAAGAAATGAAGAAAAAAAGATCAGAAGTTCAGTAGAGCTAAACAAAAAACAAAAAGATAATTAAAAAAGAAAAAAAAAAGAAAAAGAAATCAAAAAAGAAGAAAAAATGCACACACGTATCCCTAAAATAAAAATTGTAAGAGGGAAAAAAATATACTGGAAAACATTTTTTTTTCAATCAAGGCAAAAATTAATGATTAAAAATTTTTAGAAATGAAATTTTTTTAATATAAGGTACCAAAAAAAAAAAAAAGAAAGAAGAAGAAAAAAAAAAGTTCTTTGATTTTTGGGGGAGGAGTGGGAAAAATTCTGTATCTCCCTTGTGTCTGTAACCAGCTTTTTGTTGGAGTCTTTTGTCTGCTTTTGGTTCTTTGGCTTGGTTGGTTACTTAAGTCAGTTTATTCGAACAGGCAGAAAAATGCTCTGCTTTACCCAGGATTTTGTGATCCTCCTCCTAGGCTAGTTCAATGGGAGTCAGATCTGCTTTGAGTATCACAAAAGAGGGAGAATCAATGATGAGGCTAGGTTCTGGGTAGAGTTGAAGCCTTTCAACAAACAGTAGCTTTTCCTGGTGGCTAGTTTGTGAAAGATTCACAGAGCCCAGCCTGGAGCCATTCTCAGGGTTTCTGTTTACTGGATTTCAATTGATTGTCAAGGCTGCTAAAGGGAGGGGCAGCCTCTGGCTCTGATTACCCAGTGAAGAATGCCATTACTAGGGCTGGCGCCTAAGCTGGGTGACTTTTCCCTGGGTGGAGCTGAGTCTGGCAGGTCACGCCGCCGTTAAGTTCTTGTGACCTGCTAAATGATTCATTTTATTTCAAGGCTTGAGTTGGAGCTCTTTGTCAGTATCCAAGATGGAGATCTCCAGTACGGGGGGGGGGGGGGGTGGCATTCCTTCCTCTGCTCCCTGAGAAGGAGTGAGGACATCAGGCTTCTACTCATGCCGAGTCTTGGTTCCTGGGTCATCTCTGGTCTGTGAACTGCAGGATGAATATGTCTGCTCCTTGTTGGTTCTTGCTGGTTTTGAGTAGAATCCGCTCACCCGCTGCGTCTGGCTCCTTCGTCCTGGACTCTCTGTTTCTCGGGTATGGCGCCTGTGGTTGCAGCTGCCACCGCTGCTGCTGCTGCGGCCGCTGCTTGCAAGAGCTCAGATCTGTCTCCTTGCCTGGATTTTCCCTCTCTGGCCTGACTCTCTGTTCTGTGATGGCACACTTGGTGTGATTCTCTGGCTTAGGACTGTTCACTGGAACTCTAAAACTTCTTTCTATGGGAGAGCTTGTTTAGACTCCAGCTTCTCCACCATCTTCCCAGGTCTGACTTTCTTATCTTCAAGTACAGTGATCTTCTCCTTCATCCACATTGCTGCAGATTTACCCAGATCCTGAGTTCAAATTTAAAGCCTGGAAGATTAAACATCACGAATTGCAAGCCAGGGAGCTAAATTTTTTATTTTACTTTTCTCAGTATGGGCTTGAAGTCAAATTGTGGCAACTCTGCCTCAAATTGGATCACCCTATGCTGGGGTACAGCCACTAGACCTACAGCTGCTTCTGGGATCCTAGATCCTCAGGTCTTGCAGGGAAAGCAATGCACAGAAAAACTGTGGCATTTTTGTTTTCTTCCTTTGCACGGTGTCCCTCATGGGTCTGAATGACACTGTTGCAAAGGGTACTTCACCTTGCATTGCTGAAAGCTGCCCACGTGGCAACATAGGCCCTGATTTCGAATCCCCCTCCTAACACCAACCAATGGCAGGAGATACTAAGAAAATTGTTCCCAACCATAGGAAGAACAATGGAATTTTATCAATGTCAATGTTCAATGAGTTGATCATGAATGATGCTACTATAAATTTAGGCAGCATAATTTCAAGAAGCTAATTTATTTAATATTTATGAAGCATAAAAAGAATATTATTACTTACAGGAATGCAATAATTTCAGGACACTGATTGATTTCATTAATAGTATAAGGATGAAAACAATAATATTAATTACATGGACGCATGATTAATACCCAGGAATTGGTAGGAATGTAGTCTATATAACTGAATAATATATAGACATCTTTAACACTCTATATAAATACATATTTATTAGCGTACTTCCATCTGCAGGTCAATCTGTTCTTATTTTGCTAACACCTGGGGCTTGATCTCAGTTCCTAGGAATAACCTTTCAGCTCAATGTGCCCAGGATGGCGTGCTGACACTCACCCATTCATGAATTGGGCCTTGTAGGCTTGTAGGCCATGAGTTCAGTTGCCAGCACTCCCCAAAAATGAATTGTGGAGTAAGAAGTCCTGAGTGTCAGGTATGAAGTGGAACACATATGCAGACCTATATCTTATGTAATCAATGTTTTATGTGCCATAATAGTCAAAATAAATGGTCAATACATGAATAAAACAAACAAATAAAATAACTGCACTGAATGCAATATGGAGTCAACATATGAATGTAAATATGAATCATATATGTAAATTGTACATGAATAGGATGTTTTCTAGTGGTGGGGATCTATTTCAGGCCTAAAGAACCGACTTGAATTTCTTGACTTCAAGGAGGCCAGCTTCCCCTTCCCACACAGTGCAACACAGTTACCAAGACCATAGGTTCCAATCCCGACAGTCCTGACAGAAAAATGCCACCTTTATATTATGTAATAGTATAGTAATTCTTAGGTATTTCATTATTCCTCCATTTTATGAATGTGATTGTTTAAATGCTTCAAAAAGCATTAACTAACATCGATCAGTTTCCTATAAAATAATTCTTTATAATTTTATCCTAGAATCATTCAAGAACTGCTCTTTCAATCATGACATACATCATATTCTATTGGTAATCATATGGACAGGAATAAGTTTCTTAGGATCTCTTTCCATTTTGAGGTGGCTGGACCAGGATTCCAACTGTGGGCTATAGCTCCCACCACTTAAACCCGAGGATAGGGAACTCATCAGTCTGTCCAAGAACACCAGTAAGACAAATGATTAGGCAGGCACCAGTGGCCCTCAACAGTCTTCCTTGATACTTACAAGGCTGTGATGAGAGGATCATGGTCGAAGTCACCCTAGGCAGGAAAGTCCAACTTCAGTGCCAACAAAGCCAGAATCCCTGTGGCTCCAGTGTGGAAGGCCAGCCTTGAGCAAAAGCAGCTCACAGACTGTGCCCATATCCTCAGTTCATGGTCTGTGACTGGGAACAAACAGCCATACACAATGATCTGTGCAGCCATGCGGCTAAAGCAGGTCACCCTCTTGTCTCCAACTGAATTGGACATTGTTCCCTGGGAAAAGGGCTGGGGGAGCTGCTATCTTCTTGACTCTGCCCATGCTGATTGCATCACAGGATTCTGGCCACACCCCCATTCTTTCATTGTTCTTTCTGACCAATGAGATACAAGAATGGTGGCCATGCCCACATTCCATGCTGCCTGGAAGCACCAGTATTCCCTCTGTTTACACCACTACCAGCAGTTGAGGAAGGTATAGATGGCTGAGTGGTGAGAAGAGATTTTAGGCGACTGGAATATAGAAGGAAATTGAGATGCCTGCCTAGTCCCCAGCCCCCTCCCGCCTTCCCAAGGTTCAGAATTTCAAACCAGGCAATGGCACCCTGCCAGGCTGTGTAAAGCCCCAACTTGGTCAATGGCCTTGGTTCTCTGAGGCCATGTGTCTGCAATGCCACTGCCATTCCCGCTCGCTCCACCTGGAGCAGCCTCAAGCAACTTCTCCCAGGAGCACATGTGAGTGGCTGCCCCAAAACCACCCCTACCCTGGGTCAGACACCCCTCTGAGGGCACCAAGACCCGCTACTTGTTTCCTCTCCCTGGCTCTGAGGAGCCACCTTTCTGTTTTGGGCATTTCTGAAACAGAGCCTCTATATGCTCTGGCTGGGCTGGATTGATGTCCTGCTATCTGTGACAGGTATGCTCCACCGGGCCTGGTCATCTGTAGTTGGGGTGGTAGACATGTAGCAACATGCACAGTCATCGATTTAGATGGATACTCTCAAAAATTTAGTCCACAGCAGCCAATTCTTTTTTTTTTTTAATTGTGAAAATACTGTCCAGAGGGGTTAAAATTACATGGGCAAGATATGAGTACATATCCTATCAAGCATTATAGCCTCCTCTTTTGTTTCCCCTTCCCATCCCATCCTCCCCCCCCCACTCGACCCTCCCCATCCCCCTACCAGAGTTGTCAAGTTCATTTTCGACATACCACTTCTACGTCTCATTGTTGTAATGGGTCCAAATTTAATCCCTATTTCAACGATTTGTTTTTTCCCTTCCCCTCCATAAATTATAACAACATCAAATACAGTCAAAGCAGGGATTATACCGTGGGGGAGGGATATAAAAAGCAACAAATAAATAATCTTATGAATGTACTAGAAACAATCGTATGAAAGAAAAAAATTGAATAGATATCTTAGGGTTCTTTTCACTAACATGAATTTATCTGAACTTTTATGCTTGACTCAGATATATACGAGTTATTGCAAATAAGGGAAAACATGGGACCTATGTTTCGTTGGTTCTGGCTTACTTCACTTAATATAAGTTTTTCCAACCCTTTCCATTTCCTAACAAATAGAGCAATGTCATTCATTCTGATGGAGGCATAGAATTCCATTGTGTATATATAACCCATTTATTTGATCCATTCATCTACCGAAGGGCATCTGGGTTGCTTCCATATCTTAGCTATGGTAAAAAAGGCTGCAATAAACATAGTTGTGCTGGTAGCTTTAGTGTGGTCTTCTTTGTAAACATTTGGGTAAGTGCCCAAAAGTGGGATTGTTGGATCAAAGGGGAGCTCTATGTTGAGTGCTTTGAGGAACCTCCATACAGCTTTCAAAAGTGGTTGAACAAATTTACACTCCCACCAATAATGAAGTAAGGTTCCCTTCTGTCCACATCCCCTCCAGAATCTGTTATCAGAGTTCTTCATTATAGCCATTCTAACTGGGGTGAGGTGGTATCTCAATGTTGTTTTGATTTGCATTTCTTTTATGGCTAAAGAGGTTGAGCATTTCTTCATTTGTCTATTGGCCATCCTTCTTTCCTCTTCAGTGAAGTTTCTCTTTAAGGCTTTAGCCTTATTTATTGGGCAGTTGTTTCTTTGAGGATTTGTTGTTGGGGGATTTAATTTTTTTTTCCAAGTATATTTTAGATATGAGACTGTTGTCTCTAGTATGGCTAGTGAAGATTTTCTCCCAATCCGTGGGCTTTCTATTGATCTTGCTAGCTATGTCCTTTGCCATGCAGAAGCTCTGCAACTTCGTGGAATCCCAATTGTCCAACCTTTCTTTGATTTCTTGTGTTTCTGGGTCTCTATTAAAAAAAATTCAACCTGTGCCAAGGAGACATAGGGTTTCTCCTATTCCATCCTGTAATGTTTTCAGAGTGTCTGCTTTGACTCCGAGGTCTTTGATCCATTTGGAGTTGATTCTGGTGCAGGGTGATATATAAGGATCTAGCTTTAGTTTTCTACAAGTAGTTAAGCAATTTTGCCAGCACCATTTACTGAAGAGGCTGTCTTTCTTCCATTCTATTATTTTAGCTCCCTTATGGAAGAGTAGTTGGCTATATGTCTGTAGGTTCATTTCTGGGTTTTCAATTCTATTCCATTGGTCCTGAAATCTATTCTTATGCCAGTACTAAGCTGTTTTGATTAAAATTGCTTTGTATTAGAGTTTGAAATGTGGTATGATATTCCTCCAGCACAGTTTTTTCTGTTGAGGATCGTTTTGCTATTCGGGGTCTTTTATTGTCCTCTATGAATTATTGGTTTGCCTCTTCTATTTCCTTGAAGAATGAGGTTGGAATATTTATAGGAATCGCACTGAATTTGTAGAGAGCCTTGTGAAGGATTGCAATTTTCACGATGTTGATCTTTCCAATCCATGAGCATGGGAGTTTTTGGCACTTTCTAAGATCTCTTTTGATTTCCTTTTTCAGGTTTTTAAAATTTTCATCCATAGAGTTCCTTCACTTCTTTGGTTAAGTTAATTCCTAGGTATTTTATTTTTTGTGGGGCTATTACGAATGGAGATGCTTTCCTAATTTCAGCCACACTTTTCTCATTGTTGGTATATAGAAAAGCCATTGATTTTGAGGGGTTAATTTTATACCCTACTACTTTGACAAAGTTTTGAATCAGCTTGAGTCATTTGGGAGTGGAGTCTATTGGATTCCTTAAATACAAGATCATGACATCTGCAAAGACATAGAGTTTTACTTCTTCTTTCCCTATTTGGATCCCCTTTACGTTTGCATCTTGTCTTATTCCTGTAGCTAGGCATTCTAATACTAAATTGAAGAGAAGTGGAGAGAGTGGACCTTCTTTTCCCGTTCCTGAGTTAAGAGGAAATGGCTTTACTTTTTCACCATTAAGTATGATGATGGCTGTAGGTTTGTCATATATAGTCTTTATTGTATTGAGCAAAGTTCCATGGATTCCTAATTTTTCCAGAACCATCATCATAAAGGGGCGTTGGATCTTGTCAAATGCTTTTTCTGCATCTATTGAGATAACCAGGTTGTTCTTATCTTTGCTCCTGTTGATGTGATGAATTATATTAATTGATTTGCATATATTGACCTAGCTTTGCATCCCTGAAATAAATCCTGTTTGATCATGGTGTAGAATTTTTTGGATGAATTGTTGAATTTGATTGGCCAACATTTTGTTGAGAAGTTTTGCATCAATGTTCATCAAAGAAATGGGTCTATAGTTATCTTTCTGTGATGTGTCCCTGCCTGGTTTGGGCATGAGGGTTATTATGGCTTCATAGAATGAGTTCAGTAGTGAACTTTCTCTTTCAATATCATTGAAGATTTGGAGGAGTATTGGTGTGAGCTGTGTTTTTAAGGGCTTATAGTATTATGCTGTAAAACCATCTGGTCCTGGGCTTTTCTTAGATGGGAGGTGTGTTATTGATGTTTCTATTTCAATGCTTGATATGGGCCTGATAAGATGGTATAACTCATCTTGCTTTAGTTTTGGCATGTCAGTATTTGCTAGGAAAAGGTCCATTTCTGCCAAGTTCTCAAACTTATTAGCATAAAGTTTTGAGAAGTATTCCCTTATAATGTTCTGAATCTTGGTTGTTTCTGTGGTGATGTTTCCATTCTCATCTCTGAGTTTATTTATTTGGGTGTGTTCTCTTCTCTTTCTTATAAGATTTGCTAAGAGTCTGTCAATTTTGTTAATATTTTGGAAGTAACAAATCTTTGTTTTGTTGATTCTTTCTATGATTTTTTTTTGGATTCTAATTCATTTAATTATGATTTAATTTTAATTATTTCTTACCATCTACTGGATTGGGGATCATCTTGCTGCTCTTTTTCAAGGAGACTCAGATGTCTCATTAAATGGTTGGTTTCAGATCTCTCCAATTTGTTGAAGTATGAACTCAGAGCTATAAACTTGCCTGTGAGTACTGCCTTTGCTGTGTCCCAAAGGAGCTGGTAATTTGTGTGTTCATCAACATTTGAATTTCTTTTCTAATCTTTTCCATGACCCACTCGTGATTCAGCAGTGTGTTGTTCCAGTGTGTTACAGGATTTTCTCTGGTGGCTTTTCCTGTTGAGTTTTAATTTTTTACACTTGTGGCCCGAGAGAATGCAAGGTATTACTTCAATGTTTCTGAAAAGAGATAAATAAGTACCCACACATATACCCCTAAAATAAAAATTATGAGAGGAAGAAAAAAATTAAAGCAAAAAATTAAAAATTAAAAAACAACTTTTAGAAAAAAATTATAAAAGGTACAAAAAAAGAGTTCTTTGATTTTTTTGTGGGGGATGGGAAGATCCTGTATCTCCCTTGTGTTCTTAACCTGTCTCTTTTTGGAGACTCTAGTCTACTTGTGTTTGATTTTCCTGTGGCTTGAATGGTTTCTTAAGTCAGTTTGAGCAGGCAGAAAAATCACAGGAGACGATTCTTGACCACAGGTGAAGCTCTGGGTAGGTTCGTAACAATCAGACCTCATTCTCCTCACAGGACAGTTGTGAGCAAACAAGGGATTTATACAGAGGGATCTCTGGAGCATGGCTAGGAACAGAGGGAGTAGTCTTCAGATAAGGTTCTCGGCAATTCTGTGAGGAAATGACAGGAAGATATCCGGAAAGGGCTCAGGTGGGGCCTGTTATTAATTGTGCAACAGATGTGGGATTATGAAACAAACATGGCTTTCTCTCATCATTACCCTATCCCAATGAGGAAGCGGATCTTTCACTGTGTTGAGTTTTGCAGCTGGAGATACCAAGGCAGAGAGAAGCCAGGTGACCTAATTATGACTTCAACTTCAAAGGAAGCTCTGCCTGACTTTGCTACCATGCTCCGTAGGACAATGGTTGCTATTCAGTCCGCTTCTTGTGGTAGGAAGTCCACATCTTGTCAGTCGTGGAGCTAGAACTCTAGGCATGGGCGATGTTCCCAAAAGCCTCAGCAAAAGGCTAGTGTTCTACCACTTGAACCCACAACACTACTTTTGATTTTCTGGTGGTTCTTTGGAGATAAGATTCTCACAGACGTTCCTGCCTCGGCTGGTTATGAACCATGATCCTCATATCTCAGCGTCCTGTGTAGTTAGGATTAGAATTCTGAGCCACTGGCACCAGACTTAATTGTAATTCTGACTTTTTCTCTCTCTCTCTTTCACAAGAACTGGTCACATGGATGCTGGAGGAGGGGGCCCACCATCCCCATGTGGCTGGAACCCAAGGTTGGTCCTCTCATTCTGGAGGTTGGCTGTGGGTCAGGAGCTGTCGCCTCAGCTTGTTGAAACAGCTCCATGAGATAAGCCCTTCTGTTATCTGGCTAGACCGTAACAGTTATTCATTGTCCATCCAGCCTTTAAGGCTCTGTTAATGTGGCTTCATGGTACGGTGATTTCCTAGCATCCATGAAACCCTGGGTTCAATTCCTTAGTTACACACACACACACACACACAAAACCACTGGAAGTGGTGCTGTGCCTCAAATGATAGAGAGCTAGCATTGAGCAAGAAAAAAAAAGCTCAGGAATATTCCCTACCCCTGAGTTTATGCCCCTCGACTGACAAAAAGAACAAAAACAAATCAAATCAAAACAAAACAAAAACATTCAGTTAGTAAATGCAAAATAAATAACCCACACTTGGAATATATAATTGCTCCTTCCATACTGACACCTGAAAACAGTTCCTAATTCATGTACTTTACTTATATTAGGATACTGTGTTGAAAAAAGTCTTGTTCATTAAGTCACAGCAATTAATGCCAGGGATATGCTTAGATGTCAGGTAATGTTTAATTCTGGAAATTCAACCATTCCTGGATTTGTGTCGTCACTGCTAATCACAAAGAGAATGGTAGGCTATGTGTGATTTTGAAATCTTTTTGGTCAGTTATGGCACCAAAAATGCAGAGGCTAATTAATAGTTGTGAAAGAAAATAAGGAATATATAACTCCAGATAGAAGGAATAAATGATAGTAATTAAGGTATACCAGAAACTGTTCTTGAGAACCATTTTTGGTTATTGTAGAACTAGTTGTCAGCTAGGCAGTTCCTCATTGCCTTTAGCATTCTAAATCTCTTAGGCTAGCTTATAATCTCTGTGTGATAAATGTATCTCCTTCTATGCTATTCTTTCATACCTTTTCTCCTTTGCTTTCTAAAAATCTTATTCTTTCTATATTTCTCTATGAACATTTCCTGATACTAAATACACCTATACAGATGGCAGAGGATGCTAATGAAAGGGTCCCAAAAATCATCAGTCATTAACGTAACAAAATGGAAAAGAGGACATATTTATTGCTACTTCAATTTTTCTGAAATGCTGCAATATCATTTGGTTAAAATTTCCATTCTTTGTCTACACAGTGTCATTCAGTACACATAAATGCAAATATGAGCCAGGAGTTGGTGGTTTACTCCTGTAATCCTAGCTACTCAGGAGGTTGAGACCAGAAGATTGTGGTTCAAAGCCAGCCTGGTCAAGAAAGTCCACGAGACCCTAACCTTCAATTAACCACCAGAAACCTGGAGGTGGTGCTCTAGCTTAGCTCCCAGGATCCGAGTTCAAGCCCCACAACCAACAAAAAAGGTGAAATATAACTTTAAGTTTCCCCAAAAGGAATGACAAGTTCAATAATCTTCCCCCAAAAAAAATTCCAAAATGATTCAGTGCACCTACTTTTGCTGAGTTATGTTATGGTTTCTTTTCTGGACATATGCTCTAAAAACAAATCATTTAACTAGGGATACAGGTGGACCCATTTCAACAATGAGATGTACAAGTCGTTATGTTGAAAAACGAACTTTACAACGTTGGTGGGCGGGAGGATAGGGTATGGGGAGGGGGGAATATGGGAAGGGATGGGAAGGGGAAACAAAGAGGAGGCAACAATGATTGATAAGAAATGTACTCGTTATCTTGTCCATGTAATTGTAATTCCTCTGTACGGTATGCTCACAATAATAAAGAAAGAAAAAAATTGTAAAATATTAGCTTTACAATAAACTTCATCTAATATTTCTCATTTGAAAAGAGAAGTCTATACAGTTGATGTCACTTGGCTTTCTTACTATCTTAGTTTAAAGCCAAACCTGGTAGGAGAGTCTGTCAAACTCTTATTTGTAATTACACAGCAAAAAAGCCAGAAGTGGAGTTTTGGTTCAAGCAATAGAGTACTAACTTTGGGGGTAGGTGAGCAGGAAAGAAAACTGTTCAGGGACAGGGTTCAGCCTCTAGGTTCAAGCCCCAGAACCAACACAAGCTAAACACAAAAGCAAACAAAAAACCAGATATTTCATTGGGACCCTCCTTAAAGGAGTATTGGTCTGAGAAGTGGCTCCTTTTGCTGATCATATACACTGGATGCTTTTTTGGAATCCTTACTGCTCTGGAGAACTCAGGACCAAACTAAAGTAATTCATAACTGACTTCTGCAACAAAAGAATCATCTCAGGGGTGAAATATCCATGCAAAAAAACACTATAGCAGTAGAATTTTTTTGGGGGTCCAGTCTTGGGCCTGAACTCTGGACCTGGGCGCTTTACCTCAGCTCTTCAACTCAAGGCTAGCGCTCTACCACTTGAGCCACAGCACCACTTCTGGCTTATTTTTGCTTATGTGGTGCTGAGGAACCTAACCCAGGGCCTCAGGCATGCAAGGCAAGTGCTCTACCACAGAGCCAACTTCCCAGCCCCAGCAGAAAAACATATTTAAAACAACGTTATTTCTTTTTGTCCTATGCTGGCCATCAAATGGAACATTTTATCTTTTTGTCATACTCTCAACTAGAAGTTTACAGAAAAATTATATATAAGTAAAAACACACTAGAAAAAGTCAGGGACAGAGTTTCCTTCAAGCCTTCGGATTCTCTTCTTTTATAGTAAAAAGGAAAGCACAAGTTAACTTGAACTTTGTCAATCCTCTATGTTCCATTCCTCTACTGGGATCAGTTTCCATATCCAGTAACAGTTACTTCCAGGAACAATCTATGGTGCTGCTTGAGGTATAATGAATGATTTCTGGCTTCACGGAAATAACACAAGAACACATTTGGACCTGATGTAACACGTGTTTCAGAGACAACTTAGTAAAGAGAAAATATAAAATTTATATTTTTTATAAATACATTATTCATGAGTATATTGAATTCAAACTTTGTAAATTCTCTGTAAATTGAGGCGAATTTTAAAGAGGAAGAAGGTTCCTAGATCATTTTTTTTTGTGAGTATATGTGCTGCACATTATTTCTCAAGTGTACATGAATTTGTTAACTCGTGTTAACTATAGCAATAATAAGAGAAAGAGAAATTCTGTGTTTAAGTATAAGGGTTCAATACACTATAGAAGACTCTACAAATAAGACCACATTGAAACAATAAAGCCAAGTCCAGTATGTAGATTTATGAGAGTGATATAGAGAAAGCATTACTCCTACATGGAACACGAAGTATGAGGCCACTCCCTTCCTAATCACGCTTGCTAATGACACAACTTTGTAGAAATTAGAATGGAAGAATAATTCTGTTTCCAATGCAAGTCAGATATAAGAGCATGGATTTAATAAGGAAAAAATTCCATCTTGAGAGAGTAGGGATTATACTAGCCATCAACTGGTGGATAAGATCACATTTTTTTCTTTCCTTTACTTATATATTTTTTGTTGGTGGTGGTCTTGGCACTTGAATTCTGGGCCTGGGCACTGTCCCTCTGCTACTCCGCTCAAGGCTAATGCTCTACCACTTTAGCCACAGTGAGGCTTCCAGTGTTCTTGCAGTAAATTGGAGAAAAGAGTCTCCTGGACTTTCCTACCTGGGCTGGATTTGAACCCCAATCCTCAGATCTTACCACCACCCAGCTTAGGATCACATTTCTAACAGTGTACATTCAGCATATGTATTATGTATATTCATCTATCTTTATATGAATTCTTGAGTTAAAAATCTGGGCTACAGCTTAGACTTTACACTCACAAAAATGTTTGTAGTTTAAAAGTTGTTTCTACTGGATAAATGAAACCTAAGTATGTAAAGGAGTCTGGGAAGTTCAGATTGCATCCAGCCTGGGCAGAACAGTGTTTGAGACACTATCTATAATTAACCAGCCAAAAGCTAGATTGGAAGAATGGTTCAGGTGATGGAATAACAGTCATGAGTAAGAATGGTGAATAAGAGCTTGAGGCTTTTGCATACATACATATAAACATACACATACACACAGAGGCACTTATATGTGCACACACATATACACAAATGAAGCAACTCTCAGAATATGTAGAAAACTTAGAAAACAATAGAAAGTATGTCCTGAGTGAGACTAGAATCAAGTGATAATTTTTAAAATTAGAAAATCCTAAAGTGAACTTTCTTCAAAAAAGTTTGAGAATATTACATAAGTAGGGACCAGAAATAGTAAGAGAGTCAAGTAATCAATATTAAAGGGATAGGATCCATGGAGGAATAAATCAGAGACCCGGCAGGTGCATTTGAAAATGTTTATACCCTGTGTCAAATGTTAGAACATCTTTGAAAATAGTGCATGAACAGTCTAAGAAGTCTAGTGGATAATATCACTGGAGAAGTTCAGAATTGATAGTCTGTATCTAGATTAAATAAACCAAGAAGGGGCTGGGAAGGTGGCTCAGTGGTAGAGTGCTTGCCTTGCATGCATGAAGCCCTGGGTTTGATTCCTCAGCACCACATAAACAAAAAGAAAAAAGCCGGAAGTGGCTCTGTGGCTCAAGTGGTAGAGCACTAGCCTTGAGCTGAAGAGCTGAGGGACAGCATCAAGGCCCATAGTTCAGGCCCCATTACCGGACCCAAAAATAAATAAACAAACAAACAGATAAATAAATAAACCAAGAACCTATGGTGGGGCAATGTGATACAAGCCTTGAATTCTAGCACTCAAACTGACAGGAGATTAGAGACTGGAATTACTACTGATACCTTCCCAGGACCAGGTAGTATAATTTTGTCTTAATAAAACAAACCAAACAAGAATGGAATACACAGTTGGAAATTTGGACTAATTTTTTCATTATGTTTTGAAAAGCCAAGTTTTCTATTGAAATACAACTGGTATAGAAACCTCAATTGTGTTTTATTTTATTTTTTTATTTTTTTAACTCTTTTTTAAAATTTTTTTTTTTTGGTTCCGGTTATGGGGCCTGAACTCTGGGCCTGGGCACTGTGCCTCATCTCTTCAGCTCAAGGCTAGCGCTCTACCACTTGAGCAACAGCGCCACTTCCAGCATTTTTTCTTTTTGCTTATGTTGTGCTGAGGAATTGAACCCAGGGCCTCATGCATTCGAGGCAAGAGCTCTACCACTAAGCCACCTTCCCAGCCCCTCCTCAGTTATGTTTTAAATGAGCTCTTCATTACAGAACATTCCTAGATGCAAAGTGGTTCATGATTCCCATCCAAAATTTGCAAAAGTAAGTAATCATCATTCTGTTAGATTCCAAGGTAAGGATGAAGGATTACAAAAGCTTAAGCCTGGAGGAATAGCAAAGATCACCTAATGTAGGTCTTTATAGATCTTGCTAAATTGGAGTTTAGACTTCAAAAAATATTTTGGTTTCGTTTGTAATTTCATATTCTATAGGATACTACAAAATTCTTTTTAGGTAGAGGGTTTAATTGACAAATTTACAGATGTTTCTTTCATTCTATTTACCTAGCATATTGTTTCAAGTGAGTTATAATGAGAACTCAGTTAATAAATAATTCTAAGTGTTCATGTAGAAAATGATAATGTGAATAATTTAGACTGAGTTGCCAAGAAATTGATGACATTAATTTATAAATTTAGAAAAAGCAATTTTTGAGGCTTTAATATAACATAGTATGAAGAGAATAATTGTGTGACATCTTCTTTCTTCTACCTGTATGTAACACAGGAAGAAATTTCCTTAATTACTTGCCTCTGTATACAGTGTGCCTCAGCTCTTCAGTTCAAGGCTAGCGGTCTTCCACTTGAGCCACAGCACCACTTGCGGTTTTTTTTTCTTTTTGCTTATGTGGTGCTGAGGAATCGAACCCAGGGCTTCATGCATGCAAGGCAAGCGCTCTACCACTGAGCCACCTTCCCAGCCCTTAATGTCTTTTTAAACCAATTGTATTCACAAGTTGGAGAGGCTTTAATTCATGCTTAGGCCTTCTTGTTTATGATTTTTTATCTTCTCATTCCTAACATTAATAATAGTCAGACTGCATTTTTGCTTACATGAAAGGTAAATTATTTATCTGGGGTCAAAGGTGATTTTTATATCAGTGTTGCTTTAATAGCATTTTAAAGTAGTACCTTTGTCTCAAAATGTTGGGTATAAATAGCAATCAAAATACTTCTAATGGTAAACAAATTTTTTGAGCTACAATGTGGAAATGATTGGTCCATAAGACCTGCAGTCTGTTTCCATCAGGAATTGGGGAGGTCATTCTTTCAGTAAGACATTGTTAAACAGAGTTAGGGTCCCCATGCAGTGCAGGGTTGAGTGAAGGGAAAGAATATGATTTCTGCTATTTTGACCTAGAAATCAAGAATGTTATACTTTAGCAGTTCCTTTTACCAGGGAGGTTAGCATTGATTCTGAACTTCGAGTTTTCATATTACAGTTCCCTATTTTCTAACAAAGATAAACTGAAATATTAATAGTGTATACAATAATTCTGGGAATTTTTCCTAGAATTTTAGTCACAAAATAGAGTGAGGTTAATTGATACAGTCGGGGATGGACCTCAGGCTAACACTTACCATGTGTGCAATGTTGTACTAGTAATTACAACTCTGAAGACTTCAATATGATCATCTGAGAATTAAAAATGTAAGTAGTTCCACTTTATGGAATTATTCTGAGGATTAAATTAGATACCATAGGTAAAGTACTTGGAAAAATAATCAATTAGCATTTGGCACATTCTACCTGTTATTTTATCATGTGGTGAATTCTAACATTTTTACTGTGATTTTTATTGTGTCTCTTTCTGATGTACAATGTGATATATTGATATTCATTGCATTGATCATTTTTCTATCACTATGAGGAAAATACCTGCAAAGAAAATTTTTGAGGAGGAAACTATTATATTGACTCATGGTTTAAGAGAACACAGTTTAAGATCAGATGTCTCCATTGTTTTTAATTATATTGTTATTATTTTAACTAGTTGTACAAGGGAATTTCCATTCAATAAATCGTGATTTAAGTGTAATGGATCTTTATATAACTTTTCCCTACACTTTTTTTCTTTTTTATTTCTTTTTTTATTTTATTTTATTTTTTTTGTGAACATACTGTATAGAGGAGTTACAATTACATGGGAAAGATAATGAGTACATTTCTTATCAAGCATTGAAGCCTCCTCCTTTGTTTACCCTTCACATCCATTCCCAGCTTCCCCCCGCCCCCTCATCCAATACTCCCCCCTTCCACAGTTGATTGAAATTAATAGCAATTATCCATTTTGTTAAAGTAGAGATGGTTTTCCCAATCTGATTCTCACAATTCATTGTCGAGAGCCCTGCAGGGAGTCTATCTGCATGATAGGCTTGACTATCTCACTGGAACATCAGGAGGCTGTTCACAGAATCCGTTCTTTTCATCCTGCCCCATACAAATACCAGTAGCTGCTAACAACCACCTTTTCACCCCCCAGTAGCTGCTAATGACCACCTTTTCACCCCCCAGTAGCTGCTATCGACCACCTTTTCACCCCCCCATATGAACACCTGGTAGCTGCTAACAACCACCTTTTCACTGCCCTAAGCAAGCATCCTGCAGCTGCTATGCCCAATGAAAAAGCTTCCTTATTCTAAGCATATAAATACCCCTGTGTGAAAAATAAAATTTGGCAGCTTGATCTGAATCCTTGTCTTGCTGTCCTTCGTGTTTCTTGTCCCTTCATTCCTTCTCGCTTAGGTTGACCGCCCTTGTTCAAGTACTGCCGGTCGGGACAACTGGCGCCCAACGTGGGGCTCGAGCCTCTGACTAAGGAAGGAACGCCCTCCTCCGGGAAAACTTGGCCAAGTACAGTCCCAGATCATGAGATCGCCTCGACACACCCCACCTAGAGACAGATCCAGGAGGAGAGTGGGGACAGTGCATGGTAAGTGACCCACTATGGGACAAGCAATATAGTCACATGGTATATTTATGTCAGACCTCAAGGAGGCCCTCAAGAAATGAGGAACGCTAGTTAAGAAAAAGGATTTAGAATTATTTTTCTCATTCATAGAGGACTTGTGTCCTTGGTTCTCCTTTGAAGGAATCATAGATGCAAAAAGCTGGCAAAGAGTAGGAGATTGTTTAAAAGATTATTATGAAACCTTTGGTTCAGAAAAGGTTCCTGCTATGGCCTTTTCCTATTGGAATTTGATTAATGACTTTTTAAAATGTTCTCTGTTTGATAGTGGAATTTTAAAACTTGTGAAAACGGGAGAGGAGGTTCTCCAACATGCCTCTCGGCCCCCCGAGGCTTGCCGATCGGTTGTATTAGATCTTGAAACTCCTTCTCAAAAGGTAGATGAACATTATTATCCTGTACCCCAGGCTGCCCATTCCCCTCAGAATAATTTAAATCCCGAGGAGGAGGCCACCCTGGAAGAGGAGGCGGTCCAATATCGTCAGCCTGATTGGCCCCCTTTACTCAGTCACCCCCTACCTCAGATTATACACTCTACCTCAAATATTCCGCATTCCTCCTATGCACCCCCTCCCTTTTGTGACCCGGCCTTTCAAGGGCCCACTGCCCCTCCAGATCAAGAGGTTCCCCCCCCTTTACCTAACCTGGCACCTTTACGCGAGACTCTTCAACATAGGTGAGAACACCTTCAACTTTTAAAAGAACTGCGGTCCCTTGATTATGAACTCCGCATACTGGCCTTGACCAATACGCCAAAAACGCCTGATAAAATTAAGGTTAGATCAGGCCATCAATCAGTTCTCGCCTTTCCAGTAACTCGGAGCCAGACAGATAGGGCCTCAGAGGGTGAGGAGGATGAATCAGAAGAGGAGGAAAAGGAAGATGAAGAACAGGATACTGGGGATGAAGAGGAACAACCCACCCAGGGAAAAGGCCAACAAGAGTATAAGAGGCTTAGCCTCCGGTTTGTTGAAAAGCTTAAAAATGCATGTGCCCAATATGGCCCGACTGCCCCTTATACGTTAGCCTGTTAGAAAACCAAAGTGCACGCTCGCTCACCCCTAATGATTGGAAGATCCTGGCCCGCACCACCCTTAGTGGGGTGATTTTGTTTTATGGAATGTGGACTTTAAGGAACAATGTAGAGAGACCGTGCAAAAAATTTTGGCTAAAACATCTTCAAAAACCTGGACCTATAATAAACTTTTGGTTAATGCGCCCTTTGATACCAATGCTAAACAGGCGCACTTTAATACCGGACTTTTGGCACAAATTCAAAATGCTGGCCTTTATGCTTGGAAGCGTCTCCCTCAAAAGGGATCAGCTACTACTTCCCTGGCAAAGGTTAGACAGGGGCCAGAGGAACCCTACATTGACTTTGTCTCGCGGCTTAACTTGGCTGCAGAAAGGCTTCTTGGGCCTAGTGAAAGTGAATGTGCCTTTGTTAAACATCTTGCCTTTGAAAATGCTAATCCGGCATGTCAAGATGTCCTCCGGACCACATAAAAACAAGGGTGATCTCTCTGAGTTCGTCAGGCTTTGTGCTGGAGTAGGAACCGCTCACACCATGGGGCTCGCCATAGGTGTTGCCTTTACCAAGGCATTTCAAGGTTCAGTCCCCAGCTCGCATACTTGCTTTAATTGTAAACAACCTGGTCACTTTGCACGTGAATGTCCCTTCGGCAAACAAAGCCAAGGGGCAGTGCCCTCCAAAGCTACAGATAGACCACTCCCTGCCACTTTTTGTCCCAAATGTGGTAAGGGCAGTCATTGGGCCAACGAATGTAGATCTAAAACAATTGCCCTTGGACAGTCCATTCTCTCTCATTTTTTGGGAAACTTCCCTCGGGGCCAGCCCCTGGCCCTGACTATCCCCCAGACAAGCCCAGGGGCAATAGGGTTTGTCCCCTCCCAAACTCCCAGTCCTACACAAGCCCCCCACCTCTCTCAACAATTGCTTCCCTCCAGTGGGCAACCCCAGGCAGTGCAGGACTGGACCTCTGTGCCGCCACCGACACAGTACTAGACTCTGTACAAGGACCTCAAATAATAGCCACTGGGACCCTGGGACCCCCTCCGTCTCATATGTGTGCCCTTATTTTTGGAAGAACCTCTGCTACCTTACAAGGTGTCCAAGTTTTTCCTGGTATTATTGATAATGATTATACAGGAGAATTAAAAATTTTGGCCACGACCATTAATGGGATTGCAGCTATTCCAGCTGGAACTAGGCTTGCACAATTGATACTGCTCCCATTAAATTCAGGGGGTTCTTCCACTGCTCAGACTACACTGCGAAGAACTGCTTCTTTGGGGTCTTCTGATGCGTATTGGGTTCAGCCTATCACTCAAAAAAGACCCACCCTCACCCTGCGAATTGAAGGAAAGGAGTTTCAGGGAATTTTGGATACTGGTGGAGATGCCACAATTATTTCCCAAAAATATTGGCCACCAAGTTGGCCCCTTACCTCGTCCCTAACTGACCTTAAAGGCATAGGGCAGTCAAAAAACCCTTTGGTAAGATCCAGGGTTCTTAATTGGACTGACAAAGAGGGCAATAAGGGAACTGTTACTCCTTTTGTTGTTCCTGACCTCCCTGTTAACCTATGGGGCTGGCATATCTTGTCCCAGATGAAAGTTATCCTTGCTAGTCCCACATCAAATTGGTTACACATCAAATGCTCCGTATGGATTTTGTCCCTGGTACGGGTCTTGGGAAATCAGGAGAAGGAATCGTTGGGCCCATCCAAGCTACATGGGCTTGGGTATTCGGATTTTTAGTATCGGCCCCTGACCCTCCTGTGCCCCATGCAGATAAAATCATTTGGGTGGATCAGTGACCCTTTACCCAAGAAAAATTGGAGGCAGCCTCCATGTTAGTACAGGAACAGTTGGTGGCAGGCCATATAGAGCCATCTACTTCACCATGGAATACTCCTATTTTTGTTATAAAGAAAAAAATCAGGCAAATGGCGCCTTTTACAAGATCTACGCGCCGTTAATAAAGCTATGCGCCCAATGGGAGAACTACAGCCAGGCATTCCCACACTGGTGGCTATTCCCAGGGACTATTACAAAATGGTTATTGATTTAAAAGATTTTTTTTTTTTTTTTTTTTTTTTTACCATTCCCCTACATCCTGAGGACATACCCTATTTTGCCTTTAGCTTTCCTCGCATTAACTTTCAAGGCCCCATGCAAAGATTTCAATGGAAGGTACTTCCCCAATGTATGGCTAATAGCCCTAGCCTTTGTCAAAAATACGTTGCCCAGGCAGTGGACCCTGTGAGAAAATGATGGCAGTGCGTCTATATATTACATTATATGGATGACATGTTGCTTGCTGCACCTGACACCCACGAACTTAGAAACTGCTATTTAGACCTTTATAAAGCCCTTACTGCCCTGGGAGTACAGGTTGCCCCCGATAAAGTTCAAACACAGGATCCCTATACTTATTTGGGTCTAGAACTCCAAAATAATCAAATTCAGGTTCCTCAAATTCAACTTCGTTTAGACCATCTTCACACCCTTAATGATTTTCAAAAGTTGCTTGGAGATATTCAATGGCTTAGGCCATACCTAAGGTTGCCCACCAGTGTGCTTTTGCCTCTTAATGAGATTTTAAAAGGGGATTCTGACCCCTCCTCTTCTCTCGAGTTTATTCCCAATGCACGAAATGCCTTAAGCCAAGTTACTGAGGCCATCGCCCAGCATTTTGTTACACAGATTTCCTATAATCTTCCTCTGGTCTTAATTATTTTACATACCCCTCATACACCCACAGGATTGTTTTGGCAACAGATTCCCCACTCCAATAATAAGGGCAGCCCCCTGCTTTTGGTCCATTTACCCACCACATCCCCCAAGGTTATTGCTGTTTACCCTGCCCAGGTAGCCTCTATCATTATCAATGGTCACTTGCTCTCTCGACAATATTTCGGCAAGGACCCTGATACAATTTTAATTCCATACACCAAAGACCAGACTCAATTTTTACTTCAGACTGGGGATGAATGGGGCATCGCTCTGTCAGGATTTTTAGGACTAATTGACAATCATCTCCCCAATGATCCCCTTTTACACTTCGCCCAGCTATATCCATTTGTTTTTCCCAATGTTACTCAAAAGACTCCCATTCCTCAAGCCCTGACTGTCTTTACAGATGGCTCAAGCAATGGCCGTGCAGCCTTCATTGTTAACAACCATACCACCACCTTTGATGCCCCTTACCAATCAGCCTAGCTTGTGGAGTTATTCGCTATAACACAGGTTTTTATGACGTTTTTTGATAAGCCTATTAATATTTATACAGATAGTGCTTACATTGTTCATTCTGTTCTCTTGCTAGAAATTTTACCCGCTATTAGTTTACTCCAATGCAGCATTTTTATTTACTCAGCTTCAACAGCTAATTCAGGCCAGGAGACATCCATTTTTTCTGGGACACATTAGGGCACATTCTGATCTCCCTGGCCCTCTTACACAGGGTAACGCTCAAGCTGATGCGGCCACTCATTCCATTTTTCCGGTTTTTGTTGGGTCTGTCCAAAAGGCTACAGAATTACATAATCTCTACCATCTAAATTCCCAGAGTCTTCGATTGCTTTGTAAAATTACTAGAGAGCAAGCACGGGAGAGAGTAAAGGCATGCCCTGCCTGTGTTGTCTCCCTTCCTGTACAACATCTGGGTGTTAACCCCCGTGGACTGCTACCTAATCAAATCTGGCAAATGGATGTTACCCATTTTCCTGAATTTGGAAAAACAAGATATATACATATCTCCATAGACACATTTAGCAGGTTTGTTTTTGCTTCACCACACTCAGGAGAAACTGCCAAAAATGTTCTCTCTCACCTTGTTTTAGCCTTTTCTGTAATGGGAAAACCAGCCCACATAAAGACAGACAATGGCCCTGCCTATACCAGTGCCAAGTTTAAACAGTTTTGTGCTATTTTTCAGATTTATCATACTACTGGAATTCCCTATAACCCCCAAGGTCGGGGCATCGTAGAATGAGCCCACCACACCCTAACAACCTGGCTTACTCGCCTCAAAGCCTCTGCCCTTTCATTTTCCACTCCTAGGGATCGCCTTAGTAACATATTGTTCTCCCTTAATTTTCTAACTCTGGACAATGAAGGCCACTCGGCAGCTGACAGGCATTGGCACCCATCTTCCAGTTCTGCCCGCCCATCTGTCATGTGGCGAGACCCCCTTACAGGCAAATGGAAGGACCCAGATCCTGTTCTTATCTGGGGGTGAGGTTCAGGCTGTATTTTAGATCAAGAACAAGCAGCCCCAAGGTGGCTGCCAGAACGCTTGATAAAACAGGTTAATGGCTTACCACAACCCAGGGGAAACCTTCCCCCTGAGGATGATGCCTTTTCTCTGGCAGATGCAGCTAGAACTCCAGACATGGACCATCCTGTTTAAATTTATTAAATAATAGATTAATCTCTTGGTTTCTAAGCCCATACAGGTTCATCACCATCGCCTTGATATGGCAGATGCAGCATTGAGATCTAGAAATTAGTGTTTTTGCCATGAGCTTGTTCCAGTGGGAAACAGCCCCCCTTCTTTTTCTTATTTAGAAAACCCTTCTTATTCATAACTCCTGACCATTCAACAGGCAAGGCCTATTGCCATAAATAGGTTCGCCCCTCCTCCTATAGGCCCTTCCACTTGGGGGAGGATGCACCTATGGGAGGAAGAAAAAATGCTCTAATCAAGGGTGCAGGTAAGACTGCAGGGGGATGGATCTTCAAGATCCCAAAACCCAAGACCCCTGAGTGGCAAGCTCTGGTGCATGACGGTTGGCATGCATACCCACAAGCCATCTCCTCAAAAAACATGCCAAGGCCTGTAAAATTCCCCTCCCCGAGTGAGGACGCTTGCTCAGAGCAGAGAAAAACCCTGGCCCCTTAGAGGAACAGAGCCTCTGTCACCCCCTCAAAAAGAGCACCAACAATTGATGGTCAATTTTCTAAATAAGAAAGGGGGAGATGTCGTGAGCCCTGCAGGGAGTCTATCTGCATGATAGGCTTGACTATCTCACTGGAACATCAGGAGGCTGTTCACAGAATCTGGTCTTTTCATCCTGCCCCATACAAATACCAGTAGCTGCTTACAACCACCTTTTCACCCCCCAGTAGCTGCTAAGGACCACCTTTTCACTGCCCTAAGCAAGCATCCTGCAGCTGCTACGCCCAATGAAAAAGCTTCCTTATTGTAAGCATATAAATACCCCTGTGTGAAAAATAAAATTTGGCAGCTTGATCAGAATCCTTGTCTTGCTGTCCTTCTTCGTGTCTCTTGTCCCTTCATTCCTTCTCGCTTAAGTTCACCGCCCTCGTTGAAGTCCTGCGGGTCGGGACAATTCATCTTCCATTCAACAAGTAGTAATGTGTAACAATTCCCTTTGTTTTGCTCCTTATTAAATTTGTTTCCATTTTATTTCATAAGGAAGGATGATTTCATAAATCTACTGTAGATGCAAAAATATGTCAATATATTTCTAACTGTATGCATTGATCTATACATACACATATATTACACAGGTTACAAGGATAATTTATAACTTCTGTTACTATACAATTTACTGAATTATTAAAAACGTCGACGGCTCATGCCTGGAATCCTGGTTACTCAGGAGGATAAGATCTGACGATCATGTTTTGAAGCCATCCTAAGCAGGAAAGTCCATGAGCCTCTTATCTCCAAACAACCAACAGAAAATCAGAATTGGAACTGTGGCTCAAAGTATTAGAGTGGTAACCTTGAGAGAAAAAGCTCAAGGACATCACCCAGGCTTTTAGTTCAAGAACTACAACCTACCCAAAAAAATCTAATTTACACCTCTGTAAGTAGAGTATTTCCATCACCCAAATGTACATCCATGCTCATTTGCAAGGTAACTCTGTTTTGTCTCAAGTACCACTAAATATTATCACTAAAGTAGCATTACAACGTGGGTTCATTCTATCTCTCTAATGGATTTTTCTCCACTCAAATACTCAAGTATTACAATTGTTCTAATTATTTAAATCATAGCTTTTTTTTTACCCCTAATACTAGAGTTTGATTGAGTGTTTTGTGCCCCTTAAATGGATGTTCTTACCACTTTGTCATGCCCCCAGCCCTATGTTATCCTGATTATTTTTCAGCTAGAAACTGGCTTCCTACTTGTGTACTAACATGGTCTCAGTGCACTTGATGTTATTCTTCCTGGAATTTAGAATAACAGGTGCATGGCATTGTGTACAGAACTTTCTGTTCAGTCTGGGCTTTAGCCACTATCCTCCCAACAGTGCACTCCCATGTAGTCACGAATTTCATAAGCTTGTCATAGCTGATTTTTTTAAATCTTTCATTTCCTGCAGGTTCTTGAGTACTGAATTAATTTTTGTTTTCTTGAGTTGTTTTGTTTCATTTGAATGTATGTGTTGAGTTGTTCCTCACTTTTCCTTTTGTTTCTTTCCTTCAAGTTCTTACCTAAAGTGCTAAGAAACCAATTCTTCTTTTTCAAGATAGTCAGTGTGAACATTATTTATTCCAAAGCAATTTCAGTATCTATGAATGTTATACACATGCTAAGCGCAGACTTTGGCATACACAGATAGATCATGAAATATATGAAGAAAATAAAACTACAGATGAATGCCAGGAGGAGAATAAGCTATTATTAATTGTTTGACAGAGGTTTCTCTTCTAGTGAAAGAAATATATTGCTTGATGCAGGATTTCAAAAAATCATTTTGCTAGGAGGAACCTAAACAATCATCTAATACTATAGACTTGAGAGTGATGAATTGACTTTCTGAATAATTTACTTTTGGGACAAATAAAAGCAGGCTTCCAAAAAAAGAGTAGATTTTAGAGAAACATGATGAATTTTATGTAAATAGGTCCTTAGCTGATTTTGTTAATTTGTGAACTAATACAGGGAAATAACGTACAGCAAGGTAAAAAAAATAAATAACTTCACATTGAAATATTCATTTGTGTTTGTATATGTGTGCATGCATGTACGAGTACGCACACGAACATGTGCATATGCTCATGCATGCATTCATCATTCTTGAGGCTTGATAGTCCCTGGGAACTATTCCTCAACTTCTGTGCCCAAGGATAGTGGTCTACTACTTCAGCCACTGCTACAATTCTGTTGTGTGGTTTTTTTTTTTAGATAATCGCTTGTATTTTCATGATTGAAACGTGGTCTTCAGATCTCAGACTCCCGAGTAGCTAGCTAAGCTTATTCAGCCTCTGAGTAGCTAGTTAAAATTCTACCTATCCTCTGTGCTTCACTGCTCCTGAGGTATTCACAAGCCTAAGTCATATATATGTCTACTTGCTTTAAAAATATTCTTACTGTTTGGCACCAGGGTATCACATGTGTACGCTTAACTACTTAGGAGGCTTGAGGACAGAACCCAGGCCAAAATTTATTGGACTTATTTCTCAATCTATAGCTGGGTGAATTGGATCATTTCCACCATCCTGCAATATCTAGAAACTAAGATTGGAAGGACTGAGGATCCAGGCCAGGCAAGGTAGCAAGCTAGAAAAGTTGGTGTGCAACTCTGATGGCATTGATGATGGGAAGGCAAAAAGGACAGATCAGGTGCATGTTCTTGTGGAAAGGGAACCACTATCCTAAAATTAACCACAGATATGATGCCAGCCTGCAAGAACAATATACCCCAAGTTGAAATCCCCACATTTTCCACAACCAAAATAAGTATATACATTAACATCCAAAAACTTAATAAATCTGTTCTTTGTTCTAATATCAGCTTTGTCTGATTATCATATGATGTGACAGAATAATTTCTTCATTAAACTTATGACAATTTAAAAAGACCTAGAAAATTCTTTCTCACTTATTAAGTGCAAATGAATGGAAATTGCCTCATTTCTTACATATTTGATTACCACTATAAATTTGTCATATGATTATTATTAATAGTAATATATTCTGATTTATTACTTTACTTTATAACAGTTTTTAAACTTTTTGCTTTTCTGCTGAAGTTGAAGCATTTAAATAGTATCATCAAAATATATTCCTTGGATATTTAGGGGAGTTTTTTACAATGTTTTTAACCAATGGCTTCTAAGAATTCTTAATTGGTATATTATTTGGTTTATTTTTAATTTCAAATTAATTTTATTGTAATGATAATGTACACAGGGGTTACAGTTACATAAATGAGGTAATGAGTACTTTTCTTCAGGAAGGAACATTGTTATATATTCCAACGATATTTTTGTACACTCAAAACAAGAACTATTGATGCTTTTGCTGTTGCTATTGATCAATGGGTACTTTTGCTTTTTTTGTTCAAGCCTTTTTTATTATAAAATTGATATACAGAGCGTTTACACTTAATTAAGTCAACTGAAGAGTATACTTCATTTTCTTTTCTTTTTTTTTTGGGGGGGGGTCCGGTTGTGGGGCCTGAACTCTGGGCCTGAGACCTGTCCCTCAGCTCTTCAGCTCAAGGCTAGCGCTTGAGCCACTTGAGCCAAAGCGCCACTTCCGGCTTTTTTTCTTTTTGCTTTTGTGGTGCTGAGGAATCGAACCCAGGGCCTCATGCTTGCAAGGCAAGTGCTCTACAACTGAGCTACCTTCCCAGCCCCTACTTCATTTTATTTTCTAAATTTCAAATTTTGAGCTTAAATGTTTCCTTTTGTTTCTTTTTTTTACTTTTTTTTTTTTTTTGTCGGTCATGGGGCTTGAACTCTGGGCCTGGGCGCTGTCCCTCAGCTCTTCAGCTCAAGGCGAGTGCTCTACCACTTGAGCTACAGTGCCACTTCCGGTTTTCTGGTGGTTTATTGGAGATAGGAGTCTCACGGTCTCTCCTGCCCGGGCTGGATTTGAACCGCGATCCTCAGATCTCAGCCTCCTGAGTAGCTAGGATTACAGGCGTGAGCCACCAGCGCCTGGCTCCTTTTGTTTCTTTAGAGTAATTCTTTTTTTAAAGTTTAAGATCAGTTAATTTGATTTTGCATGATTTTTACACATGTAAATTATTCAGACACATATATTTTGCTTTTATAGTATTTAACATGTGGCTATTTAAAAATTAATTTCTTAATTTTATATGGTTAGTGAATCTAAATACATTTATTTTCTTATAGTATAAAAATATTTGTCCAGGTAACAAATACTTACAGTATTTTTAAGAAGCACATACTTTACTAAGAAAGGCTTCATTACTTGGTCACTTTTTGGAAGTACTTTTACTTGAATTAAAAAAGAACTTTGAGCTCGGCATGGTGATTTGTGACATACATTTTCTAGCTATGGTGGGAAGTGTAAATAGAGTTTGTAATTCGGGAGAGACTGGGAAACTATGAGAACTTAGTGTAAAACTACTCAGAGTGAAATGATTATGGATATAGCCATCCCTATCGTTATATACAGTACCTCGCTATCATATTCTAAATCTTGAGTTCCAACACCAGTAATATCAATCATTTATTAAAATAAAAGGACACATGTTTCAAAATGTTTATTATTTAAAACTTATTTGCGAAAGTTCTCATGTCTTCTATTAATTTTCAATTTACTTAATCTATTAAAATCCAAGTATATTGTGACTATTTTCTTTCTACTAAACTTTTAAATACTACGAGCAATATTATTATTTCATATATTAACATACTTTTACTGTTTGTGATAATTTCATCTGTTTAATATGATAATATCAATATTGCAAATGTGTGTATGTGGTGTGTGTGTGTGTGTGTGTGTGTGTGTGTGTGTTTATGTGGTTTTTGTGTGTGTGTGTGTGCTTTGTGTGTACTTTGTAATGCTTGGGAGTTCACACCATTGCTTCACATATGCAAAGCCAATGGTTTACCACTGAGCTATACTGTCTAGTTATAATCCAAATAGTGTTTTAAACCATGACTTTCATTCCTATTATGCTTTTTCAAAATTATATATGATAACATGTGATCCATATTCTATCCACGCAAGCAATTTTTATTGTAATTTAGAATATTTCCACTTCCAAACTCTTGTGTTTGTTATTGAGAAAGGTTTTACTTTGCTTCTTTTCTCTCTTCATTCCTTTTCCCTTTAGAGTTTAACTATTCTCTCTCTTATTTCTTTGAAAATTATCATATTCCTATTACAACATGTATATACAACGCTTTAATTTCTATTTTAAATTTTCCCATTTCCACTGATTTTAGTACAAGCTATTAGATGGATTAAAAAGAAACTTCTCTCAGGACACTTTATTTTTCTCCTTCTCTTCTCTGAAGTCTTTCTGGTTTTTGAAACATAATAGCAATCACATATAGCTCCTATGTGGTCCATCATTCTTACTCCTCTCACTTTCCTCTGTTGTTTTTGTACAACTCAAGTTGTTATCATTCAGCTTTGTTATGCTACAGTGTTATCTAAATCTTAACTAATTCCTGAGTTAATTTTAGTTGTTTCAAGTATTCTCTGAAGACATTTTTCTATATATAATATCTGGGGTCTTTTGTTTTTTGAAGGTACAAAATATGAGTGACTATCAAACATCTAGATATTTCTGTAGAATATTGGTCCACCTGCTCAATAAACTCCTATGTAAATTCAAGGAATACAGGTCAGTCAGAACAATCTTGTAAAATGGTGTAGCTTTATCCTTCATACTAGCTTTGAATCTTTTTATCATGTTTAGTAGTGAAGACAACATAGTTCTACTACAAGAGCAGACACATAGAAGAATGTAACAGATTTGTTAAAAATAAATTCTCAGTTGTATGGTCAATAGATTTTGAAAACTATCCTATGACTTCATGAAATAAAAATAGAATCTTAAATGGGTGTATTGGCACTATTTTCTTTCGGGATTTACAGAATGATCTTAGACTACTACCTCAATCCATTTTTTTGTTTCTTTTGTTTTGTTTTTTTTGTCACTCATGGGGCTGGAACTCTGGGCTCAGGCACTGTCCTTGTGCTCTTCAGCTCAATGTGAGCACCCTACCACTTGAGCCACTGCACCACTTCTGGATTTCTGTTGGTTTATTAGAGATAAAAGTCTCATGGACTTTCCTGCCCAGGCTGGCTTTAAACCGTGGTCCTTAGATCTCAGACTCCTGCCTAGCTAGGATTACAGGAGGGACCTACAGGCGCCTGGCCTACCTCAATCCTTATACAAAAATTTATAATAAAAAAGATTATCAAACTAAATGTGAGATGTAAAAACCTATAAGAGATAAACGTAAAAATTCATGACATTGTATGAGTAAAGATTTCTAATGGAAATCATTAGTGGCTAAAGAAAGGCAAGAATATACTGGATTATATCAAGTGATAGCATTTCATAATTCAAAGGAAACTATACTCATAATTCAAAGGACACTATAACCGAAGTGAAACATATCCAACAGATAGAGGGAACATATTTGTTAATGCTACAATGTGAATGCTACAATGATTCTGAATCTTAAGTATTTTTATATCTTCTAATTCGATATAATTTTTCCTGAATAGGATATTTCTTTAAAGAACATGTGTAAATTAATAGTCAATAGGAGGAGCATATGAAATAAGTTACTCTTTAGTATCTAAGAAAAAAGACAAAGAAAACTCACTAGTATGACCCTAACATAAAAAGATGACACAAAATAAATAATGCATTTGTGGAGAAATTGATAAACTCCTCATAATGATAATAGATTTTTATAATACTGCAATCATTTTAGCAAGCAAGTTTTCAAGTCGTAAAGGTCAAAAAGAATTGTATATTCATTACACTTCTATGCATTAAAGAGAAGTAAAAAACGTGTTTCGAAAGGGAATTGTAGTTCATTGACAGTGCACTTGAAAATATGTGTGAGACTGGAAAAAATCCCCAAAAATCAAATTTTGAAAGGACACACTATAGAGGATGTACACTGGACAAATTCCTGTAAGTGAATTTTATATCTATTTTTATGTCTGTTCTAAAATTTATAGCATTTCTATTTGAAGAAATGCAAGTTCGTGAAAATTAGGCTTTGAAAACCTATGAAGGTACAATTCACTTCCAAAGCACTAAAATGTATACAATAAAAGGAGATAATATATTGCAAGTGAATTACATGTGATCCTAAGCAGGATGCCAGTGGCTAACACCTGTAATCCTAGCTAATCAGGAGGCTGAGATCTGAGGATTGCAGTTCAAATCCAGCATGAGTAGGAAAGATTCTGAGGCACTTATCTCTAATTAACCACCAGAAAACTAGAAGTGGTGCTGTGGCTCAAGAGGTACAGCACAAGCTTTGAGCTGAAGAGTAGAGGGACAGTGCCCAGGCATGGAGTTCAAGCCCCACTACCATCAAAAGAAAAAGAAAAGAAAAAGAAAAAGAAAAAGAAATATGATCTTAGCCAACAGTTGATTACTAGAATAATTTCTGCTCTCTCAACATGGCCTTTTATTTCCCCAGTTTAGTCCATGGTCTTATATATGACTTGCTTGGAACCAGAATTATTTTTCCATTCTAGTTTTTACAAATTTCCATGATTAGCTACCATGATTTAGAGCTAGTAGAAGAAAGACAGTGGCCTCATCCTTCATGTTCCATTTAGGAGTAATGCTTTCTCTATGTCACTCCCTAGTTCTAAATACTGGCCTTGGCTTTATTGTTTCAAAGTTGTCTTATTTGCAGAGTCTTCTATAGTTTATTGAACCATTATACTTAAACACAGAACTTCTCTTTCTCATATTCCTATTGTTTCTCCTACTGTTAATTTATGTACACTTGGGTAATAATACACAACACAAACACTGACAAAAAATATTTCTGAGAACCTACTTCCCACTTAAAATTGGTCTTAATTTACAGAACATTTAGGAAATTTGAACTTAATGTACTCCAGGATAATTTTTTTCATGTTTTTTTTTAATTGTGAAAATGGTAGACAGAGGGATTAGAGTTACATAAGTAAGTTAGTGAGTACATTATCTAACGAACATTGTTACCTCCTCTTTTGTTTTTCCCTGCCATTCCTTTTCTCACCACCGCCCCAAATCTCACCTTTCATTCCCAACTAGTAAAGTTCATTTTCAACATAGTGTCTTGTTCATCTCATTGTAACAATGGGTCATACTGTGTACTTCTTTCAGCATTTTATTTCCCTTCCCCTCCCCATATTAGAAATTTGTATATGCAAGTTGGAGCTCACAGACCTCAAATACAGTGGAAATGGGTTATACCATGGAGGAAGAAAATAGAAGAGAAACAAAAAATCACATAATATATGGTAGATTGGTAGTTGGGGTGGCTTTGCTAGGACATGTTAGCTTGGTGAGGAGAGGAAGAAGTCTCGAGTCCCACCCAAACAGATAATGAAAAATGAGACAACCAATGGCTGAAGAATTTCAAGAACAAAGGCAGGGACTGATAGTTAACCTCTAGGGGCAGTGAGGGCAGCAAGGCTGGGCCTGTGGTTGTCATGCCTCTCTTGATGCCCTTGAAAGTGAGGGCCAGCTCTGCTGTGGGCTAGGCCTGGCTCTTGCCTTGAAGCAGGCACCAGGCAGGAATTGTCAGCACAGCTTCAGCCTGCCCCAAGGAGGTGGCCTGTTGTGGGTGCTGTAGCCTGGGCAGCTGCTAGGAAGATATACTCAGCAGGGCAGAGGAAGCAAGGCTGGTAGGCTCCGCTCCAGCCCAGCCAAGCTCAGGGCCACTTGGGAAGTTCCAGCTCTGGATCAGGACCAGGAACTGCTCCCCAGACAAGTAGGGCCTCTGGGGACCTGTTCAGTGGCCGCCACGTGTGGGTTGTGAACCTCCTTAGAATGGCCGAGGAGTCTCAATGGAGACGTGCATTTGCTTCTGTGCCTCTCCCATCTTCAGGATTTCTGCTCTCCTCCTGCCTCCTGCCATGTGCAACTACAAGAGTCAATTTCTCCAATCCACTGAGAGGCCATCCCGGAGATGTTCACAGGACTTTCCAGGCTGCTTCATCATGCATGCAGGGCTCACAGGGTGCCATCCTCCAGGCAAAGTTTACCACCATTTCAGCTTGGCCACCCCTGCCTAGAGGACCACAAACTGCATTGTTACACATAAATCCAGGGGTACACAAGGCCGTCCTGCAGTCTAAGGCATCCTTTCCTTCCACCTGCACAGATGTGGAGCAGCTGTGGAGCCAACTGCAACATCATGATTGATTATCTGAAAAGAAGAGGAAAAAATCTTCATTGTTCCAGATACAGCTGCCCCTGTGGTTTCTCTGTGTACACTAGCCTTGTGCATAGATAAGGATCCCCAAAGACCACCATGGAGCCAGTTCTTATGTGACCACATTAGAGTCATTTATTGCAAGGTCGAGCCTGGACTCACAACTGTCACCATTGCAGTGGGTCAGAGTTGAGATCCCCGACCCTTCTGTTAACTGGGTAATCTTATAACAATCTTATTGGCTAGCGAGTGCAGGCTAAGCAATAAGCAATAATTTGTGGAGGAGAAGGGGAAAAAAAAAACAAATTGTTTAAATAGGGATACAGGTGGACCCATTGTAACAATGAGATGTACAAGTTCTTATGGAGAAAAATGAACTTTACAACTTTGGTGAGGGGAAGCGGGGAGGAAGATTCGATGGGGGGGGCGGGGGGACAATGATAAGGGATGGGAGGGGGAAACAAAGGAGGAGGCAAAAATTGCTTGATAAGAAATGTACTCATTATCTTGCCCATGTAACTGTAGCTCCTCTGTACAGTATTTCCACAATAAAAAAGTAAAAAAAAAACATTAAAAAATTAAAAGTAATCTGTAGCTTTAGTTACTTCCTGTCATCCGCTGATGGCTATTGCTAGGGGAGTTATGGGCAGAACTTTATTGTGACATTTCACTGTTTTTCCAGGAACCTGAGTTTTAACTTTCAGTAAATGACTACTTTCAATGGGTACTTTCAGTAAAGGCCTTCACAATGGATAGTTCCTGAGTATTCAGTGTCTAAGTCCAGAATGCCTGTGCTTTGGCAAAGATCTCTCACTAGCGGTGTGTGTGTGTGTGTGTGTGTGTGTGTGTGTGTGTGTGTGTGTGTGTCTGTGTCTGTGTCTGTGTCTGTGTCTGTGTGTCTGTGTGTGTGTGTGTGTGTGTCTGTGTGTGTTGTGTGAGAGAGTCAGACAGAGCTGAGGTTTGGGGTAAAATTCTCCTTCCATTCAGCATTGAGTTTTGGTATCTATTGTTTGTCCCACCTCCCCAATTTTGAGTTCTAAAGTTGTCCTTCTAAATACTTTTATCCTTTGATCTTCTTGATATTCAGATTCCTAAGGTCTGCTTGTGAACTTCAACATTTGCTTCATTAAGGTAATGCCTTTCTTCCATCTTTTATGAAGCCCTTTGCTCTCTTTAAATGCAGTTTATACTGTGTTAGTGGTTTTACTTAGCCCAGACTGTGGTGGCCCAGGCTCTGACTGTTAATTCTGAGATTAGTTTAGGCCAATATGAGATACTATATTTCAGTATATCAATGAAAGAAGTTCAGCATCTTTATTGAAACAATTTCCTGGCTGTAAATACAAACAAAAACATCCAGTGATATAAATGTACAATCTGTTGTTTTTAGTTAATTGTGCACCACTGTAATGAAAAAAAAACTTTTTACTAACGGAAATGAGTATTTGTAATGGGAAAAAATCAAATGTTATAAATCTTAAAAATTGATCAAATACCAAAGAAAAAGAAAGACACTAATCAGGAATGAAGTACAAATGTAAGTGTTTAATAAATAAATGAAATTTTTGAGATTCATATCTACATAGAAAATACGAAGGAAAATAAAGAGGAAAGTCACTGAGATCCTATCTTACACACCAGAATATCTACCACCACTCAAATAAATAAACTGCTGGAGAGGTAAATAAATCAGGAACTATATTTGGTTTTGTGGCATTGTAAACTAGTGCAACCCATTGGGATATCTTAATGGAAGTTTACACAATACCAAAAAGACAGATATGTTGATGACCTTTACTGCAATTGGATACATATTGAAGGAATATGAATCAACATGAACATACATGTTCATGGCATTAATATTCTATAGCAACCAAGCTGTGTAATCAACCTAGATGCACCAGAAAGAGGGAATGAGGAAAATGTGCTATTCATAGCTATAAACATGTTCTGGTATATGAGAAGTGAATGTTTCTACTGTATCATTGCTAAATATTTTGAATATATACCTAATCCTACTTTCACTAAGTTTTGTGGCATTGTGTTTTTGCTTTAATGAGGAACATCCATATTGATTTTCAGACCAATTACAATAGGTTGAAGATTTCCTATAATATGTAGATATTAGATCAAAATTTAAATATATCAATGAACACATAGAGGACCATCATATATAGTTTATAATTTGAAGCAATTTTAAGAAGGCAACATTTGGGGGAAAAGATGATGGTAGAAACTTAAAATATACACAGACATGGGAAAATACCAAAAAATGTGCAACTAATTACTGCTAATAGTAAAATATTTTTCTCAAGTATTAACAATGAAACTATTAAAATAATACTTAATAACATCAAATAAATATGCCATAGAAGAAAATGTACCATAGATATACGTTTCCCCATAATTTGTTTTACTTTATAACAAATGGATTAGAAGATGCTAACACATTCAAGTGTCATTGATTGAATGCAGCAAATGAAAGTAAGAGAGAAGTAGAGAGTAAGAACAACCTGGGGTATGGATAAAGATACTCAGTAGAACTTTGTAAGGAAAGAATGTGCTTTGTTTTCCTGATCAAAATAGAGCTAGGACAGCTAACTTTTGACAGAACACTTGTAATGTAGAGTAGTGGAGTTAGTAATTTAGGTAGTAATTTATTACATTTATTCCCTAATCTTATGATGTGATTCCCTAATGATGTGAGTGACACTAGATTTTCTTTTTTGGGGGGAGGGGTGTCTGGTCCTGGGGCCTGAACTCTGGCCTGGGCACTGTCCCTCAGCTCTTCAGCTCAAAGCTAGCGCTCTACCACTTGAGCCACAGCGCCACTTCCAGCTTTTTTCTTTTTGCTTATGTGGTGCTGAGGAATCGAACCCAGGGCCTCAGGCATTCAAGTCAAGCGCTCTACCACTGAGCAACCTTCCCAGCCCCCTGATTCTAGATTTTCTGAGCCTTATTTTTCACCCAAAATCTCTAAATTCCTCACCCAGCCAATGGATCTTCTGCTTCTCTCATTTCTCCTTGTTTCTGAACTAAACTCCTGTAACCTTTTGGTTCATGAGAAAGAGCTGGAAATATGAGGATGGCTTGGAGTCTGACCTAACATCCACTCCGGCTTGGAGGATCTGGTAAAGGACTTTCACCTGGGTCTCAGAATCAGATATTAATTGACCTCTTTGGAAATGGAGATACTCACTCACTCAGGCAGAATCTGTCATTCCTTGACTTTCTCTGAAGAGATTTGATACTAGGGCACAATTCAGAGAATGAGCTTTCCCATTGTCAGAAGGAACAGGTTGAAAACTAAAAGTGGCCTCAGGTCCCGAAGGGCCAGTCAGAAGCCAAGAGATCACACTTTCCTCCTCATCAGGGACCTTCTGGTAGGAATAGAGTCTGAGCAAATTCTGACATAAACTGTGACTGGGCCTAAGGTGGAAACAAAAGAATGACCCTCTCTTTGATTACAAGGGAGTTATATAGTGAGACATGACAACTTCCTTCATATAAGAAAATTAAAGTTATCTCACTGCCACTTTGCAGGAGATCAGTATCCCCAAAGTAGAAGTTGTTAAATGTTGTGACTGCCAGTTTGCTCTGTAGGCTGTTGTCACTCTCACCCCTTCTCATGTCAGGAATGCATTGCTTCTTTCAGGCACTCTACTACCTGTACTGACTCCTAGGCAGGAATACTGTAGGCTGTTCTTTGGGTAACCTCTTGCATTTAAAGTAGATTAGGCACAGGCTCTGCTCATGCCAAGAGGTAGATGCAAGAGGTGAATAAAAGCTCAGATTTGTACAGAAACATGATCATATTGAAAAAAATTAAATTAAATTAATAGTTGAATAATTTAGGGTTTATAGCCACAAAATTTAGGTAATTATTAGTAATACATCTAGAATCATGGATTAGGAAGAGAACTGTGAAGTAGGTTCAGGATACAATCGAAAAGACACACCATAGCCATAACAGGAGATGAGAGTATGAAGGAACTATTGGCATAGGTCCATTTATTATCTTAGGAGTGACCTTGGATAAGAGGCTTTTAGAATAATATCTAAGAGGGACTTGCTGGGCACAGGTGGCTCACACCTGTAATCCTAGCTACCTGGGAGGCTGAGATCTGAGTATTATGATTCAAAGCAATCCCAGGCAGAAAAAGCCAGAAGTGGTGCTGTGGTTCAAGTGGTAGAGAACGAGCCTTGAGCTCAGGGACAATGCCTAGGGTTCGATTCTTCAGTGCCACATAAGCAAAAAAAAGCCAGAAGTGCTTTTATGGCTGAGTGGTAGGGAACTAGCCTTGAATTGAAGAGGTGAGGGACAGTGCTCAGGCCCAGATTTCAGGCTCCTTGTCCAGCCTAAATAAAAACAAAAAATAAAAAATAAAAAACTTCCAAACTTATTTTTTCTCATAATTGAAGAGAGGCTCCTCTTACAGAAATTCTCCTTATCTAGCTCAAGGTCATCAAAACTTCAGTAGACTTTTCCTGTTCAGATGTAATGCACCTAACTCTAATGAACCTAATCATGGCTGGGAAAGTATGGTCATAGATACGTTTGTTGTATTTTTCCTTATGAATATATAATACTCAGTGATTATATATAATATATATTATAATATAGAATATATTATACATTGTATAAATAGATTAAATAGATTATAACATGTATTATGTATTAACAGACTTCCTCATTTTAGATGTAGAAACAGGCAACATATTGAAAGAAAAATGTTTGAATCTCTGAGTTATTTCTCTACCACAGGACAATACCAGGTTTCATTCTTATTACCCAAAGAGCAACATAGGAAAACGATGCCCATGGATGTGGTTCTCTGGATTTTGGAAATTGTGATCACATATATATATATATATATATATATATATATATATATATATAATGAATAATATTGAATATGTAAAACTATAACAACAGATAAATAAGTGAATACCTATGTGCACACACTCCCAGTCACTTTCATGTATAATACTTTCTTTTCTATGCTCCTATTCACCTACACAGAGAGTACATGAGTTGCCCTTGAATTGTCCTGGAAGTTCTTTATTGGGATACTGTAACTTCACATCCTTTGTTCCCTAAGTAGTCAGATGCTATGTATTCAATAACAAAACTGTTGCAAACAAAAGTATCCACCCTGACACACAGAGGAACTTGGATTTCAGAAATGCCACAAATAAGTGGGAGGTACAACAGTACTTTTAAAAATTGAATAGACTACATATTTATTAGAAAGCTTGTGAGAAAAAAACTTCAGCGTAGGATGATACACTTGAAGAAAACTACAGTTTAAATTACATATAGACGGGGGCTGCAATAGACAATAAATAAGAATTTTTAAAAAAATAAATTACATATGACATCAAATTACAAAGTTCCAGGGCATTTCCCTACTCTTGAAAACTAGAGTAAAACATATTAAAGATAAATAAATGAAAAGACAAATGTTTTATACCAAATTTCAAAACATACTATATGTTATACAAAGGAAATGCGATAAGCATGCATTTTACAGTCTATTAAAATAATATGGCAAGAATAATCTGATTAACTGATTCATAAAAGTCAATACAATGCAGTTAAAACATCCGATATCTCAAGTGTTAACTTAGCAGAATACTTTCCATCTATGGTGTCTATTTTGCATATCATCCAGCCCTATCCATCCCACAATGGCAGAAGGCTTTTCCTGACAAAGTCCAGAGACCCGTCTACTGTGAGTGCTCAATGTAAACCTGTTCCAATTCTCTTTTATTTGGGCATGTGTTAGACCGACTATCTGTTAACTTGCCAAAGGCACAATTTGGACAGGCTTCCAGTAGTGATATTTTAGCTCTCAGAAAAAAAGGGAAATTGAAGACAGAGGGAAAATCTACCAGATCCCTGAAAGATTTCTATCATTGTGCTAAACCTGTAGCTTTCTACTGACAGTTGAACAAACTGCAGTAATTGCCACTCCAACCACAGGTCCAAAAAGTGGCTTTCCAAATATTGGCCTATTTTCACTTTGGTAAATCAAGACACACTATTGTGGCCCCGTTTTACTTAAACTATCAGCTATGGTTGGCCCAAAGGATAGTTGAACTTACGAATTTCTTAAATTTTAGGTCATCACACAATCACTTCATAGCCCTTAAACATTAAAAATACCTACCCATATAAGTCTGCATTACATACTTATTACTGTTTTTCTTCATTTGTCATGTTTTACATATTTGTGTATCCCGGGGCTTAGCTCTGTAATATTTCTTCTCATGTTTTTTACCACTGAGTACAGTAATTATTTCTGTATTTTTCTCCATCTCTGTTTACATTAATTCAAGTCCTTAATAGCATCCTGTCTACTGACAACTCCTAACTACTGATTTTAACAAACACAAAATATCCCAAGTGAGCTTTGATCTCTATCTACAAACCAATACCTCATTACTATTTGATTAAGTGATAACTCTTCCAGCTGTCTTCTCAAAATACCTTGGAGTCATTTCAGACTTACAAAATTTTTCACACCTCATATTTAATCTATGACCAGGTTTCGACAAATTAACTCACTGTATATTTTAGGAAGGATATATATATATGTGTGTGTGTATATATATATATATATATATATATATATATATATATATACACACACACACACACACACACTCACACACACACACACACACACACACACACACACACACACATATATATATATATATATATATATATATATATATATATGGTATATGAGTGCTAGTACTATGACTAAATTTTGTGGCCTAGGTTCTTTTATTTTTATTTTTTTGGGGGGTTCCGGTCGTGGGACCTGCACTCTGGGCATGGGTGCTGTCCCTCAGCTCTTCAGCTCAAGGATAGTGCTCTACCACTTGAGCCACAGCACCACTTTCAACTTTTTTCTTTTTGCTTATGTGGTGCTGAGGAATTGATCCCAGGACTTCATGCATTCAAGGCAAGCGCTCTATCACTGAGCCACCTTCCCAGCCCCTTACTTTTCTTTTTGGTTCAGTCTTTATTTGGTATAAAGATCACCTACAATATCATTACCCACACCCTTTTAATTTAAAAATATGTATATTCTGTAGCAATGTTATTGCCATTATAACCATAATTAGGAAGATAATGTGGGTTCATCTGCTCCATACATCTTGAAAGGTAATGAGTGTGAAACTTACAGAATATCCTCAGATATGCCTGGTGGAAACCTGGATTTGAATTATGGTTCTTCAGCTGATCCGTATTGGGTACTTGGGAAATTTGTTTGGCCTTGTTGCCTACTTCTGTTTTTAATAAAATACTTAATTCATTTCCTAACTGGAAGAACTATCTTGAGCACTAAAATTACCCTAATGCAGGTGCAGTGCTTGGAATGGTGTCTGCACATTGTGTAGTAGGTCCCAAAGAAGTCAGCTTCTATCAACATTGTCAGAGCATCCTTCCTGAAGGCCTTAAGAAATATATACCCAACTGATGTTAATATCTGTGAAAACTTATCTTTACAAAAAAAGGTCTTATCTTCATATGAAACAATTAAAGTAATGTTGGGGCTGTCCTGTGGCTTTTAGTCTGAAGGAGGTTTGCCTAAATTTTATTTTACTCTATTAGTAGTAGCAGTAGCATTCTTTAGTGCTACCCTTCATTTTTCCAGTTCTGTGTTCCATTTGGAATACTATTGTAACTTAGTTTATAATCTTTGTTATTAGAATAAATAAACTACAACTGCTGAAGTTTTAAATAAAGAGACAATTTTAGGTGTGCATTACATTTTATGTGCTTAATACTTTCCTGAAATTATTCCTTTTAGGTTATATATCCCTAACAAACTATTTTTAAGATTTCTTATATGATTTATGGATTTATTTTATGTTTCTTATATGATTTCTTAGAGATCCATAAATAAAACATCTCAGAACAGGACAAAAGAAGGTAAGAAGTTATAAAAATACTATTATGGGGGCTGGGAAGGTGGCTCAGTGGTAGAGTGCTTGCCTTGCATGCATGAGGCCCTGGGTTCGATTCCTCAGCACCACATAAGCAAAAAGAAAAAAGCCAGAAGGGGTGCTGTGGCTCAATGGTAAAGCGCTAGCCTTGAGCTGAAGAGCTGAGGGACAGCGCCCAGGCCCAGAGTTCAGGCCCCACGACCGGACCCAAAAAAAAAAACTATTATGGTGTCTTAATGCTAAGTGTAAAGAACATGTAACAAAACAGTTGGAAGATTCATTTGCTCTTTTTGCTATTCTCTCACCCTTCATTGTAGAAACTTTCTCATTATGAAGTGCCAAGTCGTCTGGACATTTCAAGCCTTGTCTCAGTGGCAGAAGTGATGGGATTAGGACATGTGCTCCTATGACTGGCTTTTAGGAAGTTCACAATAAAGCAATACCAGTACATATTAAGAAACTTTTCTGAGTGATGTGCATTGACTTCCTCAATTGCCAAAATTAAATTCATATATCAAAACATCAAATTACTTACATTATAATATATGCAGTTCAACTGGCATTACTAACACTTCCATAAATCAAATGCAAACTAAAAGCTCTATATCAAAAACCAACATCTAAGGCAGTGTTGAAAATACAAGAAGAAATACAATAAATCTAAAAGAGTGAGATCTTTAACACTGGCAAGAGCAATGATAGCTGAATTTTTAACCAAGCTTGTAAAGTTCAGGTGTCTACTAATTATGTGATTAGATTTGCGGAGTTGACCTTGGTATTAAGATTAGAGGTAAAATTCAAAGACAGCTAAGGTTGCTGCAGTATTGTAGCTCTATACAATGTGACCCTCCCTGATAATGGTAAAGCACAGAGTAGAAGCTAAGTCAATAAAATGTATAGGAAGGATTTTCCACTGAGAATAATTGCAGGTGGTGATCATCACTCTTGCATTGAAAATGTACAGCCCATCATTCTACTTTAAACTCTAGAATATTTCTGATCTGAAGACAATTATAACACACCAATTTGCTGTGAGTGCTGAGCAGTTTAGGTGTGTATTACTGTAATATATGTAAAATCTTTAGAGGTATGGAGTGACCTGACCTTCAAACTTCATTCTGTGTTGTTAAGTTTCATGGAAAAATGTTCACAATTATGCAATTCACACTCATCTAAGTCTGAATCAGGCAACTGAGATAAGACATTTGGGTCATCACTCCAGTGACAAGGTTTGTGACCTATGAAATAAATAACATTATTTCACAATGTATATGTGTTTCTGAAAATTTATGCAATACCAAATACCAAATGTACAAAAGGGACAATTGTCCATCTCTTATATATATCCGAAGTAAAGATACACCTGAATTATACTTTCTTGTTAGAGGATCACAGAATGACTGCTGATGTTTGGTTTCTTTCCAGGTGCTCCTATACATTTGTGAATCTTCTCTGAGGAAGTGGTTTCCATAGTTTGTTTTGAGGTGTTCCGAATATCACTACTGTCACTGACCACAACCATGAAACAGGAAAGATGATGGGATACCTGGCCAAAGAACTGAGAAATCACAGGAAGGTATAGGAAAGAAGACACCAGAGGACCCAAAGCCTCATTGCCAGCTTCTGGATCGCCAAATCCTGTTTAAAATGCTTTATATTCATTCTACTACAGGGGTGGGGTAATGAGTGGCTACAGGTATGTCCACAAACTGAGGCATCAATCTAGTTTTTGGTTACAACCATTAACTGAGGTATTGTTTGTATACATAGTGATAATTGAATCCCTTATTTTTAAGGAGCAGAAGGGAGCAATAATCATTACAACCATAGCACAGACATCCATCTTGTTTCCAAAGTCTTAAACTTTTAGTTTCCAACAGCTCTAACTTAAATACTTTTGAGGTAATAACCCATACCCCTGTCTTCCCTTAACTGTTTGACCTTTCCAGAGCACAAGCTCACAGCCTTTTGATTGCTGTTTGAGATGGCTTCCCAATATATCCCTTTCCAGGTATAACAGTTTGACTCTAGAATCCCTCACAAGTACTATTACAGATGGGTTATTTTGAAAGGGATATTTTTTTTTCTAGGATAGGTTCACTTTTTAAAATTTTATTTTATTTAAAGGTACTATACAGAGTGGTTACAGTTACATGAGTAAGGTACATTCCTTGATGAATATTGTTACCCACTCCATTGTTGTTCTCTTATCCTTTCCCACCCTCAACCATACCCCCCACCCCAAAGTTGTAAAGTCCATTGCCGGTATATTGTCTTGTGAATATCATTGTTGTAATGGGTCACTTCTTTCATCATTATGTTATTTCCCTTTCCTTCTCCAAATCAGATAATGTATATACAAGATGGAAGATACCAGAATCAAGACAGAGATGTCCAGAGATAAATCAAAGACAAATGAAATAAAATAAGATCTAGTTACACTTCTTTACCGACATCAAGGTTGATATCTGAAAAAAAAGTAATTGTTGTTTCCATGTCTTAGAGTCCATTTCAATTAGCATCATATTCAATTTGTAGATAGCATTCGGAAGTATTGCCATTATCATGATTTGATCTTTCCAATCTAGGAACATGGGAGTTTTTCTACTTTCTAAGTTTGTTTTGATTTCCTTTTTCAGGTATTTAAAGTTTTCATCATAGAGGTCCTTCACTCCTTTGATTAAGTTCATTCGTAGGTATTTTATTTTTTGTGGGGCTATTACGAATGGAGTTGCTTTCCTAATTTCAGCCACAATTTTCTCATTGTTGGCATACAGAAAAGCCATTGATTTTTGAGGGTTAATTTCATACCCTTCTAGTTTGCCCAAGTTTTGAGTAACCTTGAGTAACTTGGGAGCGGGGTCTTTAAATATAAGATCATGTCATCTGCAAAGAGGGAAAGTTATACTTCTTCTTTCCCTATTGGGTTCCTCATTATGTTTGCATTGAAAAGCAGTAGAGACAGTGGGCCTCCTTGTCTCGTTCCAGAGTTTAGAGGGAATAGCTTTAGATTTTCACCAGTGAGTATAATGCGTTCTGTAGTTTTGTCATACACAACTTTATTGTATTGAGGAATGTTCCATAGATTCCTAATTTTTCCAGGACCTTCACCATAAAATGGTGTTGGATCTTGTCAAAGGCTTTTTCTGCAACTACCGAGATAACCATGTGGTTCTTATCCTTGCTCTTGTTAATGTGATGAATTATGTTAATTGATTTGTGCATATTGAAGCAGCTTTGCATCCCTGAAATGAATCTTGTTTGCTCATGGTGTATGATTTTTTGGAGGAACTGTTGAAGTTGATTAGCCAAAATTTTGGTGAGAGGCTTTGCATCAATGTTCATCAAAGAAATGGGTCTATAGTGCTCTTTCTTTGATGAGGTTTTGGGGATGAGGGTTATGATGGCTTCATAGAAAGAGTTCGGTAGTGAACTTTCTCTTTCAATTTCATTGAAGTGTTGGAGGAGTATTGGTGTGAGCTCTGCTTTGAAGGCCTTGTAGAATTATGCTGTATAACCATCTATTCCTGGGTTTTTCTTAGATGGGAGTTATCTCATTGCTCTTTCTATTTCAATGCTTGATATGGGCCTATTAAGATGGTTTAACTCATCTTAGTTTCTGCATGTCAATATTTGCCAGGAAAATGTCCATTTCTGCCAAGTTCTCAAACATATTAGCATAAAGTTTTGAGCAGTATTCCTTTATAATGTTCTGAATCTTGGTTGTTTTTGTAGTGATGTTTCCATTCTCATCTCTGAGTTTATTAATTTGGGTGTGTTCTCTTCTTTTTCTTTTTTAAGGGTCTGTCAATTTTGTTAATTTTTTTGAAGAACCTTCTCATTTTGTTGATTCTTCATACGGTTTTTTTTTTTTTTAATTCTAATTCATTTAATTCTGATTGAATTTTAATTCTTTCTTTCCATCAACTGGATTGGGGTTTATCTTGATTCTCTTTTTCAAGGAGTGTCAGATCTCATTAAATTGTTGGTTCCAGGTCTCTCCAATTTGTTAATTTAGGAACTCAGAGCTATAAACTTGCCTCTGAATCATGCCTTTTCTGTGTCCCAGAGGAGCAGAAAATCTCTGTGCTAGTTTTTGTTGAATAATATGAACATTTGAACTTCGATTCTAAGCTCTTCCATGACCCACTGGTTTTTGAACAGTGTATTTTTCAGCCTCCATCTTTTACTGGACTTTCTTTGGTGGCTTTTTGTGTTGAGTTCTAATTTTATTCCGTTTTGGTCTGATAGAATGCAAGATATAAATTCAATGTTTCTGAATTTTGACGTTTGATTTGGAAAATGTTCCATGTGCTGCTGAGTAAAAAGTGTACTCTGGTGCTGCTGGATGAATATTTGCTAGATGTCTGCTAAATCAGTTGATGTATGCACTTGTTTAGATCTGCGGTTTCTCTGTTGAGTTTTTGCGGAGTTGATCTATTTAGTGGGGATAGTGGTTTGTTAAAGTCCCCAACAATTAATGTCGTTGGATCTATGTGAGATTTAAAGTAGTATTTCTTGGATAAATTTGGGTGCACTATTGTTTGGCAAATATTTAGAATTTTAATATCCTCCTGAAAGAGATATCCCTTAATTAGTATGTAGTAACCTTCTTTATCTCTTCTCAATAATGTTAATTTGAAGTCTATTTTATCTGATATTAGGTTTGCAACTCCTGCATGTTTTGGGGGGCCGTTTGCTTGGTAGATTTTGTTCCAGTCTTTCACTTTCAAAATGTTTTTGATTTTTATGGGCAAGTTGTGATTCCTGAAGGTAGAAGATAGAAGAATCTTGCATTTTAAACCAACTAGTCAGTCTATGTCACTTAATTGGAGAGTTACATCCCCTAATATATAGAGAGAGGACTGAGATATATTTGGGTGCTCCTGTCATTTTATCCACCTTCTTGGGTGCTGCATCTACTGGATTCTTTCTATGGTTCTTTGATTCTGTTTGTATGTGGTTTCTTGGCCTTTATTGTGGTCTTGTTGGTTTTCTATGTTTAGGACATCTTTAAGTATCTTTTGTAGAGCTGATTTGGTGGAGATATATTGTTTGTTTTTCTTTGCTATGGAAGATTTTTATTAGACCTTCAATTATGAAGGAGAGTTTAGCTGGGTACACTATTCTTGGTTGATAGTTTTTTGTCTTTAGAGCATGGCATACACCATTCCAGGCTCTTCTTGCTTTAATTGTCTCTTTTGAGAAACCTGAGGTGATTCTAATTGGTTTTCCGTTATAGATGACTGATCTTTGCTCCTTGACAGCTTTAAGGATCTTTTCGTTGGTCTGAATTGATCCTGTGTGGCTTATAATTAATTGGACGATGGGAAGTCCTGTTCTTGTCTGGTCTATTTAGAGTTTTAAAAGCTTCTTGTATCTGAACATGCCTATCTTTTTGCGTGTTGGGAAGTTCTCTGCTGGGATCCTGTTGAACAGATTTTCTAGACCATTACCTTCTGTCTCTATGTGCTCCTCTACACCCATTTCCCTCAGATAAGGCCTTCTGATGGTGTCTTCCAAGTGTTGAATAGATCTATCATATTTCTTGAATTTGTCTTGGATAGTTGTATGTCTTTCTCTATAATACCTAGGCTGTCTTCAATGCCGGAGATTCAATCTTCTGCATAGTCTAACCTACTGTCAAGACTTTCTACTTTATTTTTCATTTCTTTTCCTTTTAATTGGTCGGCTGTTATGGCTTCAAATTCTTTGTTGGAGCTTTGTTTTAGATCTTGTATGAAATTCTTTACTTCCTTAATTTGGTGTTCAGTGTTTTCTCTCAAATCACTTAGTTGATTGGTTATGGTTTCCTTGGACTCCCATTCCTTCTGTTGGGCTCCATTCAACATTCCCTTTGTGGTCTGCCTGACTCCTTTCAGGTGACTGTTTATGGATTCCATGAATGGCTCTATTGATCTTTGTCTATGCTCCTCCAGCTCTTGAAATTCTTGTATTACTCTTTGATTAGATTTCTCACGTTCATGTAACTTCTGTAGTTCTCTTTGACTGATCTCACCCTGCTCACACAATTCCTTTATTTCTCTTTGAGTATTCTCAACCTGCTCACGGAATTCCAGTAACAATCTTTGAGTAGCTTTCTCAAGTCCATGAGCTTCCTGTTTTGATCTTTGGTTTGCCTCTTCTCTCTCCCTAACACGTTCACACTGAGTCCTTTGCAGGGTTTCAATCTTTTCATTCACCATGTTTACCAGTAGTGTTTGTAGAGCTTTTTGGGAACTCTCGTCTGGATTATTCATTATCTATTCTGTCACCTGATTATCTTGAGTGGGAATTGAGATACCCGGACTTGCCATTTTCCTTGTGTTTTTCTTGCTTGTTCTGCCCATTTGGGATGAAAGTAATGCCAGTTTTGTGCTAGAACACCATTTTAAAGCAAGAATCAACCAAAGTCCTGTAATTGCATAGTCAAATGTTTGAAGATACAATCTAGTTCAACAGATACAGTCCATTCAACATTAAATAACTATGTTTTAATGGGCTAAGAATACCAAAGAATAATTTGACAAACCAGAAATTATTATGTTTAGGGAGAAAGGTGGGGAAAACAGGGTTAGAAGGATGTGGAAAGGTAAAAGGAGAGTGAAAGTAACCAAGTCGTAATCTCACAGAGGGAAATAGATTGGAAAGAATGATAGAAAAGAGAGAAGAAAAAAAAATTTTAAAAGAGACAAGAAAAAATGGAAAGACAAATATTTAAATTTAAAAAAATGAAACTCTTAAAAGTAATGAAAATTTAAAGAAGTAAAATTGAGAGATGAACGGGGATGAGAGGAGGGGAGGGATAGAAAGGAGACCTGAAAAACTAAAAAAAAAAATACTTCAAATAATTTATAGGTATAAATAAATAACACTGCTATTAAGGAATTTAATCCTAAGAGGTTTTGAATTGAGTAATACATTTTTGGATTAAGAATGTACACAATTGGGGATAAGGTCTTATAATCAATGACAGGTATATAGGAGGTGAACAGAACAACAAATAATTCATGCAAAAAGAACAAAAGATGAAAAAGTAAAACAAATGAGAAAGAAAGAACAAAAAACACCAACAGGTCAGTAAACATGTTTTTTTTTTAAAAAGTACACACACACACACACACACACACACACACACACACACACACACACACACACACATACACCTAAAATAAAAGTTATAAGAGGAAGAAAAAAGATTAATGAAAACAATTTTTATAATTAAAAAGTAAAAATTTAAAAAGATAAAAAAATGACTTCTTTGATTTTGTTTTTGGGGGGTTGATGGGAAGATCCTGTATCTCCCTTGTGTCAGTAACCAGTCTCTTGGTGGAGTCTCTGGTTTGCTTGTGGTGTTTGGTTTTCTGTGGCTTGATTGGTTTCTTAAGTCAGTTTGTTTGGGCAGGCAGAGAAAATTCTGTTGGTTTACCCAGAAGTTTGTGATCGCCTCCCAGGCTAGTTCAGTGAGAGGGAGATCTGCTTTGAGTATCACAAAAGAGGGAGGTGGCTGTTTCCTCTAGTTTGGAGTTGCTGTGATAAGGCTGGGTTCTGGGTAAAGTTGAGGCCTTTCAGCAAACTGTAGCTTTTCCCTGAGGGGCTAGCTTCTGAGACATTCACAGAGCCCAGCCTGGAGCCATTCTCAGGGTTTATGTTTACTGAGTTTCAATTGATTGTCAGGGCTGTTGTAGGGAGGGGCAGCCTCTGGCTCTGTTTACCCAGTGAAGAAAGCCACTCCTTTGTGGGTGTAGCTTTCTCTGCCTTGTTGTGGTGACTTTCCCATGGGTGGAGTTGAGAATGGCAGGTCAGGGTAGGTACTTGTGACTCACTAAATGACTCTTTTGTTTTCATCAAAGAACTGAGTTGGATCTAGCTACTTAGCCAGTCTTTTGTCTACATCAAAGGTGGATATCTCTGGTGTTGGGGGGAGGTGTGTCCTTCCCTCCTCTGCTCCCTTTGAGAAGGAGTGAGTGTGTTAGTTTTGTACTCAGGCTGCAGTGTGGGTTCCTGGGTAGCCTCTGGTCTGCTATCTGCAGGATGAAGATATCTGCTACTTGTCAGTTCTTGCTCATGTTGAGTAAAATCTGCTTGCCCGCTGCATCTGGCACATTTGTCCCAGACTCTCTGGGTTGTAGTTATGGCGGCTATGGATGGCACCACAGCCGCCACAGCAACCTCAGCCATGGCTGCTGGAAAATACTCAGATCTGTCTCCTTACCTGGATTTTCCCTCTCTGCCCAAACTCTATGTACTGTGATGGCACACTTGGTGTACCTAGGACTGTTCATTGGAACACTAGAACTGCTTTCTATGCAAGAGCTTTTTTAGCCACCAGATTCTCCTCCGCCATCTTCTCAAAATTTCTGAAGGTGTTTAAATATTACTGGAATTGTTTTGGAATAAATAATGTTCACCTTGACTATCTTGAGAAAGAAGAATTGGTTTCTCAGCACTATAGGTAAGAACTTGAGTGAAAAAAAAACAAAAGGAAAAATGAGGAACAACTCAACACATACATTCAAAAGAAACAAAACAACCCAAGAAAACACCAATTAACTCAGTACTCAAGAACCTGCAGGAAATGCAAAGATTTTTTAAAAATACCTATGATCAGCTTATGAAAATCCTGACTACGAGGGAGTCTACTATTGTGAGGATAGTGGTTAAAGCTCAGACTGGACAGAAAGATCTGTACACATTGCCAGGCACTTGTTATTCTAAATTCCAGGAAGTATAACATAAAGTAGACTGAGCCCACAATCATACACAAGTAGGAAGCGAGATTCTATCTGAAAGTTAATCAGGATAATTTAGGGCTGGGGGCATGCCAAAGTGGTAAGAACATCCATTTAGGAGACACAAGACACTCAATTCAAATTCCAATCTTATGTGTATTAAAGAAAAATAGCTATGACTTTAAATATTGTGAATAATTGCAAGATTTGAATATTTGAGTGGAGAAAAATCCATGAGAGAGGTAGAGTTTACCCATGTTGTAATACTTTCTACTTAATGATAATATTATGTGGTACTCCAGACATAACAGAGTTACCTTGCAAATGAGCATGGATGTGCATATGGGTGAAGGAAATACTCTATTTACACAGGTGTAAATTAAATACTTTTTGGGGGTAGATTTTAGTTCTTGTACTAAGAGCCTGGGTGATATCTCTGAGTCTTTTCTCTCAAGGCTATCACTCTACTACTATGAGCCACAGTTCCAATTCTGATTTTCTGTTGGTTGTTTGGAGATAAGAGGCTCATGGACTTTCCTGACCAGGATGGTTTCAAACCATGATCATCAGATCTCAGCCTCCTGAGTAACGAGGATCCCAGGCCTGAGTCGTCCATGTTTTTAATAATTTAGTAAATTGTACAGTACAGAAGTTATAATTTATCATTATAACCTTTATAATATATGTGTTTATATTTATATCAATGCATATATATAGAAATATTTTAACATATTTTTGTATCTACAGTAGATTTATGAAATCATCCTTCATTATAAAACAACATGGAAACAAGCTTAATGAGGAGCAAAACAAAGGGAATTGTCACATGTTTCTTGTTGTTGAATGAAATATGAATTGTGAGAATCAGTTTGAGAAAAACATTTAACAAAATGGATAATGGCTATTAATTCCAATCCCTTTATTTGCCCATATTGTGCATCCTCACACATGAGTGTCAAAGTCAAACCACACTTTTTTGCCTTTGTATTTAAATCACCTGTTATAATTTAGGGGATAGGTGAAGTAATCAAATAAAGATTAAAATAATACTAAGTGAGGCTATGAGTTAGAGCTGAAAATTATTTTAAATATGATAATAGCTAATTTAATTCCATATCTCTTACTTTTGCTCTATTGTCATATACCTCATTCCCACATTAGGAAAGTACATAGAAGGTTCTCACTAAATTATGTGTAAAATTATGAAAAATGGATTAAAATAATATGGGCACATCGGGGCTGCAAAATTGGCTCAGTGGTAGAGCTCTTGCCTTGCATGCCTGAGGCCCTGGGTTTGATTTCTCAGCAACACATAAGCAAATAGAAGAAAGCCAGAAGTGACTCTGTGGTAGATTGCTAGCCTTGAGCAAAAAAGCTGAGGGACAGCACCAGAGGGGCTCAGAGTTCAAGCCCCTCGACGGGAAAGAAAACAATAACAACAACAAAAGAATATGGGCACGGTGTGGTTTTAGCTGATTGGTACCTGTAGGGGGTAGTGTGTTTTTGAGGACCTGAAAAACGTTGTGATGTAGATGAAGGAAGGGATGTGCTCATTCTGGAAAATTGGCTAGAGGATTGCTCCCAGAAAAACAGTGAGGAATTTTTCCAAAAAGTTAGAGTAAAATCACTCTCACAATCATGTTCACTACTGCACTATTCACCGTAGAGAATTTATGGAAACAGCCCAGACCCACTTTAGCAGAGGGATGGTTGGAGAAAGTGTTGCACATATACACATTTGGATTGCACCCATCCATTATAAAGACTGTTACAGCATTTGCAAAGAAATGGATAAAACTAAAATTATGTTAAGTAAACGAAGTCACAGCCAGACACAAAAAGAATTCGTATTTAGAAGCCAGAATTTTATGCAGTTAAACAACAGTATTAATCAAAGCATGCTATTTGTAGAGGAGTATTTAACAGGTGTAATTTCTTATAAAATTGAACTTTTAATCCAACAAAATGAATACCAGGAGGTTACCACATGGAAAATGTGAGGGGAAATCAAAGGGAAGAAATAAAGAGACTTATGGAAGTAGAGAGTGAAGCCATAATATTCAATGCAGATAGTATGAAACTAATAAAAACGAAAGTGGGTTGAGGTTTGGAAGGATGTGAGAAAGTTATGTAAAGATCCATTGTACTTATAAACTGATTCGTTGAATGGAAAACATTTCGTACAACTATTTAATAAAAATATAATTAAAAACAATGGAGACATCTGATCTTAAACCATAAGTCAATATGATACTTGCCTTCTCAGAAATTTTCTTTGCAGGTATTTTCCTCATAATGACAGAAAAGTGAACAAGGCAATGTATATCAATATATCACTTTGCATATCCTAAATAGACAATATAAAAATCACAGTAAAAATATTAGAATATATCACATGATAAAATAAAAGGTAGAAAGTGTCAAACTCTGATTGTTTTTCCAAGTACTTTACCTTTGGTATCTAATTTAATCCTCACAATAATCCCATAAAGTGAAACTATTTCTATTTTTAATTCTAAGATGATATTTAAGTCTTCAGAGTTGGAATTACTAGTACAACATTCTACACACGGTAAATGTTAGCCTGTGTTCCATTCCCACTATATGAACTAACCTCATTCTATTTTATAACTAAATACCAGCACTCAATCTTCGAATTCTAGGAAAATTCCCAAAATTATTGTGCATACTCTAATAATATTTCCTTTATCTTTGTTAGAAAATAGGTAATTAAGCCGAACACCGGTGGCTCACGCCTATAATGCTAGCTACTCAGGAGGCTGAGATCTGAGGATTGCGGTTCAAAGCCAGCTCAGGCAGGACAGATTGTGAGACTCTTATCTCTAATAAACCACTAGTAAACTGGAAGTGGCACTGTGGTCCAAGTGGTAGAGCGCTCACCTTGAGTGGAAGAGCGCAGGGACAGCACCCAAGCCCAGAGTTCAAGCCCCATGACCAACAACAACAAAAAAAGAAAATAAGTAACTGTAATAAGAAAACTCCAAGTTCATAATCAATTTATACCTCCCTGGTGAAAGGAACTGCTAAACTATAACATTCTTGATTTCTAGCTCAAAATAGTAGAAATTATATTTTATCCCTTCACTCAACACTGCACTGCCTGGGTACCCCATCTCTGGTTAACACAGTCTTACTGAAAGAATGACCTGCCCAATTCCTGATGGAAACAGACTGCAGGTCTTTTGGAGCAATCGTTTCCACATTGTAGCTCACCTAAATTGTTTACCATTAGAAGTATTTTGATTGCTTTTTATACCCACCATTTTGAGAGAAATGTACTACTTTAAAATGTTATTAAAGAAAGACTGATATAAAATTACATTTGACCCCAGATAAATATTTTACCTTTCATATACTCAAAAATGCAGTCTTACCTATCATTAATGTTAGGAACGAGAGGTTAAAAATCATTGACACCAAGACCTAATTATGAATTAAAGACTCTCTAACTTGTGAATACAATTAGCTTAAAAAGACAACAATACTACTGCATTTTTAAGTCCCTATGATAAAGATAATGATTCGCTATGATAATCATAATGATAAACTATTAACAATTAAAAATAACTCATTTTCTTGGGAGTAGGACAAAAAGCACAAGGTTAATCCTAATCAATTTAAAAGACCTTTATTTATACTAAAAGTTCACTCATAACTATAAAGATTCTAAAACTAACTGAAGTATAGAGGAAATAATTTAACTGCATCATCTACATTCAATAGACTATTAATAGAAAACAAAATTACACTAATAATTAGCTTACCCAATTCACTTAATTCTTTTATTCTATTCCATTTACTTTCATAAAAACTGGGTTTTCATAAAATGAAGCATAAAAAAGGGTATATACCCACTTACATTTTCAGATCTTAACAATATTTCAGAAATTTTAGCTCTACAGTCAATGAACTGAAATAATACTAAAATATTCAAAGGATTTTCAGAAATTGCAAGACTTGCTCTGAGATGTTATGTATATTGGAAGAGATATTCAAAAAGCCTTATTTGTTAAAGTCGCCGTATTTTCTCCCACAAAAGAGCCATTAGTAAAGATACCCGTGCATGTACAAAACACCTTCACATGCACCCACAATCTGGAAATAACACTTGCTTTTTGTTTGTTCGTTTTTGAAAGGAATATCTAACAAGCATATCCACAATACTTATTTTCAATGAATAAGATGGGATATTCAGACATAATATGGGTTGGATTATCTCTTAGTGAGAATAGATATAATCTTGCAAAGAAAGTGATATTCAACAGAAATCCGGAAAGAGTTTATCCAACTTGTGTTTCACAGGAATAATCAGAGAGTAATACCTGTTTGGTCAAGTCAGTCCAAATCACTCTATGAGTGTATCTTAAAAGTATAACCAATTTAAGAGGTCAAATACGTATTTTGTACTGACAATCATCTTTTAGCAACAACTTACTAACTAATTATGTCTGAATCTTCTTACCTAACATACAATAAGAGCTGACAGCGGTCTCTTTTTCTAACTTAATATTGTAAATTCTTTGACTATGATATTATTAGACAAATAATATGTACAAAGGATGGTTCCACTGAAATGACATGACAGAACACTGATAAATAAAAACATTGCAACACAGTTAGCTTTTATTCAGCCTCACCCTGTCCACATTGGCAAGCAACATTGCAACAGCACACGCACACATATACACATACACACATGTTCGCACATGTACACACACATATACATTCATGATAAATTCAGGGTTTATTGTACAAAAAAGTCCACATAAAATATTAGTGATTAGGACAAATGATAATATGCCTTATTACAAAATAATACATAAAGCATTACCACGCATGTTACATTTTACATGCCTCTCCACATGTGACCACTTAATTTAGTTTTAATTAATTAATTACCTTATTAATTAATTTATTTGTTTGGTGCTAATACTAGGGCTTTAACTCAGGGCCTGGCTTTGTCCCAGAATTTATTTTTTGTTTCAGTTTTCTCAAGGCTAGCATTTTACTGCTTGTACCACAGCTCCATTTCTAGCTTTTGCTGGTTACTTTCAAATCAGAATCTAATGGACTGTTTTTTCTTGGTCTGCTTTCAAACCACAATGCTCAAATTTCATCTTTCTGATTAACTACTACTAAAGACATAAACCATCAGTGTGGCTTCTACTTTTTCCTACATAGTTATCGAATGCACATACTTAGATGGTAATTTTAAAATGAGAGTATAGAAGCAAGATGTACAGTGATGATACTGTCCTGTCAGAAATTCAAGTTAGTAATGTAAATTTATTCTTAAAACCATACACAAAAAATACCATGATATAGTGTAAGAGATCTCACTATTGAACATAGGAGCCTTAAGAGCTTTCTAATAGATCCATTATTTATTGGTACCCAACATTAGAAAAATGTATGAGGCATTGGTAAAATAGAAGTCCTTTGCATGACTACATACATTCCTTGTTTTTATAAGACACTTGCTTTCATCTAAAAAGTAGACCTGTCTATTGTCTTCATGTAATTTTGATGATTGAAAGTGCTTAGTGAGAAGGTCAAAAAGTATTAGTAGTCCTTCACTGTCAATTCTCATTTTCTTCTTGGAGAATATAATGATCAAATCAGTAGTTCAGAATCGGCAAGCAATACTTCAGAATCATGCTTCCAGTGCAAGTGGATCACCAGTAAGAAATCCTCAATACCAATTTCCACAAAGTTTTGTCACAGATACAATCTCCCTGCCTTCTCTAGCTGCTTTACTACCCTCTTATTCCTTCATTGTACAAGAAAAGTATGATTCAACTGATTTCAGTCAGATCTGTTACTAGAACTATCAAGGATTTATTTTACTGTCTGTAATTTGGTAAAGTTATGTCTCTTTACGTAGGCTACTAAAAAGGTATTTACTAACTTCAAGTAAATACATAAATTCGATTTCTATCTCTTTTAAAAAATAAAATTTTGTTTGCTCTACAAATTGATCAGAGGCATTGATTTTGTGGCTAGCTACGTCATTACACATCTGTCTCCTTCTTTCTCTCTCCCTTTCATGGTTCTCATAGATAATATGATTGCTCCATAATTATCCTAATTTATTTTGATTTTATATTTTTGGTCGTATCATTTCACTTTTTGCTCTGCCATTTCCCAAATCATTTATATAGAAGGCATTATTTCCTATTTTCTCATGCCTAGAATAAGCTGCACATGAAGACATCACTGGTCCTCATTTTCAGTGTGTATATTTGAATATGGAGGAATATCTTTCCTCTGCTCTCCATCAATTCCCTACTCTCCAGTTAGAATAATTTCGAATAGTAAAATTGGAAAAAGAGAAAAAAAAAATCATGGGGAATGAACAGTTACAGAAAATTCACCAGATATTTCTGACCAGTTCAACCAATGTGAACTATTAGGGAAATATATGGACACCTCATTCCCACTGGCACTCAAAGTCTCTGGTTAGGCAATTCTTAGGAATATGGGGAACAAGGTGAAAAAGTAAGGAATGGTATCAATTGCAAGAAAAAAATTTGGAGAAGGATCCAACATATTTCTTCATTGTGCTGCCGAAAATATTCAGCTTACTACAGTGCGGAGACTTCTTTCCCAAAAGGCCACTTATGTGAATAGTAGGGATGATGATGAGTATACCCCTCTTCGAGAAGCCTACGGTGGACAATTAGACATTGTCAGTGAGTTGGTGTCTCAAGCGGCACATGCAATAACTGTAGATGACTGGACACCCCTGAACAGTGCATATACGTGGAATAATACCAGAGTGGCTTCTTTCTTACTTCATCTTGATACAGATATCAATGCCCAAACTAAAGGACTCTTTTTTAAAAAAATTTTTTTGGTCTGTTCGTGGGGCCGGAACTCTGGGCCTGGACGCTGTCCCTCATCTCTTCAGCTCAAGGCTAGCGCTCTACCACTTGAGCCACAGCACCACTTCCCGCTTTTTTTTCTGCTTATGTGGTGCTGAAGAATTGAACCTAGGGCCTCATGTATGCAAGGCAAGCGCTCTACCACTGAGCCACTTTCCCAGCCCAAAAATTTTTGTTTGCTTGATTTTTGTTGTTGTTGTGGATTTTTTTTTTTTTTTGGTCAGTCATGGGGCTTGAGCTCTGGGCTTGGGTGCTGTCCCTGTGCTCTTCAGCTCAAGGGGAGTCCTCTACCGCTTGAGACACAGTAACACTTCCCTAAACTAAAGGACTCTTGACACCCTTATATCTTGCTGTTGAGAATTGAGATAGCAAAGATACGCTGGATCGCCTTCTGTTGAACTATTATATAAATCCAGGCCTGAAGAACAACATAGAAGAAACTGTATTTGATATTGCCAAAAGGATAAGTATGTATCACTACCTCTATGAAGTTGTGAAAGGCTGTACAAATTGTTCACCAAAGTCCTAATGGTCGGGTTAAGTTTCTTAAATTTCAAAAATGCAAGTCCATCTTTTGTGTCCCTACAAAATATTTTCACAATCCAAATAAAAACAATATCTTTTGTTTTTTTTTGGTCAGTCATGGGGCTTGAACTCTGGGCCTGGAGCTATCCCTGTGATCTTCAGCTCAAGGTGAGCCCTCTACCACTTGAGACACAGCTCCACTTCGAGTTTTCTAGTGGTTTATTTGAGATAAGAGTACCACAGACTTTCCTTCCCAGGCTGGCATTGAACCATGATCCTCAGATCTCAGTCTCCTGTGTAGCTAGGATTATAGGCATGAACCACCAGTGCCCGGCAGCACCAAAATTTTACTGTAAAAATTCATGGATTCCGCGGAATTCTTCCAAGTGAATTGCCTGCCTTGGATGGAAAAATGTATTCAATAGTTTTTGTAAACATGTATAATAACTTCTTCAGAGTTTGTGATTTTTTAATAAGAAATAATTTTAATTTACCTGTTGAAATGAGTAGTACAGAAACTAAAATATTTCTGGTGCTTGTCTGAAAAAGTATATTTTAAAATATTCTATATTCTATGTTTGCATAATGTTCATAATTTATTTTCTCCTAGATATACTTTGAATTCTATATTATTTTATAATATATAGGTTCATTAATGTGTCCTTTTGGATTGTATTCCATATAGAAACAGTTTGAGTCCTTTTTTCTAGGTCTTAATATTATTTTTCTTTGGGATAAAATGACAATGTTATCTAATTTGAAAAGTTTTGTAAAGTTTATGCTATGTAAACGCCTTTCTGAGGTGATTTAATACACTGATGTCAAACTTAATTTAATTATATGAATTACGGGTATTGTTACACTTGTAATTTTGTCATCAACTTTTTAATCACTTTTTTTCATTTCTTGCATCTGAAGAATGAAAAATATGGAATACTTCTCAAATTTTCATATTATACTTGTGCAAGTGCCATGTTAATCTCTGTATTGTAATTTGAGTATACTTGCTGCTGAAGCATGTAATATCCTCTAAATTTAATAGTTAATGATGCAATCTTTATACAGGCTTATATCTATGGGTGCCTACTTGTAACAAGGAAACCTTATTGTTCCTAACAATGCTATTGATCTTATTTCCCTAAAATTCTGTGAATAGTGGAAAAAATTATATTGATCAGTCGATTGCTCACATTTGCAATCTTTTTTTGTCAATGAGTATCTTAAATCTTTTTATTTGGAATTTGATCATACTCTCTATTATTTATAGTTAGGTCCAAAGATGATGGCTTTTTCAAGTACTTATTTATCCAGCTTTGTGGACCTAATGGATTCAAACTAAGCGTTGCTTAAGAGCTACTTCTAAATTTCTTCAGCTGACATTTTCCCAAATGAAGTTTTACTGGAACAAATGTCTACCTGAGCCTTTACCCTTCTTTCATGTGGGAAGAGACCAACCAGAATACCTTACCCTGACAGCAAAGATTTTCTTACTAGAACAAAACTAATCTTGGTTATAAGGGATCATAGAGAGATGAACAGTTCAAACAGAACTGTTCAGACGAGAAGGTATTTTATCAAAATATAATTGTTTATTATACCTTCCATTTAAAAGTAGCTAAAGCCAAGAAGGTGAAAAAATTGTTCGTATGCATGATTACTTAATGTCCTGGCCTGTCTGTAAGTTCCTGGCAGGAACTTACACTACTGCCTTTTTATCACCAAATATTTTCATAGTTGCAGGAGAAGTGCATATGTTTCTCCGCATAATTAGGCATTAAATTGATAATGTTTTAATCACAGTGTTTTCTCTTGCCTCCATGCTGTAAATCTACAAATGATAAAGCTTTAGTTCTAACTCTATCAAACACTGAAGTAGAGATAATGGAATCATACTTTAAAACAGAGTTGCCTTTGATGCAGTAACTACAACAGAACAATACAAAACGTGTGTCTTTTAATCATATTATATATAGTTATATATTTTATATTTATATGTGCTGATTTTATATTTCACAATGAAACTTAATAGAATTAGTTGATAATTTGACAAATAAATTGATATTTATTTACTCCAATAAATAGAATTGGAATATAAATATTTAGGTTTCAAATATATATTAGACTAGGAAAGGTATCAATGCACTCTTTTTAGTATAAACTTGTGATACATTATAACTGTTCTTGGTCTTCTGAATCCACATGAGAAAAAAACAATGTTTTCCTCTAATCTGTACTGGATTTTACTCTGCTGCTCTGTTTATTGTTTTAACTCGCTTGTCCCAAACTGTTTTTGTCCATATTTCTGAAGCATTCTTACTGATTATTCCCAAATTTTGCTAAGATGTCTAAAAAATATTATTCTTCTGCAGTACCCATGGGTCCTAAGATCCCAAGGCCCAGTTACTTGCATCATCAGATAACAGGGGCAAGAGTTTTCACCAAGGCCCATGCAACATATCAACACAAAGTAATTGAAGATCCATCTCAATTTCGCATTTCCTATATTTCAGGGCCCCAATTCCTTGAGATGCAGGAATTAGCAGTAAGCAATTGTGAAATGCAAGGCAACTTAAAATGAAGGATGAGATCAAAAAATTTGAGAGAAAGTACTGTAATTCAAACATTCAACTTACAGATGACCAACCCATATGAGTGAACAAGTTCACAAAGTGTCATAAGATTATTTTTAATACCCTTCACTTATGATTAACGAAAGATTTTAGTCCAACATGAGTGGGCAAAAAAATAGTTCCTAGAAGGATAGATCTATAATTGTTCTACCAAAGCCCGAAAACTTGACTTAGAGGTCAAATGTAATTCAGAAAAATATTTGAATCACTAAGGAGTGCTTCAAAACACTGGGACTTCAGTACAACATGGTTCTGTGGTATAAAAATGTCACTCTCAAACCAATGATAATCTACATTTAATCTCCTGAAAGTATATTCCTTTTCAAATAAACTTTTTAAAATCACTTTCGCCAAAATAACATTTGACAATTTGATGATACTTAGTGACAATACAAGTTTTTCAAGTGTAGGGAGCAAGTTACAATAGAGTTGAATTATTTCACAGCACTAATGCCAAACATGTTCAACCATTCATTAAAGTGTAGAAATAGTACCACCCACAATTTGTGTTTTTCAGTATGGGCCTTTCAGAAATGTGTTTAATATGTCAGCCTCCTAAATTTCAAACCCAAATGTTAGCTAATAAATTTCATCATTTAATAAGGTACATTTTAAACAATCACAAATAGTTGCCTTATCATATGTTATTTTATGTTTTCCCTCTGTCTAACATAGTAAGAAATATGACTTTAAGTCTTCAATATGGGTACTAATCAGAGATATGACAAACATAATATCTGTCTTCTATTTCTATCATATTCCTATTTAGGAATAAATTTTAATTTTCTTTTTTTTCCAAAACTTATAGGTAGTATAAAATATTATTCCATGTAAAATAAAAGAATCACACCATTGTACAAAGCCATTTATAAAAATGCAGTTAGTAATACATTCTAAGCCATTTTTTAACTTTCTTTTTGACTAAATAATCTTTCAAACGGTTAAGAAAAAGTCATGTTTAGGTGCTTCCCGTCTCCAGTCTTGCAAATTGTTGCTGCAGATGAATGAATTATGGAAATATAAGCTGACATCATTTCAAGAATATGCAGGATTGAAACTCCAGGGAATGTATATAAACCTTTCAAAGTATTAATAGACAGTTTAACAGAATGACTATCAGGAAGTTGAAACCAAAGAGGAATTATAGTAAAGACATAGAATGAATGAAAAATGAACAAGGAGCAAATACAGCTAGAATACTGAATGTACACATATGATGAAGGAAGTGGTAAATTGGAAATAAATCTTGGAGAAAGCGTTGGCTGAGAACGATAGAAGGAGTGACTCTGATCTAGGAGCATTGGACAATTAGATGGATATATTTAATTGTAACACAATTGCACAAACTTTTAAAATTCAGTTAAAAAACACAACTAGAAACAAAAACACACAAAAATCACAACCAAACAGAAATCTCTAGAGAGTATGAATATGACCACTCAAAATTTTAATCAATTAATGAAGGGCAGTCTTGGGAAAAGCCAACAAACTGTTCAAAGAGGGAAGTTTGGGATAGGGGAGAAATTTGAACAGAATTAAATAGATTGTCTAAGGTTATAAATCACCTATATCTGCTGTATACAGTATCTTACTTCTACGAGTTTTCTGTCTGAACTGGATAATCCAGTCCTGAGACACACTTGGTAGCTTGTGAGTTAGAATGGAAGAAACAAGATCAAGAACCCATTACTCCACTGGAGAGAAAACAATCCTCTATATTTTCTCTAATCTCTCTTCACTACTCTTTCTTCATACTTTTAAGTCAATTGATTTTGAATTATATTTTTTCTTCTTTCTTCTGTCAAAGTAATTGGTCAAAGTAATTTCATTAAATATTATTTGCCATTTTCTTCTTTCATGCTGTTTAATTGGACAAGTGAGTGCATAAAACTTCCCTCTTGTATTTGGTTGCCATGAAAGAACATCTATGTTAATAAGGAGAAATCTAATGTAAAACTTTGTCTCCAGAAAACAGTCCAAGAGGCTGTGATCACAAATATTTGGCTATATATTTTTTTCTTTTACCTTGAAAGACTTCTTGTGTCTAAAGTGACCACAAAAATAAGTACTCCATCACTTGTTGGTTCAATCAGAATTGTCTAACCTCAAAGATATATTTTGCTAAGAATATGCTTAGAGAAAACCAAAAAATACTGCATTTTTTATTTTCTCTCTTAAGATTCTCCTTAGATACCATATCAGGAACAGTGAAGTTATTCTATGCAAAATTATTTTAATAGATTATTTTTCTCTTGGTCTTGCATTTGTTCACCAAGATGTATGGAGGAGAATAGAGTTAAATCACCCATACCTTGGAAGAAAGTGTCTGTTACAAAAGGAAAATGCTTCTATGTCATACTTCTATGTCCTACTCTTAGCTCTTGTCAGAGTTCCAATTAATCACAGCTTCTTGGCTTCCAGTCTAGCGAAGCTGAAGGACCAACGGGCTCCACCACTGCTACATCTTCATTATTTCTCTTTTAAAACTCTTCAAGTTGCCTCATTTGGATGTGGAATGTATTTTCATGTCTTCATTCAATCAGTTCTGCATTGTAGTGAGCCAAATGGGCTCTGTAAAATCACTTTAGGGAGTAAAAATACTAACACAATTTACATCAAAAAGTTTTGACCTCCCTTGACTGCTGAAGTCAATACGCTTAGCTAAGGCTTCTAAGAAAACTTTTATTATTAATTTTTCCATTTGCTCAATTCTTTTCTGAACTTTTTGGCATATGTAATAAAAGAAGTCTTCACTACCTCATATTAATAAGAATATTATTTTTTGTGAGCCACTTAGAAATGTGAAATCATTGGTTTGAAGTATCCAATCAAATTTTTTTCTGTTTCACTGCTTCACGTCCAAAGACATTGTGGAAAGTGTTACAAACAGAAATGTGTAATCCCAACACCTTCTTTCATTGTGGAGGGCACTTTCTCCCTAAATATTTTGACTCAAATTATCTTTTTCAGAGAATTACTGTTTGGTAATTAAAGGTAAATTCACAAATTTTGATGCCTTATTTTTTTTAAGAACTTTTAATTTAAATTCCAATACAACCTTCTTTCAAACAGTGAGAATATAGTTCCTGGGTAAGGACAATTCCAAGGGAACCTACAGGATTTACAGCAAGGTTTCTGAGGTTTGTTTGTTTAGTTTGAAAAAGAGCCATCGTCATCCACATTGCTCCCTCTCTACTAAGTCTCCTTGGATTTCTTTGCATGAAAGCCTATTCTTCCAGGCAATTTTAAATTTTCTTAATAGGCTAAGTTATTAAAAATTTTGAAATATTAAATTTTACCTGCCATAAATTTAAAACTGTTGAAAATCCTTTATCAGAACCACAAATTCACCAATCGTAATTCCACCTTTATCATCAAAATGTTAACATGCTGTTTTCATGATATAGTATCCATGCAGCTATTATTTTCCAGTGGCTTTGTTATGCATATATGTAACCATATTAGCTGATGCTAAGCAAAATGAATTCCAAGATATGGAACCAGATTTTTTTTTTACTTGTGGTTGTTATTTTTTATGAACTATGTGATTTCTGTTTTCTTTGGGGTTTTCCCCTATGGTTTATCCCTGCTGTATGGTGAGACAATGGTGAGCATAATGGTGAGACAAAGGACAAAAAGCAAACCAATGCAATAGCAATACTCACAAGACAATATGTTGGAAATGTACTTTACAACTTGTGAGGGGTGAAGGGGTGAAGAAAAACTGTGAGAAAAATGAGGGAGGGGTAACAAGTTTGAAATGTTTTTTATTCACTACCTTACAATTACTGTAAAGTCACTGTACATCAATTTGATAATAAAATTGAAAAAATAAGCTGCGTAAAATGTAATTTTACTGTATTGGTACAGTAAATATAATTCTTTATGTAGTAACATTTTAAAAATCAATACTATTTGGCTTCTAATTTGAATTAATTACCCCTTATTTATCAGAGGTTCATCAACTTGAATGTTATCCAACTAGACACTATTTTCACAATATACTTGCCAAATTTTTCAAAAAATAATAAATTTAGTACTTTCTCATTCTAAAACAGAAAACAGGGTCTGGGAAGATGGCTCAGTGGGAGAGTGCTTGCCTTGCATGCCTGAGGCCCTGGGTTTGATTTCTCAGCACCACATAAGCAAAAAGAAAAAAGCCGGAAGTGGTACTGTGGCTCAAGTGCTAGAGCGCTAGCCTTGAGTTGAAGAGCTGAGGGACAGCGCCCAGGCCCAGAGTTCAGGCCCCACGACCAGACCCAGTTTAATACTATGGAAACCCATCATTTTAAAAGTAAGTAAGTTTTTAAGAGGACAGAATATATGTGTTCTTCAAAATTCCTATGACTAACAACTACTCATTTTTAAATTCTCAACATTCCTAAGAGATTTAAAACAGTACCTGTTTGCATGTTATGCAATTCTGCAATAGATGCAGTTTCCAATGGGGTGTTACAGATTGAGAAGTAAACAGAAAAATAGCCACATTCTTGTAGAGGATAAAACTGTGAAGGATGTGTAATAATTAATTCTTCAAGAGTAAGCAATTGTTTATAAGAGTAAGCTATTATGTCTATGACCATCAATCCCAAGATTTATGCCATAAAGTCATCCTAGCCCAACAGTTTCCAACTTGTAAGGGACACCTGAAAATTCCTTAATTCACATCATGAATACCTTATCTCTATTTTGAAAAATTACTACACCTCTTCTAATGTGACACCCTCTTTGTTCTGAAAAGAACACCACAATAAACTGAGCTGCATCATTTTTCCTCCACTGGAATTCTTGAGATCAGAACACTTGTAAATATTATTTATATTTAGACTTTTTTAACTATCATAGATATTCAGTATGCTAAGATAGGAAAATTATGATTCAAAGCCTTCCCAGACAGGAAGATTTCTTAGAATCTTATCTCCAAAAAACTTCTGTGCAAAAGCCAGACTCAAGTGGCACTGAGGTTGAAGTGGTAGGGCTTGAGCCTTGAGCATAAACAGGATCAGAGACCTTGTCCATGCCAAGAGTTCAAGTTCTAGGATGAACCAATAAAAAAAAACAAAATTGAAAAAAAAACCAAACCTAGCATTTTTCTCCATGTATACAGAGGCGCGTAAATAAGGAAATGGCTTCCTGTGGTACATATAGGTAGAAGAAAGAAGATGTCACACAATTACTCTCTTCATACCATATTAAACCAAACCTTTAAAAATTGGTTTTTCTAAATGTATAAATTAATGTCATCCATTTTTGGCAACTCTGTCTAGATTATTCATATTAACATGGTATACATGAATTCTGCAAATTATCTATTAACTATGTTCTAATTATAACTGTTGTGAAAGAATATCTAGGCAAATAGAATGCCAGAATTATTTGTGAATTTTTCAATTAATCCCTGTACTTTAAAAGAATTTTGTAGTATCCTATAGAATATGAAATTACAAACAAATCCAAAAAATATATTTTAAATCTAAATTCTAATTTAACAAGGTCTACAAAGTCCTATATTAGACGAACTTTGCTATTTCTCCAGACTTAAGCTTTTGTAATCCTTCGACATTTATTTGGAATCCAACAGAATGAGGGATGGGAATCATGAGCTGTTTTGCATCTACGAATGCTCTGTAATGATAAAAGCATTTAAAACACAAGTGAGGATATGTATGGGGTGCATTCAATAGGAAACTTGACTTCTCAAAACATAATGACAAAATTAGGCCAAACTTCCAACTGTGTATTCCTTTCTTGTTGTTTGGTTTGTTTTACTGAGACAAAATTATTCTACCTGGTCCAGGGAAGGTATCGTTATGTAATTCCACTCTCTTATCTCTTGTCTGAGTGCTAGAATTCCAGGCTTGTATCACATTGCCCTGCCATAGTTTGTTTATTTAATCTAGAAACAGGCTAGAAATTCTGAACTTCTCTTATGATTTTATCCACTAGACTGACTGCTCAGACTGTTTATGTACTATTTTCAAAGATGTTTTAACATTTGACACAGGATATGAACATTTTCAGATGCACCTGCAGGCTTCCCTGATTCATTCCACTATGTATCCTATCCCGTTAAGAATGATTGCTTGACTCTCTTACTATCTCTGTTCCCTACCTATGTAATATTCTCAACTTCTGGGGGAAAGTTCACTTGAGGACTTTCTAATATTAAAAATTATCACTTGATTCTAGTCTTACTCAGGACCTATTTTCTATTGTTTTCTAACTTTACTACATATTCTGAGAGTTGTTTCATTTGTGTATTTTTGTGTGCACCTATAAGTGCCTCTATGTGTTTGTGTATGTTTGTATGTGTGTATGTATGCCAAAACTTAAAGCTGTAATTCAGCAATCTTGCTCGTGACTGCTATCCCAGCTTTTACTGTTTAATTATAGGTAGTGTCTCAAAGCCTATACTGTCCAAGCTGGATGCAAATTGAACTTCCGAGACTCCTTTACATTCTTAGGTTTTATTTTTCCAGGAGCATCAACTTTTAAACTTCAAACACTTTTGTGAGTGTAAAGTCTAACTGTAGCCCAGATTTTTAACTCAAGAATTCATATAAAGATAGATGAACATATACATTACATATCCTGAGTGTACACTGTTAGAAATGTGATCATAAACCAAGTTGTTGTGAGATCTGAGGATTGGGTTTTAAAGTCAGCACGAGTAGGAAAGTCCTGGAGATTCTTTTCTCCAATAATTACCAGAAAACTGGAAGTGACACTGTACCTCAAGTGGAAGAGCACTAGCCTTGAGCTGCATTTCAGATGACAGCGCCCTGTCCCATATTTCAAGTGCCATGAAAAACAACAGCAATAAAAAGGAATATAAGAAAAGGAAAGAAAAAGAAATGTGATCTTAGCCACCAGGTTCATTGCTAGTATAATTCCTGTTCCCTCAAGATAGACTCTTTTTTCCAGTTAAGTCTATTCTCCCATATATGACTTGCATTGGAAACAGAATCATTCTTCCATTCTCCTTTTGGCACATTTACATGATTAGCAAGCGTGATTTAGAAAGGGAGTGCCTCATGCTTCATGTTCCACTTAGGGGTAATGCTTTCTCTATATCACTCCCATAAATCTACATAAGGGACTTGGCTTTATTGTTTCAAATTTTTATTTGTAGAGTCTTGTATATTATATTGAACACTTATACATAAACACAGAACTTCTTTTTCTCCTATAATTGCTATTTTTTCTTTTACTGTTAACTCATGTACAGTTGGGAAATTAATGCATAGCATATAGATTCACAAAAAATGATCTGAGAACCTTCTTACCATTTAAAATTCACCTTAATTTACAGAGCACATGAGAAGTTTGAACAAAATATTCTCATGGATAATGTATTTATAAGCAATTTAAATTACATTTGTCTTTACTAAGTTGTCTCTGAAACATGTGTTACCTCATGTCCAAAAGTGTCATTGTGCTATTTCAAAGAAGCCAGAAAACATTCATTTTTTTCTGGATCAGCACCATAAATTGTTACTGGAAATAAGTGGAAGTAACTGTTACTGGATGTGGAAACTGATCCCAGGAGAGGAATTTAACATAGAGAAATGACAAAGTTCAAGTTAACTATTGCGTTCCTTTGTACTGTACAAGAAAAGAATCGAAGGCTGGAAGGAAACTCTGTCCATGACTTTTTTGAGTGTGTCCTTTACTCATATAAAACTTGTCTGTAAACTTCTGGTTGAGAGTATTGCAAAAGGAAACAATATGCCATTTGAAGGCAGGCATAGAACAAAAGGAAGTAACTTTGTTTTAAAAGTGTTCCACTGCAAAGAAGCAAAGACATGGAGGCTTTAGTGTCTTATGGATGGATGTTTCACTCCTGAGATGATTCTCTTGTTGCAGGAATCAGTTTTCAATTCCTTTAGTCTGGTCTTGAGTTTTCCATAGCAATAAGAATTCCAAAAAAGCAGGAATCCAGTGAGTATGATCAGCAAAAGCAGCCTCTTCTCGGACCACCACTATTTTAAGGAAAGTCCCAAAGAAATACCCAGGGTTTGTTTTGTTTGCTTGTTTGTTTAGTTTGTGCTGGTTCTGAGGCTTGAACTTAGAGACTGGCCCCTGTCCCTGAACAGTTGTCTTTCTTTCCTACCTGGACCAAACCTAGTACTCCACTGCTTGAGCCAAAACTCCACTTCTGGCTTTTTTGGTGTTTAATTACAGATAAGTGTTTGACAGACTCTCTTGCCTGGGTTGGCTTTGAACTAAGACAGTAAGAAAGCTAAGTGACATCAACTCTATGGAACTCTTTTGAACCAAGAAATATTAGATGAAGTTTATTATAAAGCTAATATTTGACAATTTTTAAAGAAGAGAATATGTTTAGCAAAGAAGCCATAACAAATAATCCAGTAAAAGTAGGTGCACTACTAAATCATTTGGGAAGATTACTATTGACTTCATCATTCCTTTGGGGGAAAATTAAACCTATATTTGCACTTTTTTGTTGGTTGTGGGGACTGAACCTTGATCCTAGGCACTGTCTCTCAGCTCTTCAGCACAACTTGAGCACTCTACCACTTTAGCTACAGCACAACTTCCGGGTTTCTGGGGTTAATTGAAGATAAGTGTTTCATGGAATTTCCTGACCAGGCTGGCTTTGAACCACAATCCTCTGGACTCAACCTCCTGAGTAGCTAGGATTACAGGCATGAGCCACCAGCACCCCTCTCATATTTGCATTTATGTGCACTTAATGTCACTATGTAGACAAAGAATGGAAATATGAACCATATGATATGACATTGCAGCTTTTCAGAATAATTAAGGTAGCAATAAATATGTCCTTTTCCATTTTGTTACATAAATGACTCATGAGCTATGGGACTCTTACATTAGCATCCTCTTTCATCTTTGTAGGTGTATTTAGTATTAGGAAATGTTCATAGATAAATACAGCAAGACAGATTTTTAGAAAGCAAAGGAGATCAGGTATGAAAGATCAGCATAGGAGATACATTCATCACACAGAGATTAAGAACTAGCCTAAGAGATTTTGAATGCCAAAGGCAATGAGGAATTAGCCTAGTTGATAACTAGTTCTTTAATAAGCAAAAATGGTTCCCTAGAACGGTTTCTGCTATACCTTAGTTACTATAATTTATTCTTTCCATCTGGGGTTATTCCTTCTCTTCTGTCAATACTGTTAATTAGCCTCCGCCTTTTTTGTAAGATGACTGGCCAAAATAGTTTCTGAATCTCACTTACACTATCCTTCTCATTATGATTAGCAGTTACCCCACTCAAAAGCCTGGAATCTTTGAATTTCCAGAATTAATCTTCACCTGACATCTAAGCACATTCCTAGCATTAATTGTCGTGACCTAATGAACAAAACATTTTTTCAACACAGTATCCTAACATAGGTAAAGTACATGTATTAGGAACTATTGTCAGGTATCAGTATGGAAGGAGCAATTATATATTCCAAGTATGGGTTCTTTATTTCGCATTTACTAACTAAATGTTCATTGTTGTTGTTGCTGTAGTTTTGGCAGTCCTGGGGCTGAAACTCGGTGCTTGGGAATTATTCTTCAGCGTTTTTTTTTTTTCCGCAAGGCTAACCCTCCACTACTTGAGGCACAGGACCACTTCCAGTGTTTCCTTTTCAATTTATGTGGTACTGAGGAATTGAACCCAGGGTTTCATGCATGCTAGGCAATCACCATACAATGAAGCCACATTCCCAAAACGCTAAATGACTTTCTTAAGATGGCATTACATTTTCATTCTATAACTCTGTATCATAATTTTAGCCAGGAATTTTTGCTAGAAAAGAGCATTGAACACAGTACTGAGTCCAGTAAGGCTAGATGGACAATAGATGACTGTCACAGTGTAGCCAGGGCACAGAGGGACTTACCTCATGGAGCTGGTACAACAGAATGAGCGAGACAGCTCCTGACCCACAGCCTACCTCGAGAATGAGAGGACCACCTTGGTTCCAGCCACATGGGGATGCTGGACCACCTCCTCCAGCACCCATTGAATCAGTTCCTGAGAGAGAAAGCGAAAGAAAGAAGGTCAGAATTACACTTAAGCCAGGTGCTGTTGGCTCAGGCCTATAATCCTAAGTACAATGGAGGCTGAGATATGAAGATTGTGGTTTATAGCCAGCCTGGGCAGGAACACCTGTGAGACTCTTATCTCCAAAGAACCACCAAAAAACTGGAAGTGGTGCTGTGATTCAAGTGGTAGAGTGGTAGCTTTGAGCTGAGGAGTTCAGGGAGCTGCCCTAGGCCCAAAGTTCAAGCCCCATGACTGAAAAGAAGTGGACTTCCCACCACAAGAAGTGGACTGAATAGCACCCATTGTCCTAGGGAACATGGCAGAGAAGTCAGGCCGAGCTTCCTGTCAGCTGGGAGTCATTAGTAGGTCACCAGGCTTCTCTGTGCCTCAGTTTCCCCAGCTTCAAAACTGAACAAAGTGAAGGATCCTGTTACTCATGGGGATAGAGTAATAAAGAGAGCGATGTTTTGTTTCATAATCCCATAACTGTTGCACCGTTAATAACACACACTATCTGAGATCTTTCCGGGTATCTTCCTGTCATATGCTCACAGAATTGCCAAGAACAGTATCAGATGGCCCCTCCCTCTGTGCCTGTCCCTGCTCCAGAGATCCCTCTGTATCAATCCCTTGTTCCCTCACAACTGTCCCATGAGGAGATTGAAGTCCAATGGTTGAGGCCCAACCCAGAGACTCACATCTGGTCAAGAATCGGCTGCCGTGGACTGAGTTTGGGACAATCCATCTAAACCAATGACTGAGCATGTCGCTACATATCTACCATCCCAACTACAGAAGAACGGGCCTCGTGGCTCAGGCCTGTCACAGATAGGAGGACCATGATCCAGCCCAGAATGAGCATATATTAATTCTCCATCTCAGAAATGCCCAAGACAGAAAAGCTTGACTCGCATGGTGGAAGACTTGACTGGCAAGCCTAAGGCCTTGAGGTCAAACCCTAATATACCAAAAAGAACCAGAGTCCCAGTGCCAGAGGCTCATGCTTATAATACTAGGTACTCAGGACGCTGAGATCTGAAGATCACAGCTCAAGATTTAAAATAGGGTTGGCCTCACCCATCAGACGTCATTATAAGACCCAGAGACTGACCTATGCTGTTGCGCTCCATACTAGCAGAACTCATATCCTTACTAAGAGTTGGCCATGCTCTCTGTCCTCCTGGGAAGCCATCCCCTGCAGGCCACACTCCCAGGTCCTCCCAAGCTCCCACTGCTACCAACCAGGCCCAAGGGAGTACACAGTTCCATTGCACACAGATCCCTTGTTCTTGTAATTTAACTGTGCTGTGTCCCCTTCAAGCCTCTCACCCTTCCAGGCCCCCAGACCTCAGCTGTGAAACCCATACATGCCCCAAAGATAAGAGGTAGAAGTTACCAAAGCATTTGGCCTCCTTTTTACAACCCACTTCTACACACTCACACACACATACACACACACACACACACACACACACACACACACATACACACACACACATCCAGACAGGTGACAGAAGACTCCTCCATGCAGTACCTGCAATTTGCCAACTGATCACTCACCTGAGCACAGTCAGGCTGTACAAGGAAAAAGGTTATCTCTCTGTCTCTCTGTCTTTGTCTCTGTCTCTGTCTCTCTGTCTCTATGTCTCTCTGTCTCTGTCTCTTTCTCTCTTTCTCTTTCTCTCTCTCTCTTTCAATCTCTCTCTCTCTCTTTCTCTCTCTCTCTCTCTGTCTGTCTCTCTGTCTTCAGGTGAATGTTTGACTGAGCACAGAAGACAAGGTCTCACACAGCAAGGGTGTCTATCTTCTGCCTCCAACACCTCCCATCCCCAGAAAAAAAGGAAAAAAACCCAGAAGGCAGGTGTAGACATGCTGCTCCCCACCTCTGACTAAAGCCACTGGGCTCCCACCAGGGAGTGGAAGGGCGCAGATATGCTGCTGTGTGGCTCCCACTGCTCCAGGCCAGGGGATCTTTGGCGCCCACTCCTCACCCAACCTGCATCTCCCGGTATCCTGGACAATATCCACTGGGGATGGGGGTGGCATCCTCGGGTCAACCCCCACCCCCACCCCTGGGGCCCATTTGTGGCAGGTCATGGGCCATACTGTGGGGAACATGAGAGGGGCAGTCCGGGTCGGAGGGGAGGTAGTGGTGTCAACAAACAGAGTGAATCCAGGTGCTACTGGGAAGCAAGGAATGTGGGCGTGGCCACCATTCTTCTATCCCATTGGTCAGAAAGAACCATGAAACAATACAGGGGTGGCTGGAATCTTCTGATGCAGGCAGAATGGGTGGATTCAAAATGAAGGCAGCCCCTTTCCCAGGGAACTCTGTCCAATCCAGTTGGGGACAAGAGAGTGACCCACTTTAGCCGGATGGCTGCACAGATTGTTGTGTACGTCTGTTTGTTCCCAGACCTAGAACTCAGGATCTGGGCACAATCTGTGAGTTGTTTTTGATCAAGGCTAGCTCTCTACCACTGGAGCCACACGGCTTTACTTCTGTCTTTGATGGCACAAGTTGGACAGGAGTCTCAAGGTCTTTCCTGCCTAGGGTGACTTTGACCATGATCCTCCTTTCACAGCCTTGTAAGTTTTAAGGAGGACTGCTGAGAGCCATGGATGCCTGGTTTTGCTGATGTTCTTGGAAAGACCTGTGAGTTCCCTATCCTCAGGTTTAAGTGGTAGGAGCTGGAGCCCACAGCTTGAATCCTGGTCCTGCCACCAACAAATGGCAGGACATCCTATGAAATTCATCATACTCATATGATTACCAAAGGAATGTGATGTATGTCATGATTAAATGGGCAGTACTTGAATGTTTAGAGGATAAAATTATACACAATTACATAATAGGACACTGGTTTAAATTAATTAATACTTTATGAAGCATTTAAACAATCACCTTCATTAAATGGAGGCCAAATGAAATACCTACGAATTGGGCATCACATAGCACTGAGATGCCATTTTTTTTCTGCCAGGACTGGGATTTGAACTCATGATCTAGGTAACCCTGCTGTTGCACTGTGTGGGAAGGGGAAGCTTGCCTCCTTGAATTCAAGAAATTCAAGTCTGTTTCTTAGGCCTGAAATCGATGCCCACCACTAGAAAACATACTATTTGTTTACATTTTAAATATATGATTTATATTTTAAACATATGTTAATTCCATATTGCATTCAGTGTAGTTATTTTATTTTTTGTTTTATTCATGTACTGACTACTCATTTTATTAACTATTATGACACATAGAACAGTGATTACATTGATTACATAGGATATAGTTTTGCATATGTATTGCACGTCCTTCCTGAAACCCAGTACTTTCACAGAAAAGGAAAACATGTGTCACCATCAGCTTCTTATTACATGATTAATTTTTTGGGAGTGCTGGCATCTGAACTCACAGCCTTCAAGGCCCAATTCATGAATGGGTGAGTGTCAACCTGCCATCCTGTGGCAAATGGAGCTGACAGGCAGTTTCGAGTACCTGAGATCGAGCCCCAGTGGTTGACAAAATAAGAACAGATTGAAATACAGATATAGAGTGCTAGAGATGTCTATACATTATTCAGTTATATAGACTACATTCCTACCAATTCCTGGGTATTTATAATGCCTCCATGTAATTAATCTTATTGTTTTCATGGTTAACAAACTATTAAGTAAATCAATCAATATCCTGAAATTATTGCATTCTGTACGTAATGTTTCATAAATATTAAATAAAGTCAGTCTTCTGAAATGATGCTGTCTAATTTTATAGGCGCGTCATTCACCATCAACTCATTCAACTGTGACATTTATAATATTACCTTGTTATTCCCATGGATGGGAAAGAGTCTCTTAGTATCTCCTGCCATTGATTGGTGTCATGACTGGGATTTGAAATCAAGGCCTACATTGCAATGTGGACCTATGACTTCCTCAATAGTCTGACAACCTTCAGCAATGAAAGGTAAAGTACCCTTTGCAACAGTGTCATTCAGGCCCAGGAGGGTCACTGTGCAAAATAAGAAAACATAAAAAGACCATCTCGCTGCATTTTTTTCTGTACATTTTTGCCACACAAGGCCTGGGAGTCTAGGATCCCAGGATCTACTGTGGGTCCAGTGGCTACACCCCAGCATAGGGTGTCAAAGGTGAGGCAGAGTTACCACAACCTGAGTTCAAGCCCCCTGCTGCAAAAAATAATTAAAAGAGATTAGCTCCCTGGCTTGCAATTCACCCCATTTCTTCTGCCAGGCTTTGGATTTGAACTCAGAGTCTAGGTGAATCTACAGCACTGTGGAAGAAGCGGAAGCTCACCATAATTGAAGATAAGAAAGTCAGGCCTGTAATCTAAGCAAAAATTCAAGCCCCTGCCTTGGAAAACATACTATTTATATACATTGTAAATATAGGATTTGTACTTACCTATGGATGTTCAGTCCATACACGTTTGGTGTGGTTGTTCCTTGTACTTTTGGTTTTATTCACTTATTTACCGTTGATTTTACTATGATGACACTCATTCCCTTTATCACATTGATGACATCCTATCACATGAATCTAAATTTGTAGACATGTTCTCCGTCATGCCAGACACCCAGGACTCTCAGAGAAAAGGAAAAAAGTTTCACACTTGGCTTCTTACTGCATGATCCAGTTGTTGGTAGCGCTGGGATCTGAACTCAGGGCCTAGCAGGACCAATTGGTGAATAGTTCAAGGTGAGCACACCAGCCTGTGAGCAACAGAGGAGTTAGGCCATTCCCAGGATCTGACATTGATCCCAAGGGTGGGCCATGATAGTCATAAATTAATAATTTAAACATAGGATCTATATTTACATATATGTGTGGACAGTATCTTTCCTTTGGTGTACTTTTTTTCTTATTTTCTGTCTTATGTAAGTATTGTGTATTTTACTGAATAATGTAACAGATATAACAGAACTTACATGGAAGACAACCTATTGCCCTGGCTATAGGGTTTCCTATGCATTCTCCATCCAAGCTGAGACCCAGGACTTTCACAGGTCAGGAAAACAGGTGAATCGATGGGCTTCTCACATCAGGATTCATCTTTTGGCAGTGTTGAGATTTGAACTCACACTCTATCAGGCCCAATTGGGGAAATGGTCAAGGTGAGGACACCAGCCTGTGAGCAACGAAGGAGATAGGCCATTCCTAGGAACTGACATCGAGTCCCAGGGAGGTCCAGTTAGTCATAAATTCGTAATTCAAATATAGGATCTACATTTACATACATGTGTGGACAGCATCTTGCATTCGGTGCACTTCTCCTTAATTTGTGTCTAATTCATGGAGTTATTGTGTATTTTACTGAGTATGGTGACAGGTATACTGTGCTGACATGGATGACAATCTGTTCCCATAGTTATATGGTTGCCTATGCATTCTACATCCTAGTGAAGGCCCGGTTCTTTCACAGGAGAGGAAAACATGTTCAACGACTGGCTTCTGACAACAGAATGAATCTTTTGTCAGTGCTGGATTTGAACTGAGGTCTGGGTAGCTCTGTTGCACTTTGGGGCAAGTGAAATGTCACCATCCTTGAAGACTAGAATGTCAGGCCTCATCAAGGGCCTGATTTGAAGTCCCAGTACTGGACAAAATAACAAGCCTGCCTTTTTTAAACATAGGATCTCTCTTTACCTACAAGTTTGGTATGCATCTTGCATTCAGTGTAGTTATTCTTTTTATTTTGTGTCTTATTCATGGATGTATTGTGTATTTTATTGAGTATCGTGATAGATATAACTATGCTGACATGGATAACAACCTATTCGAATGGCTATAGAGTTGTCTATATAGAATTTCCAACCTAGCTGAGACCCAGGATTTTCACAGGACAGGAAAACAGGTGGATCGATTGGCTTCTCAAATCAAGGTGAATCTTTTGGCAGTGCTGGGATTTGAACTCAAGCCCTAGCAGGCCCAATTGGTGAATGGGTCATGGTGAACACACCAGCCTGTGAGGCACTAAGGAGGTAGGTCGTTCCCAGGACCTGAGATGAAGCCCTGGTGGGGGCCAATATGGTCATAAATTTATCATTTAAACAGAGGTTCTATATTTCCATACATGGATGGGCAGCATCTTGCATTTGGTGTAGTCATTCTCTTTATTTTGTGTCTTTTTCAGTGATGTATTGTGTATTTTCTTGAGTATAGGATGACAGATATAACTGTGGTGACCTGGATGACAACATATTCCCATGAGTATAGAGTTGCCTGTGCATTCTCCATCCTAGCTGAGACCCCGGACTTGCACAGCACAGGAAAACTGGTGCAATGACTGGCTTCTCACAACAGGGTAAATTTTGGCAGTGCTGGTATTTGAACTTTGGGCCTAAAAGGCCCAACTGCACAATGGTTCCACGTGATCACACCAGACTGTGAGCCACTAAGGAGCTGGTCGGGTCCCAGGAACAGAGATTGAGGAACAGGGAGGCCACAATTGTCCTGAATGCATCATTTAAACATGGGATGTATATTCAAATCCATGTGTGGACTGCATTGTGAATTTAGTGTAGTTATTCTATTTTGTATGCTATTCATGGATGTATTGTGTATTTTCTTCAGTATATGATGACAGGTATAATTTGCCTCACATGATAACAACCTATTCCCATGGCCACAGGGTGGCCCATGCATTCTTCATGCTAGCTGAGACCCAGGACTTGCACAGGAAAGGAACACAGGTGCAACAATTGGCTTCCAACATCAGGATGAATCTTTTGGCACTGCTGGGATCTGGACTTGGGGACCAGCAGACCCAATTGACGAATGGGTCCATGTGAGCACACCAGCCTGTGAGCTACTAAGGAGTAAGGCCGCTCCCAGGACCTGAGATGGACCCCCAGGTGGGGTAGGAGGGTACACAGTAGTCATCCATTCATAAGTTGAAGGTAGTATGCAAATGAGTACACAGTTGTATAGAGTAGGAGAGACAAAAACCTGTGATGGAATCCAATCTACCATGTGTCTAATGATTCTTGGATCTTTCCAGATGTCTTCATTTCATGACTGTGATGATTATTGTCAAGCTTAATCAACACTGCTTTACAAATAAGTGATACCCCATGAGTCTTGCCTATCATTTCCTAGTCACATCATGCATGAACTACTCATTCGATGAGATCGATCACACTCCATGACTTTTCCTGGTCCAGAAACCAGTTTCTCAGGATTTCCTGCCATTGCTTTCTCATGGGGGTGGGCTGAATTCAAGCTTCAGGCATACTCCTTATATACATTTTAAAGATAGGATTTATACTTCCATACAGATGTTCAGTAGATACTGTGTTTGGTTTGGTAGCATTTATACTTCCATACAGATGTGCAGTCCATATCACGTTTAGTGTTGCTATTCATTTTATTTCTTTTTTTATCCATTTATTTACAATTTATTTTATTGTCTTTGATGACACCTATACCATTTATCCATTTATTACAATTTTTACATCATATCACATACCATCTAGATTTGTAAATGTGTTCTTTATCATGCCTGACACCCTGGACTCTCCCAGAAAAGGAAAATATGTGTCACACTAGGCTTCTTACTCAAAGATTAAATTTTTGGCAGTGCTGGGATCTGAACTCAGGGACTAGCAGGCCCAATTCATGATTGGGTGAGTTTGAGCACAGAAGCCTCTAGCCAATGAAGCTGTCAGGTGTTTCCCAGGCACTGAGATCAAGCCCAAAGTTTAGCCTAAACATAAATACATGGCTAGGCAGAAGTGGTATACAAATAAAAATATATTGTTAAAGAGTTCCAGAGCTGTCTATCTATGACCTAATGACATCTACTACGTTCCTACCAACTCTTAGGTATTTATTATATCTCCATTGAAACAATATTATTCTTTTCATGCTTAATAAACTATTAATTAAGGTCAATCAGCATCCTAGAATTATTGCATCCAATCTTAGACTAGACAAATGCATGAACTACTCTTTCAATCTGTATTCTTATGCATAGGAACGAGTCTCGTGATCTCCTGCCATTGGTAAATGTAAGGATTAGGATTTGAACCGAGGGCCTATGTTGACATGTTGGCTTATGGCTTCCCTGATAGCCTGCCAGCCATCAGTAATGGCAGGCCAGGTCCACATTGAAACCATGTCATTCAGACCCAGGATGGTCACCATGTAAATAAAAAAATTGTAAAACCCTGAGCCCTCTACAGCTCCCCACTTTTTGTGCTGTTCTGCTTTTTTTACTTCCTGCAAGCCCTCTGGGCCTAGGGTCCCACGATCAGCTTTGGGTCTCGAGGCTGCACCCCACCCTAGGGAGAGTGAAGCTGAGTCAGAGTTACCATGACCTGAGTTCAAGCCCCATGGCTGGCAAAATTAATTAATTAACTAACTAACTAACTAAATTGAAATAATAAAGCTACTTGGTTTGGAATTTCTGCCAGTTTTCTTTAATAGCCTGGGATTTGAACTCAGAGTCTTGATGAATCTGTAGCAATGTGACAGAAGGCGCAGAGTTGCCAATATTTGAGTTCAAATCCCATGCCAAGCCAAAAATAAATAAGTCACTGACCTCAGCAGGGAAGTTTTAGTTGTGAAGATGAGAGGGAAGGGATGGCAGGGAAAAACAAATGAGGAGGCAACAATGCTCAATAGGAAATGTACTCATTACTTTGCTCATGTAACTGTGACCCATCTGTACAACATTTTTAAAATAAAAAACGTACAAAAAATTATGTAGTGCTCAAGAAGAACTTTGGGGTTAAGGGGTGGATGTCTGAGTAGCTGTACAAAATTCTACACTGATTTTTTTCAGTTTTCAGTATGGAACTGAATAAACATAACTGTTTCTGTTACAAATATTAAGTCACTGTCTTGGAACTAGGGCCAGTATTTCTGCCATTGCTGGGATTTGAGCTCACTGTCCATGTAACTCTTTTGCACCTTGGGTGAAGGCTAAGATCCCTGTCCTTGAGGAAAAGATTTTCAAGCTAGAGTTCCCAGGGCCTGAATTAAGACCCTGCAATAGAAAAAATATTTGTGTACATGTGTAATATAAGATATATAGGTAAATATGTATGTTTATTTCATATTACGATTATTATTAATTTTGTATTTAATTTTTATTTTACTCATTTTATTGTTTATTGTATTTAGTATTATTATACACATAATATTTATTATGTTGTGTATATATATTATAAAATTATACACAATAATTCAGTACATTGACTAAATTTTCATTAATACTTTATTAAGTTTTGAAATATAATACTTAATTAAATGGAGGCATTTGTCAACTCATCACATGGTTAGAGTCTGTCCCCAGTATGAGTTTTGTTTTATTTATCTTTGGACAACTTCCTATATGGATTTGTTTAGATGATTTATACTCAGAAGCCTTTTCTTGTGGATAGGCAAGTTGAGGGATAAAATCGTAAGGTTGGGTCTGGAAATGTGGCTTAGTGTTAGAGAGCTTGCTCAGCATGCATGAATGCCAGAGTTTGAATCCTCAGTGCTACATACTCAGAAAAAGCCAGAAGCTGTGGTGTGGCTCAAGTGATAGAGTGCTAGCCTTGAGAAAAAGAAGCTCAAAGACAGTATCCAGGCCCTAATTTCAAGCTCCAGGTCTGGCAAAACAATACTCCAGATTCCAGTGGCTCTAGAAACCTACTTTTTCAGGAGGCTGAGATCTGAAGATCACAGTTTGAAGACAGCCTTGGAAAGGAAAGCCTGTTAGACTCTTACCTCCAATGAACCATCAAAAATCCCCATGTGGCACTGTGGGTCAAGTGGTAGAGTGTTTGCCTTGAGCTGAAGCGCTCAGAGACAGCGCCCAGGCTTCAGTTTGAGACACACAACTGGAAAAAGATTGAGGGATAATCAAAATAATTTTCCTATTTGCTACTTATGAAAATATTTTTAGGAAAATGAATGCTGATGTACACCAGAATTGGAGTCAGACCTCAAGGTTCAAGTGTAGCACATCCATAAGCCCAGCCTCTCAGACTCTAGCATTATAAACTTGTGTCCTACAGGGTTCTGAAAGGCACATTGTTGAAAGGCTTGATATGCTCCCCAAGCACTTTGTGATAAGCAGTTGACTTGTATTGTCAATGTCATTACAGTTCTGACCCTAGCCGAGAACCAATACCTCACACCCATCACCCTAGCTCAGGAGGCTGAGGTCTCTCATAGGGTGAAACCAGCCAAGGCAGGGAAGTCTAGGACATTCTGGCTTCCTGTTCTGAAAGGTCAGATGCTTAAGAAATTCCTGTTTCACTTGGTGATGAGAAGTTACTTACACTCTAAATGTTCTTGGAGTTCTTGAGCTATAGAAGAAAGAAAGAAATATTATTGACCCAATCAGGGTTCAAATGATGTTCTCAGGATCCAAGCCCTAACTCTGTTAGCAGGAAGAACTCCAGTGTAACACTGTATTTGAAGGACAGAAAACAGTTTCAAAAGCCAGGCTAGGTGCAGAGAACTAGGCCTGCAGGATTAGGAGGCAGAATATACACATTCATCATGGAAGTGAGCTGCAAAACCACTTCATTCATTCCAGGCACAGCCAGCAATGAGGGCAACCTGAAACATTTGTTAGAGTTACTGCAGGATCAGGCTTTTCTCAGTCTCTTCAAACAATGACTAAGTAACCTTCCTTCCTCCTGTGAAGGGAGCCTCAGGCTATCTTTAGATTACCAATAGAGAGCCAGTTTAATGCTGGAGAGGGGAGGAACAGAGTAGAAAAACCCTACTTTCTGGTCTTAGGGAGTGGGTTTTTGACTCCCAATTTGTCAAGTTTGAAGGCCCTTCTATCTCTGCCAGTCCATTCTTCTTACTTCATTCTATACATCATTAATGCAAATCCCCAGTCCAAGGAGGGGCAGGGCCATTTCTCTTCTGACTCCAAGCACCTGAGTTAGAACCTGGCTCTACCCTCTTGACTCTGGGGCTCTTGGATGCCTGAGAAGTGGGACAGAGACAGTCATCCTGCTCTGCATTTGTGTGTAGGCGATGCTGGTGTCCTGGCACACTGCAGAAAGCCTCATGACTGGGAATGTTCCCTTCTTTCCTTCTGACGTCAAAAACAGATTCATCTATCAACTTTCTTTCTTTCCTTCCTTCCTTCCTTCTTTCTTTCCTTCCTTCCTTCTTTCTTTCCTTCCTTCCTTCCTTCCTTCCTTCCTTCCTTCCTTCCTTCCTTCATTTCTTTCTTTCTTTCTTTCTTTCTTTCTTTCTTTCTTTCTTTCTTTCTTTCTTTCTTTCTTTCTTTCTTTCTTTCTTTCTTTCTTTCTTTCTTTCTTTCTTTCTTTCTATCTTTCTTTCTCTCTCTCTCTCTCTTTCTCTCTCTCTCTCTCTTTCTCTCTCTCTTTCTCTTTATTTCTTTCTATCTATCTACCTACCATCCTACCAAGGTAGCTATCTCTTTGCCAGTTGTTGGGATGAATTCAAGGCCTGGGAATTGTCTCTAGCACTCTGCTACTTGAGCCACAGCACATATTCTGGCTTTGTCTGTGTACAGGTGCCTGAGGAATCGAACCCAGGGCTTCTTGCATGCTAGGCAAGCACTCTCTTATTAATCCATATTCCCAGCTCCTTCATTTTTTTCTTAATGGTAGTTTTTACATAAGTATGCTACCATTTTATGTTCTCAAGTTTAATTTTCTGGTTACTTCTAAGAAACCTGATCTCTTCCCTTGCCAGATTTGTGATTGTTCCTGGATTGCCCTCATAATAAAATGTAAATAAAGGCTGCTGAGAGCTTCAGTGTGCATCATATAAAGACACAGGCCTAGAACCCTGGAAGAGAAAAGCAATGCGCCTGAAATGAAGAGAATGATGCAGTATGTACAACTAGCATATCTGAAAAATAAACCAGTAAATAAAAGCAGAGTTTGCACTATGGGAGGTAATATATATACACACATAAGTAGGTAGGGCACTGATACATAAAGTTGGCCTTCTCTTTTTGAATTTTTTTGTGGCCATCCCAGGACTTAAACTCAGGGCCCAATGTGTTTCTGAGATGTTTTGCTCAAGGCTGAGTCTCTACCACCACCACAGCGCCACTTCCCGCCAGCTGGTAGTTAATTGGACCTAAGCAATTCCCAGGATTTCCTTCCTGGTCTGGATTGTATCTCCTACTCAGTTTTCTCTCTCAAAGCTGGAGCTCTACCTCTGGGCCATTGCTTCACTTCTGGTTCTCTGGTGGTTTATTGGAGAAAATAGTCTCAGAGACTCTCCTGCTCTGCTGGCTTGAATGGCGTTCTCTTGAGAAGGCTTCAAATGGTTTCCTCAGGAATTCACTGAGGAGCCACTCCACACAAACCCTTAGTCTAAATCTCGAGGAGTACTAGAGAAAAATGGAAACATTGTTATACCCCAGTCGCAGGACCCCCACCAAAAAGACCACCGAGTGTCAGACTTTACAGCTGTTTTAAGGTTTTATTTAAACGGGCGGCAGCTCGGGTCTCATCCTACATTCCAACACAGCAGCACCTAGGAGGAGAGCCCCAAGGTAAAGATTTGCAGGGTTTATAAAGGCACACAACCAACCAGGTGTTTAGATTACCACGTGTTGCTCTGCTAGAAACAAGCAACAAGTGGTCACTGCCTCAAAACTTTAACCCTTCATTCCCCGCCTTGACTTATGGTCTTGTGGCTCCAGCCTCAAACTAAACTCCAACAGCTCTTGATCTTGAATGGGTATGGTCCCTAACTGACCTTAGCCATACTATTAAACAACAATACCAATAATAATGAGCTCATTTTTCTTTTCTTGAGTTGTATGCAGAGTGGTTGGGTAGGATGCTTGGAGACTTCCCATGTTTCCCTACGGTTGTCCAGGGCAAAGGGATCAGCTGGTCTGGGGTGGGAGCAGTGGATCCAAGCAGCAATGCCATCCACCTTAAGGGCAGTAGGTGTAGCCAGTCGCACCATGTAAGGTCCCTTCCACCGTTCCAGAAATATCAGGTTGTGTCTTCCAACAAACACCCAGTCCCCTGGTTTAAACAAATGGGGGGGGGTAGGAATAGAAGCAGAATCATATAATGCTCTAAGCTGAGTCCACATCCTCTTATGCACCATCTGTAAATAGTCAAGCTTACACAGAAATTCAATATCATCCAAATCAGCAAGCAATTCAGTCTGAAGGGTAGGGATAATGGGTGGAGGGTGTCCATACATTATTTCAAAAGGAGTAAAGCCAAGCTGATAGGGTGAATTTCTTACTCTAAACAGGGCAAAAGGAAACAGCGATACCCAGTCTGGGCCAGTCTCCAAAGCCAATGTAGTTAAGGTCTCTTTTAGAGTCTGATTCATTCTTTCTACCTGCCCTGAACTCTGGGGTCTATAAGCACAGTGCAATTTCCAATCCATCTCCAGTGCCGCGGCTATTCCCTGACTTACTTTTGAGTCGAAGGCTGGTCCATTGTCCTACCCAGTGGTGGATGGGAAGCCATCCCTGGGTAGAATTTCTTCCAGGATCTTCTTAGATATGAAGTTCACAGTCTCATGCTTTGTTGGGGAGGCTTTGACCCATCCTGAAAAGGTGTCTACAAAACCTAGCAAATATTTATATCCAAATTTTCCAGTTTTAATTTCTGTGAAGTCTACTTCCCAATACACACCTGGCCTATCTCCATGGAGATGAGCTCCTTTTGTAACCAGTTGATTAGGGGCATTGGTGAGCTGACAGGCTTTAAAATTTTTTAACAATTTCCTCAATGAGTTGATTCCCTTGCCTGATTTTTACTTCTGAGAGTAGGAGCAAGTTCTCCATTCTTTGGGTTCCCATGTGAGAGACCCGATGGATTCTCATAAGAAACCTCTTGGCCAATCTTTGTGACAAGATAAGTTTCCCCTCACCAGTTTTCCACCAGTCTTTATCTCTTTCTCTGTTTGGGGGTTTATAGGACATGGAAATTTTCTTTATCCACTCCAAGTCTTCTTGGGAGTACTGAGGCTCAGGAGGCAAACCTTGTGGCCCTGGGCTCGAGTTCCACCTCCTTAGCTGCCTGATCGGCCAAGTTATTTCCTTTGGTTATTGAATCAATTACCTTTTGATGGCCAGGAAAGTGCATAATGGCAATATTTGCTGGTTCCCAGAAGGCCCGGATGAGGCTTAAATGTTCTTTTTCATTTATAATAACCTTTGCCTCAGCTCTCAACAGCCCCCTCTCTTGGTAAATGGCTCCATGGACATGCACAGTGGCAAAAGCATACCGACTGTCCGTGTAAATGATTAGTCTCTTCCCTTTTACCATCTGTAGGGCTTTTGTTAGTGTCACTAGTTCTTCTCTTTGTGCAGACGTTCCCTGGGAGAGTGCTTCTGCCCACCCTATCTCAGTGTCCGTGGTGATTGCTGCACCGGTGTACCTTGTTCCCTCTCAAATGAAACTGCTGCCATCTGTGAACCAGGTATGCTCAGCATGCAATAGTGGCAAGTCCAACCAGTCTAGCCTCTTTTCTTTGGCCTGGTCACGCTTTTCACACTCAATTTCATGTTCTTTGTCCTTCCATTCCTGTCTTTGCTACTGTCTCTCTCTTATTGTAAACCCTTTCCACTGCAGCTACTAGATCCCTAATAGACTTTTCACTAAGTCTGTCTAGAGCCTGCAACTTTCGATTTATGTCTGGTGCAGCTTGATTTATATAGGCAAACATAATCATCTGAACTGACTCCTGGGTCTCAAGATCATACGGGTATATTGACTAAAAGCTTCCAGGAGCCACTCATGATATGCTGCCAGACTTTCACTTCCTCCCTGTCTAACATTATAAACTTTGGCCATATCATTAGGTTGGCAAGCTGCCACCTTGAGACATGCCAACAGAGCCTGGCGATAGATGAGGAGTCGCTCCCTACTTTCAACTGTATTGTTGTCTCAATTGTTGGTTGGATCTCAGGAAAATAGGCAGTGATCAGAGCAGGATCTGTGATAGGTGCTACTTTGGGGCCAGGGATATGTTTCTGGGCTGCCTCTTGGATATAGTCTCTCTCTTCGGTGGTAAAAAGGACCTGAAAAAGCTGACTAAAATCATCCCAAGTGGGCTGATGAGTAAAGAGAATAATTTCAAGTAAACAAATTAAATCCTGGTGTTTCTCAGAAAAGGGGGCATTTTGGGTGTGCCAGTTGTGTAGATCACTGGTAGAAAATGGCCAATATTGGAGTTGTTGTTGACCATCTGCATCCACAGGACCTATGGTGCGTATGGGAAAAACAGCTGCATTAGAAGGGGGGTTTGATCCCACTTTGTTGTGGAGTGACTGGCCACTCAGAAACTTTAAGGGCAAGTGCTGAGTGTTTTAAAGCTCCCTCCTCCTCTTGGCCATTCTCAGGTTCTGCAAAAGGAACCTGGAAAGGAGAGTATGGGGGAGGAAACATTTCTTCTTCCAAGTTATCTCCCTGAAAAACCGGGGGGTACCTTTTCTTTCCCTCTGTCTCAGTTACTTTTTGTAAGTCTAGGAGGCTAGATGGAATGGTGCCTATGGTTTCCATTCCCGTCAGACGTACAATCCGAAAAACAATAAACAGTACAAACAAAACACACGCACGCCTGACATTTACAAAAAAGGGCTTACAAAGTGAAGATCTCCCAAATTGGTCCACTGACTACAGTCACGGTGGGGTTCCACACCCAGGCCACACAGCAGAAAGAGCAGAGCCACAGTGGGCGAGTTGGGCCTCTGTTAGGAGGCCCTCTTGTTCAGTTCTGGCCCAACACTGAACCGACCCCCACCCCACAATTCACACAGCGGTGTTCCAAGGACTGCCCCCCCACCCCACACAGTGGGGTTCCAAGGACCCCTGCACCACAAGAGGATCTTGGACATCTCCCAGTTCCCCCAGGGTTGTGGTGCAAGCGCATCTGCCTCAACAACCCTTTACGAATCGGAGTGGCCATCCTCACAAAGGAAAACGAAAGTAAAACAGACAAATGACAGGACAAGACAAATTAACAAAGACAGCTCTATATTACCTTTGGAGGCTGAGATCTCGGGGGTCTTTGGGGGGATCCCGGACAAGCCCTCACTAATATGTTATACCCAGGTCACAGGATCCACTCCAAGAAGACCATTGAGAGTCAGACTTTACAGCTGTTTTAAGGTTTTATTTAAATGGGCTGCAGCTTGGGTCTCATCCTACACTCCAACACAGCGGAGCCTAGGAGGAGAACCCCGAGCTAAAGTTTTGCAGGGTTTATAAAGGCACACAATCAACCAGGTGTTTGGATTACCACCACGTGTTGCTCTGCTAGAAACAAGCAACAAGTGGTCACTGCCTCAAACTTTAACACTTCACATGAAGATGCTACTAGTGTGTTGTAGACACTTAATGTTGGAGACACAAAACACTCATAATTATTAGATCATTTTATAGGCAAAAGGAGCAATGCAGACTGTATGAGGATCACTCCAGCTTTCAGTCCTCATATCCTGAGACAGTAAATTCACAGCAGCTCAATGCTAAGTGACATAACTGGCATGTACTGTGGATATTTGCTCCCAAATCCTGTGACACTCATTTCTCACTTTTGGCCTCAAACCTGTGACCAGAGGGGAAGATGAGGAGAGAAAATCCTTCTAAGGGAAAGCAGCTATAAATAACATTGGATAGTTTGCTTATAAATTAAAACCTATTGAATGAGGCTGTTAAGAAGTCAGATTGTCCAGATTAAAAAATGAAGAAGAGAAGAAAAAAGGTGCCAGTGGCTGCTGTCTGTAATCCCAGGACCTCAGGAGGCTGAGATGTAGAGAAACTTAGTTTGAATCAACCAGTGTAGGAAAGTCCATGACACAGTTATTTCTAAGAGATCACAGAAATACCCAGAAGTGGTGCTGTGACTCAAGCTTAATGCAGTACCCTTGAGCAAAAGGAGCCCAGGGACCATGAATAGGATCATATGTGGAAATATGGGGTGGAACCCAGGACGTGTCCCCTCAAAAAGAGCCTGTACTTCCATGTCTTTGTATTCTTATAGGTGAAATTCCCGAGTAGCTATACTGAATGGCACCAACCTAGGAAATTTGTATTCAGTACAATGAGTTCATAACAGAGAGACTTCTTTTAAGATAGTGCATGTTCTGGGGCTCCTCTCACTGTTCACAGTGTAACCTGAGGGTTTCTCTGCATCACAGGCCTGCTGGAGGAAGTCTCTCTCATTGTCTAGACAGGCACACAAAAGTCCTCACTCCTGTACAGCTGGGTAACAAACAACTCCATCTGGGCCAGTTAGTGAGAATGAGTGTGAGTGGGCTCTGAAGGTCAGGAAAAATGGCCTCTTTGTACCCTTAGCTATCTCTCTCCCCAGTGCTCTGTTTTAACAGGAGACCTTCATTTGTGCCACCTCTCATGGCAGGCCAAGTTCTGTGCACTTATCCTGCCTTTGTGAGACTATATTCTGTTGTTCAGTTACAGTGCTCAATATAATTCAGGAGTCATTCAGGCAGACAACTAAGGCACTGAACATAATGAAATGATTCATTGCAAGCAATGTTGGGCCTATGATGCCTTTCCTATGTTTCCAGAAGCTTGGGAAATCCAAGCACATGTTGGATATCTCAAAGCTTCCTGTCATCTAGGACTGGTGAAGCTCATCAGGTTTTGAAACCTTTGACTTCTCCTAGCTGATCCCTGGGTGGTCAGGTTTTGGGGTTGAACATAAGGCCTGAGTGCTGACCATGAGCTCAGTGCAGAAGCCCAGTGCTTTCCCATTTTGTGTAACAACATCTCTTCTGGTCTGTGAGTGTATGTGTGGGTGTGTATGTGTGTACACCACGGTGTGTGTGTGCGTGGGTGGGTGTGTGCATGCACACATATACATGAGTTCTGAAGCTTGACCTCAGGACGTGAGGACTGTACCTAGTTTCTCTTGTACAATGATATCCCTCTCCCACTTGAGCCACAGAGCCACTTCAGGCTTAGTCCTAGTCATATGGTCCTGAGAAATGAAGCCCACGATTTTATATATGCAAAGTATTCTACCACTAAGGCACATTCCCAGCCCTCTATTTCAGCTTTGTTAGTTTATTTCTGTCTTTTTTATTGTTGTTGTTGTCAATTGAAGGAGTTGAAGTTTGGTGTGGGTGCTGTTCCTGACCCCTTCAGCTCAAGTCTTGTGCTCTACCACTTGAGCCACAGAGCTACTTCCGGTTTTCTTGTGGTTCATTGGTGCTAAGTTTCTCAAGGATTTTCCTGCCTAGGCTAACTTTGAACCATGATCCTCAGATCTCATCCTCCTGATAGGTAGGATAACCAACATGAGCTCAAGCACCCAGCTTCCCCTTCAGGTTCTTAGTAGTGAATTGGAGATAATAGTCTCATAGTACCTTTTCTGTCTGAGATAGTTTGGAACCCAGATCTTTAGAACTCAGCTTCCCGAGAAGGCAGGATGACAAACTTCAGCTACTGACCCCTTGGCCATAGCCTCTGCTGCAAGGGGGTCCATGGCTCCACGGGGTGGAGTGCTAGCCATGAGCCCAAGAGATAAGGGTCAGTGCCTCAGCCCCGAGTTCAAGGTTCATGGCCAAGAAAAAACCAAACCAAACCATTGTCTGCTGTAGACAACTCACGAGTCTTCAGTAATACATAATTTTGTCCCTGACATGGGGGCCTATCTGAGCCGCAATATTCTTGTCTGTATAATCATCTAAGTTGTGGAGCTCTTACATAGACAAGATGTAAGAATGCACCCTGTTAAGGACATAGCACATGGCACTCTTTGCACCACTCAGCACACAACATCCTGTGAAAGACTCAGCACATAGCACCCTGTGCAGGACTCAGAATGGAGCACCCAATGGAGGACTCAACACATAGCTCCATTCCACAAGCTGTCATTAGAATTAGGGTGCTTTCATCAGTATCACCATTCTTTGAGGAAAATTTACATACCATAAAAGTTCACATTTAATGGTTTAGTGGGGTGTTTTTCTGGGGAGAGGGTGTTAGCCATGGGGCTTGAACTCAAAGCTCTACCATTTGGAGCCACATTTTGAGGTGTCTCTCAGACTTCCTGCCAGGACTGGGTTTTAAAGCCCCTGAGCAGCTAAGATAACGGGCATAAGCCAGGATGACATGGGTAACCCGTGGAGCAGGGTTGCAGCAGTTTACATGTGACTAAGTCAGGTTAGGTGGCAGCTGTCAGCACCAGACTCCTAGCTTTCACTGTAATGAGGTATTTGAATTTCTGTCCTTCTATAGAATATCCTACCCTTTTTTTGGCATCATACCTGGGGCTTGAGTAAGAGCTTAGACACTGTCCCTAAACGTTTGTGCTCAAGGCTAGCACTCGACTGAAAGACAGCAGAACTTCTGAGTTTTCTGTTTTGTGGCACTGAGGAATCGAACCCAGGGCTCCGTGCTTACTATGAGAGCACTCAACCACCGAGCCTCAGGAGTGAACGAGGTATAAATAGATAGAGACTGCTGTATATAAATATTATATACACAAAAATAGATTTCTACATAATATTAAATTATAGATAATATTGCTACCAATACTTAGGTATTAAATTATGTCTCCATTTAATGATGTGTCCCAGTTAACAATTAATAAAGCATTAATTAATAATTACTCAATATCCCATAACTGTTTATCATATATGTACATATATCCATACAAATAATTTGATATTTCATAGAATGAGAACAATGTTTATATATTATTAAATTATGCATCATGTGTTACTCCCAATTATTAGTTGTTTAATTATGTCACCTTGTAATTTTTATTTTGTTAATGCTTAATAAAATATTAATTAAACTTACTGCACATCCTACACTTATTGCATGTAATATTATCCTAGAATGATTCACTACTAATTCAATCTGTTTATCATTTACTGTAGTGGTAACTCTTCTACCTATGATGTTTTCTACCTTTATTACATCCTATTACATAGCATATAGATTTGCATCCAAATTATACATCCTACCTGACACTGAGCACTTTCAAGGAAAAGGAAAACATGTGTCGTGCTCAGCTTCTCACTCCAAGATTACATTTTTGGGAGTGCTGGGATCTAAAATCAGGGCAAAGAAGGCTCAGTTCATGAATAGGTGACTGCCAGCACAGCAGCCCCTAGGCAATTCAACTGCCTGGCAGTGCCCAGGCCCTGAGATTGAGCCCTGTATGTTGACTCCAAATTGTGCTTAAAGTAGTTATTCATTTCATTTTTTATTCATTTACCATTTATTTTATTGACTGCTTTAACACATGGAATATTTACTACATTTATTACATAGGATATAGAATTGAAGTTTCTATGCATGAAACTTCACACCTGACACCCAGGACTTTCACAGAAAAAGAAAACATGTTTCACCCTGTGTCGTACTGCAAGATTCAATTTTTGTTAGTGCTGGCATCCGAACTCACAGCCTACAAGGCCCAATTCATGAATGGGTGAGTGTCAGTACGCCAGCCTGGGGCATATGGAGCCAACAAGCAGTTCCCAGCACCTGAGATTTAGTCCCAGGGGTTGACAAAACAAGAACAGATGGACATGCAGATGGTAGTACACAAATAAATATAGATCTTTATAGAGTACCAGAGATGTCTATATATTATTTTAGTTATATAGGCTACATTCCTACCAATTCTTGGGTATTTATTATGCCTCCATGTAATTAATATTACTTTTTTCATCCTTAATGAATTATTAATTATATCGACCACTGTCCTGAAACTGTTGTGTCCATGTAATTAATAGTATTCTTTTAATGTGTTAAAAATTTTCATTAAAATCCATCAGCCTCCTAAAATCACTCTGTAATTTTATGCTAGTATCATTCAGGAACAAGTAATACAACCTTGACATTCATAACTTTCCATCGGTATTCCTATGAATAGGAACGAGAATCTTAGGATCTCCCTTCATTGGTAGGGGTCAGGACTCAGCTTCAAACACAGGTCCTATGTTGTCATGTTGGCCCATGGCTTCTCTGGAAGAACGACAGCATTCAGCAATGCCAGGTTACCAACACTTTTCAGCCCTGTCATTTAGACCCAGGATGGTCACCTTGAAAATAAAACAAATGTAAAACCAGCAGCCATCTGCAAGTTACTGGGGTTTTTTTATGTGTCTTTTCATTTATTTATTTTTCCTGTCAGCCTTTGAGGCTCAGGAACCTAGGTTCAGCTGTGGGTCCAGTGGCTGCAACCCAGGCTAGAGTGATCAAAGCTGAGAAGAGTTGCCATGCCCTGAGTTCACGCCCTGTGCTTGGCAAAATAAAAATACGTAATACATATATGCATACGTACATATATACATTAAAAATATTTAACAATTATTAGGCTATTTGGAGTTGTTTTCACGCCATTTTTTCTGCCGGGCCTGGGATTTGAACTCAGGGTCTGGGTAAATCTGCAGTAATGTGGGGGAAGGGAAAGCTCACAGTGCTGGAAGATAAGAAAGACAGGCCTGTTCCTAGCACTCGCAAAAATAATATTTGTATACATTTTAAATACATGATTTATACTTACATACACATATTTACTGCATATTGCAGTTAGTGTAGTTATTCATTTTATTTTGTTTTTATTCATTCATTATATATTTTAGAGAGTATGATTACATGTATAACATCTTTTACATCCTATAACACAGAACATAGATTTTCCTATGTATTATACATCATTCCTGAGACCCAGGACATTTACTGATAAGGAAAACAAGTGGGACACTTGCCTTCTTCCACCAGAATTAAGTTTTTGGCAGTTTTGTGATTTGAACTCTGGGCCTAGAAGGCCCACTTCATGAATGGGTCAATGTTAGCCCACCAGTCTGACGCAAGTGAAGTTGTTGAGCAAATTTGAGGACCTGAGAATGAAGCCCTAGGAGTGGCCAATATATAAACAGATAGATGTGTAGATTGAAGCGTGTGTGTGTATTTACATATGTATATGAATCTATAAATAAAGTTATATAGAGAGACAGATAGACATTTATGTAGATTCTAGTGTATAACTCTATACAAAGAATGATGACCTATATCTTATTTTTATATATTCTGTTACTATGAATTATTTGGTCTAAAATTATGCCTCCATTAATTAATCACGGTAGGAGACTTAATAAAGTATTAATTAAATTAATCAATGACCTATGTTTATTGTGTACAATCTTATACTACAAATGACTAGCTAATTAGTAGTTCAATTGGTATATTACAAAGATTGTTCTTATAGATAGGAACGAGTAGGTGAAAGTCCCAGGATCAAACTGAGGGCCTAGGTGTCTTGGTTGGGCTCAGGCTTTACTGACAGCCCACCAGAATTCGGCCATGCAAGGACATGTACAATTTTCAAGCCGAGGCATTGAGAGCCAGGGTGGTCACCGTGCAAAGGAAACAAAGGTAAAACTATTGTCTAAAACGTCCTGGTTTTTCCTCCTCCATCTTGGTTGCTTTATTTTTTTTTGCCAGAGCTGGGAGTTGAACTCAGGTCGTAGGATCCCTGGATCATCTGTAGTTGTAAAAGCTGCACATCAGCCTAGGGTAATCAAGGCTGAGGCAGAGTTGTGGTGACCTGAGTTCAAGTCCCGTGCCTGCCCTCCCAAAAAAGTTAAGGTCCTGGCTAGGAGTTTGGGCCATTTTATCTGCCATACCTGGAATTTGAACTCAGGGACTGGGTAACACTATTGTGTTCTGGGTGAAATGAAAGCTAACCTCCTAGAAGAAAAAAAAAATCCAGAGCATTTCCCAGTGTGTGAATTCCAGCCTTAGAAATGGCAAAAAATATTTATATACATGTATAATATCTATCATATATATGTATTTGCATAGATGTTACATATTGTATCTAGGGCACAATATTTCCACAGAAAGGAAATCAGGTCAACATTGGCTTCTTACTCCACCTATTGACTTCAGCATTCCTGGGATTTGAACTCAGGGCCTGGAATGTCTAAATCATCAAGGGGTCAGTTTAAGGACAGCATCCTCAAATAAATTCAATGCCAGGCAGTTCTCAGGACCTGAGTTCTAGCCACATGAGTGTCCAATATATAAATAGATAGATGTGTAAATTGCTGCAAATACGTGTAGATAAGTATATATAGTGAGAGAAAGAGAGTGATGTATATGTATAGTCCACTGTATATTTAAATATAAATATATTTATAGAATGTGAAATGTCTACATATTATTAAATTACATGTAATATATTACTAATAATTATTAGGTATTAAAGTATGCCTCCATTGAATGAAGTATCATGGATTAAGGCACAATAAAGTGCTTCCTTGTGTAAATGGAGCTCTGCGACAATTTCTAGGCTCATAGTTCAAGCCTCAGGATCTGCACTAAAAAAAAAGCCAGTAATTGCATGTGTCTGTGTATATATGCATGTATTTCTATCAGTGAACATCCATAGTCGTTATGAACAATAGCACCCAGCTAACAAATTTGCTTTGAATAGAATGATGTCATAGCACAGAGAGTGCTTTCAAGACAGTGCATGTTCCTAGTCAAAAAAAATTTAAGACCGTGGCTTGGAATTTGCACCATTTTTCTGACAGGCCTGGGATGTCAACTCAGGGTCTGATTATCTCTCTGGCACTGTGGGGGAGGGGAAACCCACCATCGTTGAAGACAAGAATTTCAGACCAGTTTCCAGGGACTGAATTCAAGGCCCAGTACTGGAAAAAATAATATTCATACATGAGATCTATTTACATACATGTGTTTACTCCACATGACATTTATTACCCTTATGTATTTTTTATTTATTTTATTTAGTATTATTACATATATAACATTTATTTCATTTATTACATCTTATGAAATGGATTTATTTGCATACAGATTATACATCATACAGAGACCCAGAACATTCACAGAGAAGGAAAAAAATGGGTCAAAATTGGCTTCTGACACTACATATAAACTTTTGGCCATGCTGGGATTTGAACGCACAGCCCACAATGCACAAATCATGAATGGGCCAGTTGTAAAACAAAAGTCTTTGGCAAACTGAACTCCAGCCACTTCTGAGATCAAGCAATATTAGAGGCAGATAGATAGATAGATAGATAGATAGATAGATAGATAGATAGATAGATAGATAGATAGATAGATAGATAGATAGATAGATAGATAGATAGATAGATGTGTAGCTTGCTATGTATATGAGAGAGAAAATGAGGATATCAAATTATATATATTATGGATTATTAGTTATTAAATTATGCCTCCTTTGAATGTAATGAAGTATCATGGTTGAATACTTATTAAAGCATTAATGTAAAAGTAGTCAGTATTCCTTAATTGGGAGAATCATACCATGGTACTAGAATGGAAGACAATACTTTTTGTGTGGCATTCTATAAGAGAATCATGAACTAACTGCAAATTTAATTGTTACTTTTATAACATTCCATTAGGCATTCCCATGGATAGGAATGATTTCTCAAGATCTCCCTCCATTTGTAGGTGGCAGTCCAGGCACTTCAACTCCAGGCCTGGGTATTTTACTTCAAAATGCAAACCATTGGAATGACACTGTGAAGATTTCAGATTGTCAGGATGAAAGAAAAGAATGAGAAGAAAAGAAAGCAAAGTGTCAGTGAATCCTACCTGTAAGCCTAGCTCTTCAGGAGGCTGAGAGGTAGAGAATGCCAGTTTGAATTCAGCCAGGACAGGAAATCCCACCACACTCTTATTTCTGAGGGATTACAGGAATAAAAAATTCCCATGAATGGGGCTATGACTCAAGGGCAAAGCACTACCCTTGAGCAAAGGGAGCTCAGGAACATTGCCTAGGCTCACAGTAAAACCCCCGCACCTTCCAATAAAAAAAAAAGCCAGTAACAACTTGTCACCCCCTGTATGTGTGCATGTATTTCTATTGGTGAAGGTCGAGTTCCTATGATGAAAGGTATCCAGCTAGGAAATTTACTTTGAATAGAATGATTTCATAGAACAGAGAGAGTTTTCAAGACAGTGCATCTTCCAGGGCTCCTCTCACTGTTCCCATTGTAGCCTGAGGTTTTCTCCATATCAGGGACTGCTGGAAGAAGTCTACCTCGTTGTTGGAACAGGCCTCACTCCTGTACAGCTGAGTGATTTAAAAAAAAACTCCTTCTAGGCCAATTAGTGAGGAGTGTGGGTGGGCTCTGAAGGCCAGGAGAAAAAGGCCTCTATGTACCTCAACGTATCTCTCTGCCAAGAGCTCTGTTGTGACAGGAAGACTTCATTTGTGCACCTCCCATGGCCAAGTTCCCTGCAATTGTCTTGTCTTTGTTAGACTATGTTCCAGTGTTGAAATAACCTGCTACAATTAATTCAAGGGTCCTTCTGGCAGACAACTAGGGACCTGAGCCTAATGAAATGATTCATTATTGGCAATGATCCTCCCTGCGTTTTCAGAAGCTTGCTAAATCAAAGCACATGTGTAATATCACTATGCTTCCTGTCATCTAGGGCTGGTGAAACTCGTCAGATTTTGAAATTTTGACCTCTCCTAGTTGGGCCCTGCATGGCTGTGTTTCAGGGTTGAACACAGGACCTGGGTACTGACTATGAACTCATTGCAGAAGCTCAGTTCTTTATCATTTGGTGTCACAGCTTTACTTCTGGTATCTGTGTGTGTATGTTTGTGTGCATGTATGTGTGTTCATATACTTGTCCTGGAGCTTCAACTCAGGACCTGAACACTGTACCTGAGTTTCTCCTGTACAAGGATAGCACTCTACCACTTGAGGCACACAGCCACTTCAGGTTTTTTTCTTGTGATGTAGTACTAAGGAATGAAACCCAGGGATTCACACATGCAAAGCACTGTACTCCGAAGACACATTCCCAGCACTCTACTTCAGGTTTCTTTCTTTTGTTGGAAATTGGAGGAATTTAAATCTAGGCCTGGGTGTTATCCTTGAGCTCTTTAGTGAAAGCCAATCGCTCTACCACTTGAGCAACAGCACACCTTCAAGTTTTTGGTGGGTCACTGGAGAGAAGCGTCTCAAGGAATTTCCTGCCCAGGCTGGCTTTGGACTGTGATCCTCAGCTCTCAGCATCCTGAGTACCTAGGATGACAGGCACGAGTCAGCAGCGACTAGCTTCCACTTCAAGTTTCTAAGTGGTGAATAGGAGATAATAGTCTCATGGGACCTTTTGTGTCTGGGATAGTTTTGAACCCAGATCGTCAGATCTCAGTTTCCTGAGTAGGCAGGATGACAGACCTCAGCTACTACATGACTAGACAGTAACACTCTATTGCAAGAGGGTCCTTGGCTCCACATGGTAGGGCGCTACCCATGATCTCCACTGGTAAGTGTCAGTGGCTAGGCCCTGAGTTCAAGGTTCATGATCAAGAAACATAAACCAAAACAATTGTCAGCAGGAGACAACTCACTAGAGTTAGGTACATACATAATTTTGGCCCTAACATGAGGACATATCTGAGCCACAATTTCTCATCTGCACAATCATCTTACTTGTGTAGCTCTTAAAAGAACCAGATGAAAAAATAAAAAATTGCACCCCATGAAGGACTCTGCACACAACTCATGAAAGACTCATGACATAGCTGTAACCCACATAATGTCATTAGAAATAGGTGGCTTTCATCAGTATCACCATTCTTTCAGAAACACGCCACAAACAGTCCAAATTTAAATTTTAGAGGGGTGAGATTTTTTTGGGGGGAGTCAGCCACGGGGATTGCACTGAAATGTTGGGGGTACTGTCCTAAGATCTTTTGATCAGACTAGAACTCTAACACGTTAAGCCATAGCTCAGTGTTTTACAGACTTCCTGCCAGGGCTGGGTTTTAAACCCACCAGTGTCAGATCTCAGCCCCCGAGTATCTTGGATGACAGGATGAGCAAGCCAGCAGCATCTAGTTCATGGAACTGGGTTGCAGCGGTTTACCTCTGGCTAATTCAGGTTAGATGGCAACTTGAGTAAGGGTCTACACACAGTCCCTAAGCCTTTATGCTCAAAGCTAGTCCTCGAATGTTTGAGCTACAGCAAAACTTCTAGATTTTTCTATGCACATGGTAGTGAGGAATCCAACCAAGGGCTATGTACTTACTAGGTGAGCACTCTACCACTGAGCCCCAGTAGTGACAAGTATATAAACAGATAAATGTGTAGATTGGTAGATAGACAGACAGACAGACAGACAGACAGATAGATAGATAGATAGATAGATAGATAGATAGATAGATAGATAGATAGATAGATAGATAGATAGATAGATAGACAGATAGATAGATAGATAGACAGACAGATAGATAGATAGATAGATAGATAGATAGATAGATAGATAGATAGATAGATAGATAGATAGATAGATAGATAGATAGATAGATAGATAGATAGATAGATAGATAGATAGATAGATAGATAGATAGATAGATAATTCCTATTTATTTTAGTTTTTTGTGGGGCTATTACAAATGGAGTTGCTTTCCTAATTTCAGCCCCACTTTTCTCATTGTTGGCATACAGAAAAGCCATTGATTTTGGGGGGTTAATTTTATACCCTGCTACTTTGCCAAAGTTTTGAATCAGCTTGAGTCATTTGGGAGTGGAGTCTATGGGATTCTTTAAATACAAGATCATGTCCTCTGCAAAGAGGGAGAGTTTTATTTCTTCCTTCCCTATTTGGATCCCCTTTATGTTTGCATCTCGTCTTATTGCTGTAGCTAGGCATTCTAATACTAGATTGAAGAGAAGTGGAGAGAGGGACATCCTCGTCTTGTTCCTGAGTTAAGAGGAAATTGTTTTAGTTTTTCAACATTAAGTATAATACTGGCTGTAGGTTTGTCATATACAGCCTTTATTGTATTGAAGAATGTTCCATGGATTCTTTATTTTTCCAAAACCTTCATCATAAAGAGGTGTTAGATCTTGTCTAATGCTTTTTCTGCATCTATTGAGATAACCATGTGGTTCTTATTCTTGCTCCTGTTTATGTGATGAATAATATTAATTGACTTGCATATATTGAACCAGCTTTGCATCCCTGAAATGAATCCTGTTTGATCGTGGTGTATGATTTTTTGGATGAATTGTTGAAGTCAATTGGCTAAAATTTTGTTGAGAATTTTTGCATCAATATTCATCAAAGTAATGGGTCTATAATTCTCTTTCTTGGATGAGTCCCTGCCTGGTTTTGGGATGAGGGTTATGATGGCTTCATAGAATGTGTTCGGTAGTGAACTTTCTCTTTCAATTTCATTGAAGACATGGAGGAGTATTGGTGTGGAGCTCTGCTTTGAAGGCATTGTAGAATTCCGCTGTAAAACCATCTGGTACTGGACTTTTCTTAGCTGGAAGGTCTCTTATTGCAGTTTCTATTGCAATGCTTGATATGGGCCTGTTAAGATGGTTTAACTCATCTTGGTTTAGTTTTGGCATGTCAGTATTTGCTAGAAAAATGTCCATTTCTGTCAAGTTCTCAAACTTATTAGCATAAAGTTTTGAGAAGAATTCCCTTATAATGTTCTGAATCTTGGTTGTCTCCATGGTCTTGTTTCCATTCTCATCTCTGAGTTTATTTATTTGGGTGCATTCTCTTCTTTATCTGATAAGATTTTCTAAGGTTCTGTCAATTTGTTGATTTTTTCGAAGAACCAACTATTTGTTTTTTGATTCTTTCTATTGGTTTTTTTGGATTCTAATTCATTTAATTCTGATAAGTCAGAATTAATTAATTAAGTAATTAATTTCCATCTACTGGATTGGGGTTTATCTTGCTGCTCTTTTTCAAGGAGGTTTAGATGTGTCATTAAATTGTTGGTTTCACATCTCCCCAATTTGTTGATGTAGGAGCTCAGAGCTATAAACTTGGCTCTGAGTACTGCCTTTGCTGTGTCCCAGAGGAGCTGGAAAATTTTGTGCTCATTTTTGTTGAATAGCATGAACATTTGAATTGCCTTTCTAATCTCTTCCACTCATGATTCACCAGTGTGTTGTTCACCCTCCATGTGTTACTGGACTTTTTTGGTGGCTTTTGGTGTTGAGTTCTAATTTTATTCCCTTGTGGTCTGAGAGAATGCAAGGTATAATTTCAATGTTTCTGAATTTAGACAAGTTTGCTTTGTGGCCTAAAATGTGGTCTAATTTAGAAAATGTTCTATGTGCTGCTGAGAAAAACGTGTATTCTGATGCTGCTGGGTAAAATATTCGGTAGATGTCTGTTAAATCTAGTTGTTCTATGCAGCTGTTTAGATCTGCGGTTTCTCTGTTGAGTTTTTGCTGAATTGATCTCTCTAGTGGGAAGAGTGGTGTGCTAAAATCCCCAACAATTAATGTCTTTGGATCTATGTGGGATTTGAGGGTAAGTAGTGTTTCTTGGATAAATTTGAGTGCTTCATTGTTTGGGGAATAGATATTTAGAATGGTAATATCCTGCTGAAGGAGAGATCCCTTAATTAGTATGCTCCTGAAGGCAGCAGACAGAGGATCTTGTTTTTTTATTCCACTAGACAGTCTATGTGGCTTAATTGGAGAGTTAATTCCATTAATGTTGATAGATAGGATTGCGTGGTATTTGGGAGTTCCTGCCATGTTATCCACCTTCTTGGGGATTTCGAAAACTGGGTTCTTCCTATGGTTCTTGGATTCTCAGTTTGGGTGCAGTTTCTTGGTGTTTATTGTGGTCTTGTTGATTTTCTATATGCAGGATATCTTTAAGAATCTTTTGTAGGGCTGGTTTGGTGGCGATGGATTGTTTCAATGTTTCTTTGCTATGGAAGTTTTTTATTTGGCCTTCAGTTATGAAGGAGAGTTTAGCTGGGTACAGTATCCTTGCTTGATAGTTGTTTGATTTTGGGGCATGACATACATCATATCAGACTCTTGTTGGATTGTCTCTGCTGAGAAATATGAGGTGATTCTAATTGCTTTCCCTTTATTGGTGATTAATCTTTTCTCCTTGACAGCTTTAATGATCTTTTCCTTGGTCTGAATTGATCCTGTGTGGATTATAATGTGATGGTGGGATGTCCTATTCTAGTCTGGTCTATTTGGAGTTCTAAAAGCTTCTTGTATCCGAATAGGTCTATCTTTTTGTATGTTTGGGAAGTTCTCTTCTAGGATCCTGTTAAACAAGTTTCCTAGACCATTAACTTCTGTTTCTAGGTTCTCCTCTGCAACCATTATCCTTAGATTAGGCCTTCAGATGGTGTCTTCCAAGTTGTGGATAGATCTATCATATTTCTTGGACTTGTCTTGGATGGTTTTATGTTCTTTCTCTATAATACCTAGTATTTCTTCAATGCCTGAGATTCAATTTTCTGCGTGGTCTAACCTGCTGTCAAAACTTTCTACTTTGTATTTTATTTCTTTTCCTTCTAATTGGGCAGCTTTGATGGCTTTAAATTCTTTGTTGAAGCATTGTTTTAGATCTTGTATGAACTTCTTCACTTCCTTAATTTGGTGTTCAGTGTTTATTCTCAAATCACTTACTTGATGGGCTATGGTTTCCTTGGGCTCCCATTCCTTCTGTTGGGTCCATTCAGCATTCCCTTTGTGGTTTCCCTGACTTCCTTCAACTCTTTGTTAATGGATCCCATGAATGCCTTTAGTGATCTTTGTGTATTCTCATCCTGCACTCTCAATTCCTGTATTACTCTTTCCTTAGTTTCCACCGACTCACATTCATGCCATTCCTATAGTTCTCTTTGAGTGTTCTCAGCCTGTTAACGCTATTCCTGCCTTTCTGTTTGAGTATTCTCAAGCTGCTCATGCAAATCCTTTATCAGTTTTTGAATAGCTTCCTCACGCTCATGATATTCTTATATAAACCTTTGGATTGCCTTCTCTCTCTCCCTATCACGCTCATACAGAGTCCTTTGTAGGTTTTCAAACTTTTCCTGCATTGACCTTTTGTTTGCCTTCTCTCTCTCCCTATCACGCTCATACAGGTTTCTTTGTATGTTTTCAAACTTTTCATTTATCATGTTTGCCAGCAGTGTTTGTAGAGCTATTTGGGAACTCTCCTCTGGATTATTCATTATCTGTTCTGTCCCCTGCTTATCATGAGTGGGAGTTGAGATACCCGGACTTGACATTTTTCTTCTGTTTTTCTGGATACTCTGCAGATTTGGGATAAAAATAGCACCAGTTTTGTGCTAGAACACTAACTTAAGGCAAGCATCAACCAAAATCTGAATTTGCACAGTCAATAGTCTGCACATACAATCTGGTTCAACAGATACATTTATTCAACATCAGACAACTATATATGAATGGGCTATGAACCGCAAAGATGAATTTGGAAAACCAGAAATTATTAGGGTTAGGGAGAAATGTGGGTTAAAAATAGGAATAAACTGATGTGGGAAGGCCCAGGTAGAGTTAACTAAGTCCTAATCTCAAAGCAGGAAATAGGTTGGATAAGATGAAAGTAGAGAGAGAGAGAAAAAGAAGAAAGAGAAAGAAAAAAGAAAAGAGACCAGAAAAATAGAAAATAATAATTAATAATACTATGCATATCGAAAACAAACTATTCAGAGGAGAACTTGAATATAATGGGAGAAGGGAAGGGATATAAAGGACATGTGAAAAAATTAAAAATAAAAATACTTAAAATATTATATAGGTATAAAAAGTTAGTACTGCTATTAGGCAATTTAAGTCTCAGAGGTTTTGAATTGAGTAATAAATTTGTGGATTAAGTGCGCACCCAATGGGGGATAGGGTCTAATAATCAACTACGGGTTTATCTGAGCATGTGCAGGACAACAATTAAGTCACATAAAGAAGAACGAAAGAGAAGAAAAGGTGAAAAGGATAAGAAAGGAAGAAAAAAACAGAAGTCCAGTAGAGCTAAACAAAAAACAAAAAGAAAATTAAAAAAAGAAAGAAAACAAAGAAAGAAAAACACAAACACATATGTATCCGTGAAATAAAAATTATAAGAGGAAAATAAAGTTACTAGAAAACAATATTTTTCAAAAAAGGTAAAAATTATAGATTAAAAATTTTTAGAAAAGAAAAAAAATTTATAAAAAGTACCAAAGAAGAAGAAGAAGAAGAAGAAGAAGAAGAAGAAGAAGAAGAAGAAGAAGAAGAAGAAGAAGAAGAAGAAGAAGAAGAAGAAGAAGAAGAAGAAGAAGAAGAAGAAGAAGAAGAAGAAATAGTTCTTTAATTTTTGGGGGGAGGGGTGGGAAAAATCTTGTATCTCCCTTGTGTCCTTAATCAGCCTCTTGTTGTAGTCTCTGGTCTGCTTTTGGTCCTGTGGCTTGGTTGGTTTCTTAAGTCAGTTTGTTCGAACAGGCAGAAAAATGCTCTGCTTTAACCAGTGTTTTGCGATCGTCCTCCCAGGGTAGTTCAATGGGAGTAGGATCTGCTTTGAGTATTACAAAAGAGGGAAATAGCTTTTTCCTCAAGTTTGGAGATACTGTGATGAGGGTAGGTTCTGAGTAGAGTTGAGGCACTTCAACAAACAGTAGCTTTTCCGGGGGATAGTTTGTGAGAAACTCACAGAGCCCAGCATAGAGCCATTCTCAGGGTTTCTGTTTACTTAATTTCAATTGATTGTCGAGGCTGCTAAAGGGAGGGACAGCTTCTGGATCTGATAACCCAGAGAACAAAGCCACTCCTAGCTCTGCCACCCGAGCTGAGTGACTTTTGCCTGGGTGTAGCTGAGTCTGGCAGGTCAGGTTAAGTTCTTGTGACCTGCTAAATGACTCTAGTTTTATTCAAAGGCCTGAGTTGGAGCTAGCAGCTCCACCAAGCTTTGTCGGTATCCAAGATGGAGATCTCCGGTACTGGGGGGGTGGGAGGGGTAGCCTTCCCTCCTCTGCTCCCTGAGAAGGAGTGAGGACGTCAGGCTTCTACTTACGCCGAGTCTTGGTTCCTGGGTTGTCTCTGGTCCGCAAACTGCAGGATGAAGATGTCCCAAGGAACTCATTTTTATCCATATGAATACCAATGGAATGTGTTGTATGTCATGATTGAATGGGCAATTCTTGAATGATTCTACGATAAAATTATATACAATTATATACTAGGATACTGATTGATATTAATCAATACTTTATGAAGTGTTTAAAAAATTACTTTCATTAAAAGGAGAAATGATGAAATACCTAAGAATTGGTTGTCACATAGCATAGAGATGCCATTTTTTCTGCCAGGACTGGGATTGCAACTCATGGTCTGGGTAACTCTGTTGCACTGTGTAGGAAGGGGAAGCTTGCTTTCTTGAAGTCAAGAAATTTAAGTCTGTTCCTTACGCCTGAAATCGATCCCCACCACTAGCAAACATACTATTTCTGTACATTTTAATTATATGATTTATATTTACATACATATATTGACTCCATATTGCATTCAGTGTAGTTATTCATTTTACCTTTTGTTTTGTTCATGTAGTAACCAGTTATTTTATTGAATATTATGGCACATAGAATATTGATTACATTGATTACATAGGATATAGGTCTGCATATGTATTCCACTTCATACCTGACATGCAGGATGTTCACAGAAAGGAAAACATGTGTCACCATCTGTTTTTTACTCCACGATTCATTGTTTGGGAGTGCAGGCATATGAACACATGGCCTACAGGGCCAAATTCATGAATGATTGAGTGTCAACATGCCATCCTGGGACAAACTGAGCTGCCAGGCATTTCACAGGACCTGAGATTGAGCCCCTTGGGTTGAAAAAATAAGAACAGATTGGCATGCACATCGTAGTATGCTAATGAAAAAATATATATTTAGAGTGTGCCAGATATGTCTATCCATTATTCAGTAATATAGACCACATTCCTAACAATTCTTGGGTATTTATTATGCTTCCATATAATTAATATTATTGTTTTCATCCTTAATAAACTATTAATTAAATCAATGTCCTGAAATTATTGTGTCCCTGTAAGAAATACAAACAAGACCACACTAAAGCTCCCAGCACGCCTTTGTTTATTGCATCATTATTTACCATAGCTAAGATATGGAACCAACCCAGATGCCCCTCAGTAGATGAATAGATCAAGAAAATGTGGTATATATACATAATGGAATTCTATTCCTCCATCAGAAAGAATGACATTGCCCCATTTGTTCGGAAATGGAAAGACTTGGAAAAAATATAGTAAGTGAAATAAGCCAGACCCAAAGAAACCTAGCTCCCATGGTCTTTATTTGCAGTAACTAGAATATGTCGGAGTCAAGCAGAATAGGTCAGATAAGTTGATATTAGGGAAATGAACCCTAAGATATGTATTCAAATGTTTTTTTTTTCTTTCATGGGCTTGGTTCTAATACATTTATAAGATTATTTCTTTGTTGCTTTGTATGTCCTTCCCCCATGGTATAACCCCTGCTTTAACTGTATTGATGTTGGTATAATTTCTGGAGGGGAAGGGCAAAAACAAATCGTTTAAATAGGGATACAGGTGGACTCATTGCAACAATAAGATGTACAAGTCATTATGTCGAAATCGAACTTTGCAACTTTGGTTGGGGGAGGAGGATTGGGTGGAGGCGTTGGGGGAGGATGGGAAGGGATGGATAGGAGAAACAAAGTAGGAGGCTACAATGCTTGACAAGAAATGTACTCATTGTCTTGCACAGGTAATTTTAACCCCTCTGTACAGTATTTCCACAAGAAAAAATAATAAATTTTAAAAAAGAAAAAAACAGAAGAAAAAAATCATGAAGATGTCATGATCTTGTATTTAATGGACTCCATGGACTCCACTCCCAAGTTACTTGAGCTGATATTAAACTTTGGCTAAGTAGCAGAATATAATTTTGTCTCAATAAAACCAACCAAGAAAGGAATAAAAAATAAACAAGAAAGAAAGACACAGTTGGAAATTTGGGCTAATTTTGTCATTATGTTTTGAGAATTCAAGTTTCCTATAGAAATGCAACTCATATATAATCCTCAGTTGTGTTTTAAATGTTGTTTTAATTACATAACATTTCTAGATGCAAAAGAGCTCATGATTACCAACCAAAAATTTGAAAAAGTAAGCATCATTCTGTTAGATTCCAAAGAAATGATGAAGAATTACAAAAGTTTAAGCCTGGAGAAATAGGAAAGTTCATTTAATATAGGACTTTGTAGACTTGCCTAAATTAGAATTAGATTTAAAATAGATAATTTTTGTTTGTAATTTAATATTCTATAGGATACTGCAAAATGCTTTTCAAATAAAAGATTTAATTTACAAATTCACAAATGATTCTGGCATTCTAATTGACTAGAGTAGTCTTTCAAGTGAGGTATAATAAGAACTTAGTTAATAGATAATTCCAACAGTTCATGTGTAAAATGATAATGTGAATAATCTAGACAAATTGTCAACAAATTGATGATATTAATTCATAAATATGGGAAAAGAGCAATCTTTTGAGACTTTGGTGTAGCATGGTATGAAGAGAGTAATTGTGTGACATTTTTTTCTACCTTTACATAGCACAGGAAGTAATTTCTTAATTATGTACCTCTGTATACAATGAGAAAAATGCTATGTTTGAGGGGTTTTTAAATTTTGTTTTTGTTGTTTGGTTTGTCCTAGGGCTTAACCCCTGGCTTGGGCACTGTCCCTGAGCCTGTTTTTGCTCAAGGCTACTGCTCTACCACTTGAACCTCAGTGCCACTTTGGTCTGGCTTTTCCTTATGAGTTTATTGGAGATAAGAATCCAAGGAACTTTCCTGCCTGGGTGGGCTTTCAACCATAATCTTCAAATCTTAATATTAAGATATACAGATCTCCTGAATATCTATGATAGATAATATATATAAATATAGTAAAATAAATATAAAATAAAAATAAAAAAAATTCTATTTGCAAGTGTTCTGATCTCAAGAATACCACTGTTGGGAAAATGATGTAGCAAAGTTAAGTGTATTATTCTTTCCACAATAGGAAGGGCATCACATTAGCAAAAGTGTAGTATTTTTCACAATATTGATAAACTAGTCATGATGTGAATTTAGGGAATTTTAATGTGCACCTTACAAGTTGGAAACTGTTGGGCTAGGATGACTTTATGGCATAAAAACTTGGGATTGATTGTCATAGAAATAATAGTTAATCTGATGAACAAAAGTTTACCCTTACGGAATTTTTATTGGAAGTGGCACTGTGGCTCAAGTGGTAGAGAGTTCACCTTGAGCTGCAGAGTGCAGGGACAGTACCCAAGCCCAGATTTCAAGCCCCACGACTTACCAAAAAAAAAAGAAATTAATTATTATAGTTACTTCATAGTTTTATCCTCTACAAGAATGTGTCTTTTTTTTCTGTTGACTTTTAAATATGTAATGCCTCATTGAAAACTGCATTTATTGCAGAATTAAATAAAGTACAAACAGGTATTCTTTTGAATGTCTCTGGTATGGCATGTTCAGAATTTGAAAATGAGTACTTAGTAGTCATAGGAATGTTGAGGAACAGATATATTCTCTCCTCTTAACAATTAGTAAGTTTTCAAAGTTAGGAGTTTCCATAGAATTGAACGGTTTTCTGTTTTAGAATGAGACAAAACTAAAAATAATGTTTTATTCCAAATAACGCCAAGTATATTCTGAAAATATTGTATAGTTTGATAACATTCCAATTGATGTCTGATAAAGAAAGAGGTAATTCAAATTAGCAACCAAAATGTTCATTTTTAAAGGTAATAAACATAGAATAATATTTACTATACCAATACAGTGAAATTATATTTTAAGTAGCTCATTTTTTAACTTAATTTTATTGTCAAGGTGATATATAGACGGGGTTGCAGTAATTGTAAGCTATTGAATACATAACATGTCGAAATTTTTACCCCCTCCCTCATTTTTCTTACACTTTTCCTTCATCCCAATACCACTCACAAATTGTAATGTAAATTTCCAACATATTGTCCTGTGACTATTGCTATTGCATTGGTTTGCCTTCTGTCCTTCGTCTCACCATTTTATTGTTCTGCTTCCCTTGCCAAATGAAGATAAATATATATACAATACACAGGATATTGAATCCAAATACAACAATGGACAAACCATAGGGGAAAACACAAAAGAAAAAAGAAATCACATAGTACATTAAAAACAACAACCACAAAGAAAAATCTCTCAGCATCATTTTATATGATCATTTATACATAGCTATTGATTCATTCTGCTCATCTGCTAAGACTATCAGATATTTCCTAGTTATTACAAATGAGGGAAACCATGAAATCTGTTTCTTTGTTTCTTGCTTATTTTTTTAGTAGGATTTTTCCATGTCTTTCCATTTCCTTATGAATAGAAAGCATAGAAGTACACCGTACATATATAACCATATTTTGTCAATTTATTCATCTACTGAGTAGCATATTGTTTTAAAACATGACTGCATGTAAGTATCACTTAAGGCCATTCAAAAATGACAGATGCTGCCTCAACAGATATACTAATATCATGATTTCTAGGTAAGATAGTATTTTATGGTGGTACAAATGTTGAGATATAGGATGAGTCTGATGGATATCTTGCACGAATTGGCCAGGAAGATATCCAATATCATGTAGGATATAAATGGTAGTGACAAAATGTTTCCCTTGAGAAAGATATAGGAGGCTGTCACAAGTATGAAGTAGTTCAGATAAATTTGATGAATTTAGAAATGCAAGCTCAATTATGTCTCTTGAAATAATAATTATGTAAGTTGAAGGGCAAAAAAATGGTAAGAGAATAAAATAACTGACAGCAGATCATTATCCCAAGTTAGAGTACAAAAAGACATAATCTATAACTTCCAAGTTAAAGAGATACCAATATAATATGTCCCACTTAATTTAGGTACATGCAAAATATTTACTTGGCTTTTCCCTACTTAAATGCTCCAAAATAAATGAACACTTGCAAGAAAAGTTATGTTATTGACATTGTTTCAACACTAACTGTGATCAGCCCTCTTTTTCTCACTTTGCACTTGGTAAATTGATGATGTTGTGGATGATTAGAGTCAGAATTAGGGGCTTCTACTTGTACAATTATCCCAGAACAGTTTAAAGCAGTTTTCCGCCCAAGATATCCAACTACATTGTCTGAACCTGTACTTTGAACACACCCTCACACCTGAGCACATTATTTGAAATTATACTTTAGCTTTTCTTGGCACATTCTACTTTGTGCCTTTGTCTTCTTTGCACATTCCTTTTGAGTTCATAGCTGATCTATTTCCATTTCCTCTGTACAAACTGCTAAGAACATTGTTCAACTACCACTTCTTGTTTGTACACGCCCAGTCTATGTATGAAGGTACTTTGTCCATGTTAAGCAATAGGGTAATACTCACTCTCTGAGGAGAAAAGTTCCACAATATAACCCTATGCCCACATTAAAGAATGTAGAATTTAAAGCATTTTGAGACAGTGATATTAGAATTGAAAGGCTCCTTAGGGACATTTTCATGGAGTTCATTAGTTTACCCAGGAGAAATATAAATATCCACAAAATTTGGAGCTAATTAGTAAGCATCCAAATTAACATTAGATCCTAGATGTTGTGTTAATACAAGTCACGATTGTCTTATTGTTAAATCAGAATCCTTCACTACTTGACAATGTGTATGAGAAAGTGAAAGAAAAGCATTAAACCAAAAGGTCTTATCTTGTTAGGCATTTAATCCTAGTGGTGAGAGTAATGTCTGAATTTTTCCATTCAATAAAAGCTTGAAGTTTATAAGAACATTTTCCTACATATAAGAATTTGTGTCAGGTTGGTTGACAGTGTTATTTCAGCATGGAGATATACCTAACAAGATTTAGATTTCAATAGTGTATATGGCAATTATGATGTGTCAATTGCTATTGAGTCATTTTCTATTCTAAAGAGAAATCAATTCCAGGAGTCTTCAGTCACATCATTAAAGCTGTATGTTCAACCTAATACTTGGTGTTACTTGTCCTACATTTATAATGAGTAGGCTGATAAGATATCCAAACATATCTAAATATATTTCAATAAAATCCCAAACTGATATGCATAGATGGGTCACTAATTGGAACTGTAGGAGAAATTAGGCTTTTTTGTGCTGTAGTTCAATCAATAATCTCCTAGCTAAATAAAGTTTTCAAAAATATTCACAGAATACCACTAAGAAAAGTTCATGACAGTTATATCTGTATAATATTTCTAAGGTCAGGATTAAAACATTTGTTCCCAACATTTAGAATCAACAGGATCTGTGAATTAATCTATCCAGAATTTTGTCCTCACATTCACATCTCAACATTTTATCAATATAACTTTCACCAAAACACTGTTCTTATTGAACTTGTCTATGTCCTTTTACTTTTCAAATCCAAATAGTAGGTTTCCTTCAATATCTTCCTGAAAATTCTTTCCTTCCTTTTCTTCTGTAAATCTGTGTTTATTCCTTTTTTGTTTCCTTATTTATCACTTTCCTCCAATCTTTTCCACTCTGGTACTCACATTCTTCACACTTTCCTCAGAACATTCCTTTTCCTCTTCCCTTTAATAATGTTCCTGATTTTATTATTTTTCATATTCATGGTTATGAATATTTTGATGATGTCCAAACAGACCTATCTTTGCATCTGTCTAACATAAATCTTAGAACTATCAGATAGTTTTTTCCTCTAAATCCATCTTTATCACCAAGATAAATCCATCTAAATCCATCCTTATCACCAAGAATGTAACTAACACAGTTAGGAGACAGAGATGTGGAAAAACTTTAGATTTCCTCTTACTCTACCTCCATCCATTAGATAAGATGAATGATCAAGATTTTCTCAGTTTCTGTCACTAATGTAATTTCTATGTACTTCTTTTTATGACCCTGATACACCAGCCTATTGCAAATACTCATCACCAGTCACTCAGTCCTAAACCAACTGTTTACTAAGTATGCATTTCTCCCCAGTCTTTTCATATTGGTCCTCTCCATCACCCAATGAGTCTCCTTGTAAGCACACAGAGTGAAGAACTCAGACAAAAATTCTAGTACCATTAATTACTCACAACATTGAATGGTGGTCTTACATTTAATGGATGTAATCTGCCAGAAATATTGAAGAATATATTTGTTGACTTCTAGAGCAAGGAAAAAGAAAGTAAACAGTCCTTACATTTTCTACCTTAGCTTACAAATAAGGAAAGAGTCAAATTCAGTTTGTTGGTATAAAGTCAGAAATAGTTTCATGCAGAAATAAAAATAAATTTTAACTCCTGGCTCTGCAACTTGTGTCCTTTTATGGTAACTGCAGATATGTAAGTAGTATTATGTAAATTGTGTCATGTATTTACAGCTGTAATGAAGAACATACTCTTAATATATCATTTGAAAACATTGGTTATTGAAAGGTATCTATATGAGAATGTTATTTGAACTAATCACGCTAAGTTGAAACCTACATCTTAGTCCATCAAAATGTGGAAATAAACGATTTTATTTATAAGAAAAATAATACCACCAAGAACAGTGAGTGTATATACATTAGAAAGACTGCTGGAATAACATTAGGGTTTTTACTGTCTGTACCTGTTTATGTGATTGTAATTCTTGATATTCAAACTCTCCTTTTGTTATTCTGTTTTGTTTTGTTTGGTTCGTCATGGGGCCTGGACTCTTGGCCTGGCATTGTCCCTCAGCTCTTCAGCTCAATGCACTCTACCACTTGAGCCACAGTGCCACATCCCGCTTTTTCTGCTTATGTGGTGCTGAGGAATCAAACCCAGATCCTCATGTAGACAAGGCCAGCACACTGCCACTGAGCCACCTTCCCAGCCCTCCTCCTCTTATTCTTATTGTATGTAATCCAACGCTGTTTATAACTATGCATTCAATGTGGGAAATCCAGCTTCAAAGATATCTATGTATTTTTTTTCCTTTTCAATCACAACATCGTCATTATCAGGCTACACTGTGGTCATCATCCTCCCCATCAAAATTATTATTAGCAACATAAGTGCTAATTATTGAATGTTGGATATGTGTCTATGATTTTATTTGTCTTTTGATTAATAATTTTAATGTTACCACTGTGCATGAATCCATATTGAAATTTTGAACAAATAAAAAAAAACCTAAACCATATCAGGTAGTTTGACTATGTGCTTATAACAAATTATGGAATAGATTTTTTGAAGCATTGCAATTTCCTAATCAGTATGAATTAACTTCCTCTCTTCCCCTAACTACAGAACCTTTTCAAGTAATATACTGTAAATGTTACCATAATATCATGTGTATATCTAAAATTCCCTTGAAAGTAATAAACTATACTTTCTATTGAAATATTAGTTATTTTATTCTAGGAAACTTTTAGAAAAATAGACTGTATATCTTTGAAATGAAAAAGGTCAAAAATAGTAGCATAAAATTTTTAGAGCGAATCTGTCCTCTCTCTTTCTCTCTGTTTATATCTGTCTTCTCTCTCTATATATAAATGTTATGTGTAGAATAGTATATTTTTAGAGATTATTTGTCCTCAGAAATATATACATATATCTAAATTTATGTGTAGTATGATATATATTATAGTGAAACAAGTATCTCAAAATATAATTAAAATTAAAAAAAAAAAACTTCATGAAATCAAGTGCCGGTAACTCACCCTTATAATAAAAGCTATTCTGGGTGCTGAGATCTTAGAATTGTTTCCGAAACTAGCCCAGACAGAAAATTACTTGTTAGATTCTTATCTTCAATTAACCACTAAAAACAACACCCACAACAAAAAATGTAGCACATTAATTTCACAAAAGCATCTTTTAACTGCTGTGAACATTTCTTAGAAACATGAATACATACCCCTGGAAAATGTTAAGTAAAAAAGTATAGAACATTTACGTCCATGTTAAAGACATGATTATTTAGATTATTTAAAATATTTAGGTAATGATTAGAAGTTAAGAATAATGATAGATAAGTCATATATTGGGACTTATTTTTTTATTCTATTTTACAATTGTAATAAAATGATATTTATAATGATTATATAAAATTACTCTTGCTTGGTATTTGAATTATCATAAGTGATAAATATTGTTAAATGATTTCCAAAGCAAAGGAGTATCAATACTTTTTTTTTTAAATTTAATTTAATTTTATTTGTGAACATACTGCTCAGAGGGGTTACAATTACATGGGCAGGATAATGTGTACATTTCTTACCAAGCATTGCAGCCTCCTCCTTTGGTTTACCCTTCACATCCCTTCCCAGCCTCCCCCCTCCCCCCCAATCCCAATCCTTCTCCTTCCCCCTCTCCCCCTCCCGCACCGACGTTGTAAAGCTCGTTTTGGACATGACAACTTGTACTTCTCATTGTTGCAACAGGTCCACTTGTATCCTTAAACAACTGGTTTTTCCCCATCTCCTCCATAAGTTATACTGACATCAAATATAGTGAAAGCAGGGGTTATACTGTGGGGGAGGGACATACAAAGCAATTGAGAAAATGATTTCAAGGCTGGTTCACTCTAAGTATATATTTGTTTTCTTGTTCTAGTTTTCCTATGTTAGTAGAAATTAAAATTCCAAAAATGTAATGGATATTAGCATTTAGGAATATCTTCATATACCCTAATATTGGAGTCCCTTCAGTGGAATTATTTTATTTCATTTGTTACTTTCACAAATAAATCAAGATGATTGTGTATTTTGTTATTTTCACTGCTTTTGGCTCTTATCTTGAGAATACGTTTTTTCTAGAAAACTAGAGATAAGCAATTGGATTGAGCATGTAACATATGACTTTCATAAAATGCAGATGCATAGATTTGTGTCTTTTGTCATTTGCTAAAAGTTTCTTCCAGAAAAGTTTCTCAATTACTTAGAAGTTTTACCCCTTCCCCTCCACAATTATACTGACATCAAATACAGTGAAAGCAGGGGTTATACTGTGGGGGAGGGACATACAAAGCAACAAAAAAATAATCATAAATGTGTTAGAAACAATCGCACGAAAGAAAAGAAAACATTTGAATACCAACCTTAGGGTTCATTTCCCTAACATCAACTTATCTGACCTTTTCTGCTTGACTCAGACATATACTAGATATTGCAAATAAGGGAAACCATGGGAAAACAATAGGGATACAGGTGGACTCATTTCAACAATGAGATGTACAAGTCGTTATGTCAAAAAATGAACTTTACAACTTTGGCGGGGGAGCAGGCAGGATTGGGTGGGGGACAGGGGGAGGATGGGAAGGGATGGGAAGGGGAAACAAAGGGGGAGGCTACAATGCTTGATAAGAAATGTACTCATTATCTTGCCCATGTAATTGTAACCCATCTGTACAGTATTTTCACAATAAAATATAATAAAAAATTACTTAGAATTGATGCATAATTCCTAGGTATTCCAGTTATCACATATACTTTTGGATTGAGTTATCTCTGTATAAACCCAAACGGACAAAATACCCTCAAAATAAACAGAAATCACATCTTTGTTTTAAATGCAGTAGTTTACAAAGAGTTTTTAGCCAACACCAAAACATCTTTTTAGCTATTCTGCATTTTGTGTGAAGAAGCTTTAACAATAGTTTTTTTTTCCTGACTTGCAATTCACTTACAATATATTATCTCCTTTTATTGTATACATTTTAGTGCTTTGGAAGTGAATTGTGCCTTCATAGGTTTTCAAAGCCCGATTTTCACAAACTTGCATTCCTTCAAATAGAAATGCTGTAAATTTTAGAACAGACATTAAAAATAGATATAAAATTCAGTTACAGGAATTTGCCCAGCATACATCCTCTGTAGTTTGTCTTTTCAAAATTTTTTTTTGAGGATCATTTCCAGGGCCTCACACATACTATTCAAGTTCACTGTCAATTAACTACATTCTCTATCCAAAAAAGTTTTTTACTTCTGTTTAATACATTCATAGAAGTGTAATGCCTGGATCCTATAAAATTCTCTTTCACCCTTTGAAGACTTGAAAACTTATTTGCTAAAATGATTGTAGTATTATACAAATCGATCACTATCAGAAGTATATCAATTTCTCCACAAATGCATTACTACATTTTGTGTCCTCTTTTAATATTATGGACTTATTAGTGAGTTTTTATTATTTATTAGAAACTAAAAAGGAGCTTATTTCATATGCTCCTCCTATTGACTATTAATCTGCATATGTTATTTAATAAAATATACTATTCAGGAAAAAATTTATATAGAATTAGAAGATATAAAAATACTTAAGTTTCAGGGGCTGGGAAGGTGGCTCAGTGGTAGAGCGATGCCTTGCATGCCTGAGGCCCTGGGTTCGATTCCTTAGCATCACATAAGCAAAAAAGAAGCCGGAAGTTGCTCTGTGGCTCAAGTGGTAGAGTGCTAGCCTTGAGCTGAAGAGCTGAAGGACAGCGCCCAGGTCCAGAGTTCAGGCCCCACAACCGGACCCCTCCCAAAAAACACTTAAGTTTCAGAATCACTGTAGCATTAATATTGTAGCATTAACAAATATATGCCCTCTATCTGTTGGATATGGTTTCGTTTCTGTTATAGTGTCCTTGGAATTATGAAAGGTTATCACTTGATATAATCCAGTTCTTGCTTCTCTTTAGCTACTAATGTTTTCCATGTCAAATTTTTAGAAACCTTTACTAATCCGATGTCATGAATTTTTACATTTATGTTTTACAGGTTTTTACATCTCACATTTAGTTTGATAATCATTCTTTGTAAGGTTTGAGGTAGGCCAGGTGCTGGTGGCTCACGCCTGTAATCCTAGCTACTGAGGAGGCTGAGATCTGAGGATGGTGGTTTAAAGCTATCCTGGGCAGGAAAGTCCATGAGACTCTTATCTCCAATAAACCACTAGAAAACTGGCAGTTTTGCTGTTGCTCAAGAGGTAGAGTTCTCACCTTGAGCTGAAGAGCACATGGACAACTCCCAAGCCCAGAGTTCAAACCCCATGACTGACATACATACACACAAACAAAGGATTGAGGTAATATTCTAAGATCATTCTTTAAATCTAGAGAGGCAATAGTGCCAATATAACCATTTAAGATTCTGTTTTTATTTCATAAAATCTCATGGCATCCTTTTCAAAATCGGTGGAACATAAAACTAAGAATTTATTTTTGAAAAATCTGTTACCTTCTTCTATGCGTCTGTTCTTATAATAGAACTAGGTTATCTTCACTAAACATGGTAATACGATTCAAAGCTTGTATGAAGGCTCAAGCTACACCATTTTACAAGATTGTTATGAATTCCTTGAATTTACATACGGGATTATTGAGCAGGTGGACCAATATACTCCAGAGATATCTGGATGTTTGATAGTCACTCATATTTCGCACCTTGTGGAAACACAAACCCCTGATATTATATATAGATAAATGTATTTAGAGATTGCTCAAAGCAACTAAAATTAATTTAGGAATGAGTTAAGATTTAGATAACATTATAGCATAATAAAGCTGAATGATAACGACTTGAGCTGTACTGCAGAAGAGAGAGAGATAGGGAAGAATGGTGGATCACATAGGAGCTGTATGTCATTGGTATTGTTTCAAAAAACAGAAAGATTTCAGAGAAGAGAAGGAGAAAAATAAAGTGTCCTGAATCAAGTTTCTTTTTAATCCACCTGATAGTTTGGACTGAAAGTCAGATAACATGGAAAAAATAAAATAGAAAACAAAGCATTGTATAGAGCTGTTACAATGTAAAAAAGTTGTAATAGGAATATAATTCATTTCCAAAGAAATAAGAGAAAGAATAAAACTAACAATTGCTAATGTGGATAGAAGATGGATCACATTTTATCATATATAATTTTAGAAAAGCATACTAGGAATGAAAAATTTTAAAAGTCATAACTTAAAACACAATTTGTATTATAACTAGACAGTATAGTTCAGTGATAAAACTTTGGCCTAACATATGTGAATCAATTGTGTGATCTCCCAAGCATTACAAAGTACACACAAAGCACACACACACAAAACCCACATAAACACACACACACACATAGCACATACACATATTTGGAATATTGTTATTATCATATTAAACAGGGAAAATTATCACAAACAGTAAAAGTATTTTAATATATGAAATCATAATATTGCTCATACTATTTAAAAGTTTAGTAGAAATAAAACAGTCACAAGATACTTGGATTCTTATAGATTAAGTAAATTTAAAATTAAGAAATAAAAGACATGAGAAATTTGCAAACAAGTTTTAAATAATAAACATTTTGAAACATGTATACTTTTATTTTGATAAAAGATTGATGTTACTGGTGTTTTAACTCAAGATTTAGTATATGATAACCAGGTGCTCTATATCTTGCTAGGCATGGCTATATCTCTAATCATTTCACTCTGGAAATTTTATAAGGTCTCAAAGTTTCCCAGTCTCTCCCGAATTACTAACCCTATTTACACTTCCCACCATAGTTAGAAAAAGGAAACCACAAATCACTATGCCCAGCTCAGTTTTTTGTTTTTTTTTTGGTCGGCCGTGGGGCTTGAACTCTGGGCCTGGGAGCTCTTCAGATCAAGGCTAGCGCTCTACCACTTGAGCTACAGCACCACTTCCGGTTTTCTGGTGGTTTTTATTGGAGATAGGTGTCTCACAGTCTCTTCGTGCCCGGGCTGGCTTTGAACCGCGATCCTCAGATCTCAGCCTCCTGCATAGCTAGGATTACAGGCGTAAGCCACCAGCGCCCTGCTTCCAGCTCAGATTTTTTTTTTAATTCAAGTATAAATATTTCCAAAAAGTGACCATGTAATGCAGCCTTTTTTAATAAAGTATGTGCTTCTTGAAAATACAGTATTCATTACCTGAACAAATATGTTTAGAACTTTAAGAAATTAAATTTATTTAAATTCATCAACCATATAAAATTTAAGAAAATAATTTTTAAATATTCACATGTTAACTATTTTGAAAGAAAAATATATCTCTGAATAATTTACATATGTTAAAATTATGCAAAACTAAATTAACTAATCCTATAACTCTGAAAAAAGAATAACCCTAAAGAAACAAAAGAAAATAATTAAATTCAAAATTTAGAAAATAAAATGAAGTGTACTCTTTAGTTGACTTAAATAACTGTAAGCCCTCTGTATATCAAGTTTATAATAAAAAAATGCATGAAGAAAGAAAAGTACTCATTGGTCAATATCGACAGGAAAAGCATCAGTAGTTTTTTTTTTGAGTGTGCAAAAAAATCAATAGAAGCGATAAATATGTTCCTTCCATAATAAATGTACTCATTACTTTATTTAGATAACTGTATCCCCTCTGTAAATTACCTTTACAATAAAATTAAATTGAAATTAAAAATAAACTAAATAATATACCAATTAAGAATTCATAGAGAGCTAGGAAGTTGGCTCTGTGGTAGAACTTTTGCTTTGCATGTTTGAGGCCCTGGGTTCAATTCCTCAGCATCACATAAACAGAAAAAAAAACTGGAAGTGGCAGTGTGGATCAAGTGGTCGAGTGCTAGCCTTGAACTAGCCTTGAGGAACAGCGGCCAGGCCCAGAATTCAGGTCCCATGATCCGACACCCCCCCCCCAAAAAAAAACAGAATTACTAGAAACCATTGGTTTAAAACTTTTTTAAAAAACTGCCCTAAGTACCCAAGTAATATAATTTGATGATACTATTTAAATACTTCAACTTCAGCAGAGAAGCCAAAAGTTTAAAAACTGTTACATAGTAAATTAATAAATCTGAATATATTACTATTAATAATAATCATAAGATGAATTTATAGTAGTAGCCAAATAGGTAAGAAATGAGGCAATTTGCCATTCGTTGGATTTAATATGTGAGAAAGAATTTTCTAGGTTTCTTAAAATATATAATCAGTTTAATGAAGAAACTATTCTGTCACATAATATGATAATTAGATGAAGCTGATATTAGAGCAAAGAGCAGATTGTACTAAGTTTTTGCATGTTAAAGTATATGCTTATTTTGGTTGTGGGAAATTGTGTTCAATTTGGGTATTGTTTTTGTAGAGTGGTGTCATATCATTGGTTAATTTTAGGATATGGGTTCCCTTTCAAAAGAACATGCATCTGATCTGAATTTTTAGCCTTCCCATTATCAAGGGTATAAGAGTTGCACACCAAATTGTCTTGCTTCCTAACTTGGCTGGCCTGGATTCGGCAGCCCTTCCAATCTTAACATGTAGATAGTGCAGGATGGTGGAAATGATCCAATGCACCCAACTATAGATTGAGAAGGAAGTCCACTAAACTTTTGGCCTGGGTTCTGTTCTCAAGCCTCCTCAGTAGTTAAGAGTTCAGATGGGAGCCCCTGGTGCCAAGCATAAGAGTATTTCTTAAAGCAACTAGACATATATATATGACTTAGGCATGTGAACACCTCAGGACAAGAATAAAAAAGCAGTGAAGTATCGAGGACAGGCCCAATTTTAACTAGCTACTTGGAGGCTGAGTAAGATTAGCTAGCTACTCTGGAGGCTGAGATATGAAGACCACTATTCAAAGCCAGTCCAATCATGAAAATACATGCGATTATCTCCAAAAAACCAGAAGTGGAACAATGGCTCAAGTGGTAAACCACTATCCTTGGACACAGAATCTTAGGGATGATGAATGAATAAATGAGCACTTGCACATGAGCATGCGTGTATACACGTGCATGTACACACACACACACACACACACACACACACACACACACACACATGAGTATTTCAATGCGAAGTTCTTTTTTTACCTTGCTGTACCCTATTTCCCTGTATTAGTTTACAAATTAACAAAATCAGCTAAGCACCTATTTACATAGAACTCATCATGTTTCTCTAAAGTCAACTCTCTTTTTAGAAGCATGCTTTTATTTGACCCATATGTAAACTATTCAGGAGTTTGATTCTTCTCCCTCAATTCTGTAGAATTAGATGGTTGTTTAGCTTCCCCCTAGAAATACAATTTTGTGAAATCTTGCATCAAGCAATGTATTTCTTTCACTAGAACGCAAGCCTCTGTCAAACAATTAATAATAGGTTTTTCTTCTCTTTGCTTTCATCTGTAGTTTTATTATCTTCATAGATTTTATGATGATCTGTCTGTGCATGGCAAAGAGTGCTGTGAAAATAAAAAAACCCGTCGCAGCACTTATCATTTATGTACCATCCATAGATATGAAGATGTTTAAATATTACTGAAATTGCTTTGTAATAAGTCATGTTCACCTTGACTATCATGAAAAAGAAGAATTGGTTTCTCAGCACTTTAGGTAAGAACTTGATTGAAAGAAACAAAAGGACAAGTGAGGAACAACTCAACACATACATTCAAATGAAACAACACAACCCAAGAAAACAAATTAATTTAGTAGTCAAGAACCTGCAGGAAATGCAAAGACTTAAAACAACATCAGCTATCACAAACTTCTGAAAATCCTGACTACATGGGAGTCTACTCTTGAGAGGATAGAGGTTAAAGCCCAGACTAGACAGAAAAATCAGTAAACAATGCCATGCACCTGTTATTCTAAATTCCAGGAAGAATAACATAACATGGACTGAGCCCAAGGTCATACACAAGGATCTGAAAAATAATCAGGATAATTTAGCGCTGGGGACATGACAAAGTGGTAAGAACACCCATTTAGGTGGCACAAGACACTCAATTCAAACTCTAATATTTGGGTATGAAAGTAAAAAGCTATGATTTTAAATAATTGGAATAATTGTAAGATTTGAATATTTGAGTGGAAAAATGCATGAGAGAGATAGAATGAACCCACATTCCAATGCTTTCAACTTAAGTGAAAATATTTTATGGTACTTCACACAAAACAGAGTTACCTTGCAAATGAACATGGTTGTGCATTTGGGTGATGGAAATACTTTAATTACACAGGTGTACATTAAATAGATTTTATTTGGGTAGATTGTACTTCTTAAACTAAGAACCTGGATGATGTCCCTGAGATTTTTCTCTCAAGGCTACCACTCTACTATTTGAACCACAGTTCCAATTCTGATTTTCTGTTGGTTGTTTGGTGATAAGAGGCTCCTGGACATTCTTGCCCAGGATGGCTTCAAACTATGATTGTCAGATCTCAGCCTCCCGAGTAACCAGGATGCCAGGCATGAGCTGTCAACAGTTTTAATAATTTGGTAAATTGTACAGTTACTGAAATTATACATTATCATTATAACCTGCATAATATATGTGAGTATGTATATATCAATGCATACCGATAGAAATATTTTAACATATTTTTGTATCTACAGTACATTTATGAAATCATCCATTATAAAATAAAATGGAAAAAAGTTAATAAGGAGCAAAACAAAGGAAATTATCACATGTTTCTTGTTGTTGAATGGAATACGAATTCAAGAATCAGGTTGGGAAAATCATCTCTACGTTAACAAAATGGATAAGAGCTCTTAATTCCAATCCATCTATTTGCCCATGTTGTGCAACCTCACATATGAGTGTCAAAATAAAACCACACTTTTTGCCTGTGCTTTTACCTCACCGGATATAATTTACGGGTTAGATGAAGTAATCAAATAAAGATTAAAATAATATTATGTGAGGCTATGAATTAGAGCTGAACATGATTTTAAATATGATAATAGCTAATTAAGTTGCGTATTTCTTACGTTTACTCTGTCATGTCCCTCATTCCCACATTAGGAAAGTACATAGAAGGTTCTCACTAAATTATATGTACAATTATGAGAAAAATGTTTTGAAAGAATATGGGCACAGTGGTGTTTTAGCTTATTGAGACCTGTAGGGGTAAGTGTGTTTTTGAGGACTTGCAATACATTGTGATGAAGATGAAGGGAAGGATGTTCTTATTCTGGAAAACTGGATAGAGTATTGCTCCCACAAAGGAAGTGATGAATTATTCCAAAACGTAACAGTAAAATCACTTTCACAATCATGTTCACTGCTGCACTATTCACTGTAGCCAAGTTACGGAAACAGCCCAGATGCCCTTTGACAGAGTGATGATTAGAGAAAGTGTGGCACATATACACAATTGGATTGAACCCATCCATTTTGAAGACTCTTACATTATTTGCAACGAAATGGATAGATCTAAAAATATATTAATGGAACTAAGTCAGAGCCATATTTGGAAGCTAGAAATTTATACAAGTTTACACAAAAATATTAACCAAAGCATGCTATTTGCAGAGGAGTATTTCAGAGGTGTAATTTCTTATAAAATTGAACTTTACTCCAACAAACTGAATACCAGGAAACTATCACTTGGAATATGTGAGTGGAAGTCAAAAGGAAGGAATAAAGAGAGATATGGAGGAAGAGAGTGAAGGTATAATATTCAATGCAGATAGTATGAAACTAGAAAAAATTAAAGTGGGGTGAGGTTTGGAAGGGTGTGGAAAAGTTATATAAAGATCCATTTTACTTAAAAAAAACTGATATGTTGAATGAAAATTCCCTTATACAAGTATTTAAGATAATAAGAATATAATTAAAAACAATGGAGATATCTGATCTTAAATTCTATTTCCATCTCTTTTAAAAAATGAATTTATTTGCTCTATAATTTGATGAGAGGGATGGATTTTGTGGCTAGCTAGATCATTGCACATCTGTCTCTCCCTCTCTCCCTTTCATGGTTCTCATAGGTAATATGATTGCTCCACAATTATCCTAATTTATTTTGCTTTTGTATTTTTGGTTGCATCATTTCACTTTCTGCTCTGCCATATCCCAATTCATTTACATAGAATACATTATTTCCTGTTTTCTCCTTCTTAGAATAAGCTGCACAAGAAGAAAACACTGGTCCTCATTTTCAGTCTGTACCTTTAAATACGGAGGAAAATCTTTCCTCTGCTCTCTACCAATTCCCTACTCTCCAGTTAGAATAATTTAGAATAGTAAAAATGCAAAAAGAGAAAATAAATAATAGTGAAAAAAAACAGATGCAGAAAATTCACCAGATTTTTCTGACCATTTCATCCAATGTGAACTATTGGGGAAATACACGGAGAGCTCATTCTCATTGGCACTCAAAGTCTCTGGTTAGGCAATTCTGATGAAGTTGAGGAACAAGATGAAAAAGTGAGAAATGGTATCAATTGCAAGAAAAAAATGAAATAGTATCCAATCAAATTTCTTCTTTTTCTGTTGAAAATAATCACCTTACTACAGTGCAGAGACTACTTTCCAAAAAGACCACTCATGTGATTACTAGGGATGACGATGAGTATACCCCTCTTCATCGAGAAGCCTACAGTGGACACTTAGATATTGTCCATGAGTTGGTGGCTCAAGGCAGATATTCATGTAATAACTGCGGATGGCTGGACATCCCTGCACAGTACTTATACATGGAATAATAACAGAGTGGCTTCTTTATTTCATCATGATGCAGATACCAATGGCCAAGTTAAAGGCCTCTTGACCCGCTGCAACTTGCTGCTGGGAATAGATATAGCAAAGATACGCTGGATCTCCTTCTGTTGAACCATTATATCAAGCCAGGTGTGAAGCACAACTTGGAAGAAACTGCATTTGATATTGCCAAAAGGATAAGTATGTATCACTACCTCTTTGAAGTTGTGGAAAGCTGTACAAATTGTTCTCCTAAGTCCTAATGGATCAGTTAAGTTTCTTAAATTTCAAAATTGCCAGTCCATGCTATGTGTCCATAGAAAATATTTTCACAATACAAAGCAACAGCAATACCTTACTTTAAAAATTCATGTATTCCATGGTATTCTTCCAAGTGAATTGCCTGACATTGATGTCAAAATATATTTGAGTTGTTTGTATACATCTATAATGATTTCTATAGAGTTTGTGATTTTTTAAATCAGAAATAATTTTAACTTATCTGTTGAAATGAGTAGTACAGAAACTAAAGATATTTCTGGTGCTTGTCTGAAAAAGTATATTTTAAAATATTTAGTATTCTGTTTGTATAATTTCCATAATCTATTTCATTCGCTCCTAGATTTAATACTTTGAATTCGACATTGTTTTATAATACATACGTTCATTAATAAATGTGTTCTTTCAGATTGCATTCCATATAGAAACATTTTAAGATTCTTTTAATTCCTAGGTCCTTATAGAATTTTATTTCTTTGGGATAAAATGACAATGTTATCTTATTTCAAAAGTTTTATAAAGTTTATGCTATGTAAATGCCTTTCTAAAACGGTGAAGATTGAATACACTGATGTCAAATTAACTTTTATTTCTATGAATTACACATATTATTATACTTGTATATTTGTAATCAACTTTTGAATAACTGTTTTTCATTTCTTGCATCTGAATAATGAAAAATATGGAATACTTCACAAATTATCATATCATCCTTGTGCAAGCGCCATATAAATCTCTGTATTGTAATTCGGGTAGACCTGCTGCTGAAGAATGTAGTATCCTATAAACTTAAGTAATTAATGATGCAATCTTAAGACAGGCATATATCCTTGGTTGCCTATTTGTAACAAGGAAACCTTATTGTTCCCAAAATTGCTATTCATCTTATTTCTGTAAAATTCTGTGTATGGTGGAAAAAACTTATGTTGTTTGTTCGATTGCTCACATTTGCAAGTTTTTGTAAATGACTATTTTAAGTCTTTTTCATTTGAAATTTGATCATACTTTGAAGCCTTTATAGATAGGTACAAAGGTGATGGATTTTCAAGTACTTGTTTATTAACTGATTTAGCTTTGTTGAGCTAATGGATTCAAAGTAAGCCTTGCTTAAAAGCTACTTCTAAACTTCTGCAGCTTAAAATTTCCCAAATGAGGTCTTGCTGGCACAAATGTCTCCTTGACCTTTTACCCTTGCTTCATGTAGGAACAGCCCAACCAGAATGTCTTACCCTGACAGCATAGATTGTCTTACTGGAGCAAAACTAATCTTAGTTACAAGGGATTATAGAGAGATGAACAGTTCAGACAGAACTGTTCGGACTAGAAGGTATTTTTTTCAAAATATAACTGCTTATTACACCCTACTATTTCAAAAGTAACTAAAGCCAAGAAGGTGAAAATATTGTTCTTATGCATGATTACCTAATGTCCTGGCCTGACTACCATCCAACCAGGCAGGAAGTTACACCACTGATTTTCTATCACCAAATATATTCCATAGCTCCAGGAGAACTCCATATGTTTCTCCTTGTTATTAGGCCTTAAATTGGTAGTGTTTTAATCACAGTGTTTCCTCTTGCCTCTAAGCTGTACATCCCCGAATGGTAAAGCTTTAGTTCTAATTCTACCAAACAATGAGGTAGAGGTAATGGAATAATACTTTAAAACAGTTGACTTTGATTCCCTAACCACAACAGAACAATGCAAAACTTTTTCTTATAGATAATTATATATTTTATACATATATGTGTTGATTTTATATTTCACACAGTGGATCTTACCAGAATTAATTGATAATTTGATAAATTAATTTATATTATTCCAACAAATAGATTGGAATATAAATAATCAGGATTAGAATATATATTAGAATATAAAAAGTATCAATGCAAGGTTTTCGGTATAAACTTGTGATACTTTCTAAGTGTTCTTGGTCTTCTGAATTCACATGGTAAAAAAAAATGTTGTTTTCCTCTAATCTATAAGGGATTTTACTCTGCTGCTCTGTTTATTGTTTTAACTCGCTGGTCCCAAATTGTTTTTCTCCATATTTCTGAAGCATTCCTACTGATTATACTCAAATTTTGCTGATATGGTATCTAAAAGGTATTATTCTTCTACAGGATCCATGGGTCCTAGGATCCCAGGTCCCAGTTATCTGCATCATCAGATAACTAGGGCAAAAGTTCCCACTTATGCCCATGCAACATGCCAAGAGAAAGTAATTGAAGACACATCTCAATTTCTCATTTCTTATATTTCAGGGCCCCAATTCCTTGAAATGCAGGAATTAGCAGTGAGCAATTGGGAAATGCAAGGCAACTTAAAATGCAAGATGAAATAACAAAATGTGAAAGTACAGTAATTCAAACTTTCAATTTTCAGAAGACCATGCCATATGAGTGAAAAAGACCACAAATGTCACAAGATTATTTGTAATACCCTTCTCCTAATGATTAATGAATGATTTCAGTCCAGTATCAGCAGGCAAAAAAATAGTTCCTGAATGATAGATCCATAATTGGTCTACCAATGCTAGGAATACTTGAAATAGAGGTCAAATATAATTCAAAAAACATTAATTGAGAAGATCCTTAGTGCTTCAAAACACTGGTACTTCAGTAAACTTGGTTCTGTAGTATAAAATGTTGTCATTCTCAAACAAATGATAACCTACATTTAATCTGCTGAAAGTATATTCTTTTTCAAATAAACTTTTAAAAATCACATTTGCCAAAATAACACTTTACAAGTGATGATATTTAGTGAGGTTACTAGTCTTTCAAGTGTAGGGAGCAAGTTTCTATAGAGTTGATTTATTCACCCAGCACTAATGACAAACAGGTTCAACCATTCATTAAAGTGTAGGAATAGTACCCCCCACCATTTGTGTTTTTCCGTAGGTGCCTTTGAAAATTTGTTAAATAGATCAGCCTCCAATATTTCAAACCAAAACATTAGCTAATAAATAAATTTTATCACATAAGTACATTTTAAAAATTCATGAATAGTTGCCTTATCATATGGTGTTTTATGTTTTCCCTATATGTCTAACATAGTAAGAAATATGACTTTAAGTCTTGAATATGGGTACTCATCAGAGATTTGACAAACATACAATCTGTCTTCTATTTCTATCATATTCCTCTACAGTAGTAAATTTTAGATTTCTTCTTTTGCCAATACTTATAGGTAGTTGAAAATATTATCCCATGTAAAATAAAATAATCACACACCACTCTACAAAGCCATTTATAAAAACTGGTAGTTAGGAATACATTCTAAGCCATTTTTAAACTTTCTTGTTGACTACAGATTAATCTTCCAAATGGAGGGCAATGAAATCATGTCTAGGTGCTTCATGTCTCCCGTCTTGCAAATTGTTACTTCAGATGAATGAATTATGGAAATATGAGCTGACATCAGTTCAAGTATATGCAGAATTGAAACTCCATGGAATGTATATAAACCTTTCAAAGTACTAACAGACAGTTTAACAGAATGATTATCAGGAAATTGAATTAATATTAATAATATTAAAGGAATAATAATAAACCTATAGAATGAACGAAGAATGGAACAAGGAGCAAGTACAGCTAGAATATTTAATATACACATGTGAGAAAGGAAGTGGTAAATCGGAAATAAATTTTGTAGAAGGGGTTGGTTGAGAATGATAGAAGGAATGACTCTGATCCCGGAACATTGGACAATTAGCTGGACATTTTTGTAACACACTTTCACAACTTTTTGAAATTCAGTGAAAAAACACAACAAAAAACAAAAACACACAAAAAGCACAACCAAACAGCAGTCTCTATAGAGTACGATTATGACCTCTCAAAATTTTAAATAGTTAATGAAGGACAATCTTGGGAAAAGCATACAAAGCTGTTCGAAGTGAGCAATTTGGGGTAGAGGAGAATTTTTTTTGTTTTTCTTTTTGCTTATGTGGTGCTGAGGAACCGAACCCAGGGCCTCAGGCATGCAAGGCAAGCGCTCTACCACTGAGCCACCTTCCCAGCCCATAGAAGAGAATTTTTAACAGATTTAAATAGATTGTTTAAGGTTATAAATCACCTACATATGCTGCAAATATTTTCTTCTGCGATTTCTCTTGATCTGAACTGGATATTCCAGTCCTGAGCCACACTTGAGAGCTTGTGAAGATAGAATGGAAGAAACAAGATCAAGAACCCATTACTCCATTGGAGAGGAAACAGTCTTCTACATTTTCTCTAATTTCTATTGACTACTTTTATTCATAAGTTTAATTCAAGTGATTTGAATTAAATATTTCCTTCTTTGTTCTGGCTAAGTAATTGGTCAAAATAATTCACTAAATATTATTAGCCATTTTTTTATCATGCTGTTTTCTTGTCCAAGCGAGTCCATTAAACTTCCTCCTTGCATTTGGTTGCCACAGAAACCCAGCATCAATGTTAATGAGGACAATTTCTAATGTAAAACTTTGTCTCCAAAATACCAGTCCAAGAAGCTGTGATCACAAATATTTACCTATACATTTTTCTTTTTTCTTTTACCTTGAAAGTCTTCTTGTGTCTAAAGTGCCCTCAAAAATAAGTACTCTGCCAATTTTTGGGTCAATCACTTATAACCTCAAAGATATTTTGCTAACAAGATGCTTAGAGGAAACCAAAGAATACTGCACTTTTATCTTCTCTCTTAAGACTCTCCTTAGATACCATATCAGGAACAGTGAAGTTATTCTTTGCAAAATTATTTCAATAGATTAATTTTTTCTCTTCATCTTGCATTTGTTCAACAAGATGTATGGAGAAGAATAGAGTTGAATCACCCATACCATGGATGACAGTGTCTTTTACAAAAGGACAATGCTCCTATGTCCTATTTCTCTGTCCTCCTTCTTAGCTCTTGCCTGATTTCCAACTAATCACAGATTCTTAGCTTCAAGTCTAATGAAGGTGAAGGACTATAAGGCCTCCCCAATTGCTACATTGTAGGGCTAGATCTCCAGCAGGAGGTAAGTGTGAACGACACACTCAAGGAACACACGTTGGGAGAACAGGCTTAAGCAGGTCTCGTTTATTTCTGCACAAGGGTTGAGATTTTATAGCCCCAGCTTTCCCAACCTCCTGAGTCCTTCCAAGCCAATTACTTAGCGGGGAGTTGATCATGGGCACTGCTTGGTGACAGGCACTGATTGGTCCCCTGGGGGCATGTAGGGAGCATGGACAGCTCATGGCTGTAAAGCTAGGCAGACGTGCCTGTGGGTCACCTCTCTATGAGCAGGAAGTGTGCTTCAACTGCTACTCTAGCTGACTCAACCAGTTCTGACCGGCTCTACCCCAAAATTTTCCCTTTTCTTTTAAAAGGACCGTCATTATGGTGACACATCATTGGAGGCATTTTTGCCGGGAGTGCAAGCATTTAATAATTCCTAGGAGAATAAGCCCTACAAGTGCACGGCCTCCCCAGATGACCAGAGAGGATGGAGAAAACCATTGTTGTAACATTTTAAGCACATCTTCTAAAAAGGAGACAGCGGGAATAAGCTGAATGGTGGTCTGGTTTAGGTGGGTAACATCATGCAGCAGGTTTTGGTTGAAGTTTAAGTACTTAAGGGACTTAGGGCCTTTGATGTAGTTACTAAGTTCAGTGAAATTGGGTGCGGGAGTGGAAAGCTGAGAGACAGAAGTAGTCATAGCATTACATAGTCCTCCTTGTTGTAATCAAAGAAATGTAATCTGTTCTTGGAGCAAGTCTATTTGTTGTTGGAGCACAAGGAGGCCTCCCTTAAGATGATTGGCAACTTGTAAATGTTATAATTCTATGGATGACAGTTGAGGGATGAGCTGGTTTATCTGTTGCACGGTGGACACGCTTTGGGACACAATATAGCGGCGGTGGTAGCTGAAGCCACTGTAGCGATGATTGCGGACCGATTGCAAGGATCAATCCTACTGCTCTTTTAGTGCACGGATGAATCAATTGAACCTGGGAAAACTGAGAGTCATTAGTGGCCAGAACAATAAATGGAGGAACACGTACGAAACCTGCAAAAGGATATGAGTCATTGGGTTGCCAGTGATTGCTGAGAGTTCAAGTAGCAGAGGAGTTGTCTCCTAGACAAAAAAAGAACGGGGCCCTAACCACTACCATTCCTGACACCTGGTCATATCCAGATCAGTTACAGCGACGAATATTGGCCAATAGGAAAGGGGACAAACCGAGGCAGGAATGTGATGATCAAAGGATTGGCATGGGGGGTCCTAGGTCTCCCAATCGTCCTCCTGAAGAGTCATAAAACTCCTTTAGATTTTGAGGTTTGGGATCTTTTTCAGATTGGTTGTATATAGCTGGGTCTCTACCCTTAAAAGAGTTTTAAAAGAGAAACTATGAAGATGAAGCAGTGGGTGAGGCTTCAATAGCCAAGAAGCTGTGTTTAATCGGAAATCAGGAAATTGCTGAGAGGAGGACATAGAAGTAGGACACAGAAGCATTGTCCTTTTGTAACCGACCTGTCTTCTAAGGTATGGGTGATTTACCTCTATTCTTCTCCATACATCTTGGTGAGCAAATGCAAGAACAAGAGAAAAATAATATATTGAAATAATTTTGCAAAGAAAAACTTCACTGTTTCTGATATGGTATCTAAGGAGAGTCTTAAGTGAGAATATAAAAATGGAGTATATTTTGGCTTCCTCTAAGCATCTTGTTAGCAAAATATATCCTTGAGTTTAGAATTGATTGAAACAAAAAGTGATGGAGTACCTATTTTTCTGGGCAATTTAGACACAAGAAGACTTTCAAGGTAAAGGAAAAAGAAAAAAGTTAGCCAAGTATTTGTAATCACAGTTTCTTGGACTGGTTTTCTGGAGACAATTTTTACATTAGATTTGTCCTCATTAACATAGATGTTGTTTCATGGCAACAAAATGCAAGAGGAAAGTTTAATGGACTCGCTTAGTCAATTAAACAGCATAATCAAAAAAAAATGGCAAATAACTTTTAGTGAATTATTTGACCAATTACTTTGCCAGAATAAAGAAGGAAAATGTAATTCAAAATGAATTGACCTAAAAGTATGAATAAAATGTAGTGAAGAGAGATGAGAGAAAAAATAGAGTATTGCTTTCTCTACAATGGAGTAATGGGTTCTTCATCTTGTTTCTTCCATTACATATTTCCAAGCTATCAATTGTGGCTCAGGACTGGAGTATCAAGTTCAGAAAGATAATATTTGCAGCAGATATTGGTGATTTATAACCTTAGATAATCTATTTAAATCTGTTCAGAATCCTCCCCTACGCCAAACTACCCTCTTTGAACATCTTTGTTTGCTTTTACTAAGACTTTCCTCCATTAACTGCTTAAAATTTTTGAGCGGTCATATTCATACTCCCTACAGATTGCTGTTTGGTTGTGATTTTTATGTGTTTTTGTGTTTTTTAACTGAATTTCCAAAGGTTGTGCAAGTGTCTTACAATTAAATTTGTCCACCTAATTATCCATTGCTCCTGGATCACAGTGACACCTTCTATCATTCTCAACCACCCCCTTCTCCAAGATTTATTTCCGATTTACCACTTTCTTTCTCAAATGTGTACATTGAGTATTCTAGCTGTACTTGCCCCTTGTTCCATTTTTCCTTCATTCTATGTCTTTACTATTATGGCTCTCTGGTTTCAACTTCCTGATAGTCATTCTGTTAAACTGTCTGTTAATATTTGAAAGGTTTATATACATTCCATGGAGTTTCAGTCCTGCACGTACTTGAACTAATGTCAGCTTATATTTCCATAATTCATTCATCTGCAATAACAATTTGCAAGACTGGAGACTTGAAACACCTATACATGATTATATTCTCATCATTAGTCAACAAGAAAGTTTAAAAATGGCTTTGAATGTATTCTTAACTACCAGTTTTTATAAATGGTTTTGTAAAATATGTGTGATTATTTTATTTTACATGGAATAAAACTTTCTACTACATTTAAGTTTTGGAAAAAGAAGAAAAGTAACATATACTACTATAGAAGTATATGATAGAAATAGAAGATATATTTTTTCACATCTCAAATGAGAACCCATATTCAAGACTTAAAGACATATTTCTTACTGTGTTAGACAGAGGGAAAACAAAACAGCATATGATAAGGCAAGTATTTGTGACTTTTTAAAATGCCCCTTATTAAGTGATGAAATTTACTTTATTAGCTAATGTTTAGGGTTAAAATATGGGAGGCTGACCTATTTAACAAATTTCTGGAAGGCACCTACTGAGCAACACAAATGGTGCGTGGTACTATTTCTAGAATTTAATGAATGGTTGAACCTGTCTGACATTAGTGCTGGGTAAATGAATCACCTCTATTGTAACTTGCTCCCTACACTTGAAAAACTTGTAATGTCACTAAGTGTCATCTACTTATCAAATGTTATTTTGGTAAGTGTGATTTCAAAAAGTTTATTTGAAAAGGAATACACTTTCAGGAGATTAAATGTAGGTTGGTTTGAGAATGACAACATTTTTATACAAGAGAACCAAGTTGTACTAAAGTACCAGTGTTTTGAAGCACAAACGATCTTCTCAATTAATGTTTTGCTGAATTACATTTAACCTCTAAGTCGTTTTCCTGACCATGGTAGATCAATCACGGATCTATCCTTCCAGGAACTATTTTTTGGGCCGACTAATGCTGGACTGAAATGCTACGTTAGTCATTAGGGGAGGGGTATTAAAAATAATCTTGTGACACTTTCTGATCTTGTTCACTCATATGGGCTGGTCATCTGTAAATTCAGTTTGAAATACAGTAATTTCTCTCCATTTTGAGACTTCATCTTTCATTTTAAGTTGCCTTACATTACACAATTGCTTGCTGCTAATTCTTGTTTCTCAAGGAATTGGAGCCCTGAAATATAAGAAATGAGAAATTGAGATGGATTTTCAGTTACTGTCTGCTGGCATGTTGCATAAGCCTAGTTGAGAAGTCTTGCCCCTGTTATCTGATGATGCAGGTAACTAAGCCATAAGATATTAGGACCCATGGGTCTATAGAAGAATAATGTCTTTTAGATATCGTATTAGGACAATTGGAGTATAATATATAAGAATGCATCAGAAATATGTAGAAAAACAGTTTGGGACCAGTGAGTTAAAACAATAAACAGAGCATCAGAGTAAAATCTCTTATAGATTAGAGGAAAACAACATTGATTTTTTAACAATGTGAATTCAGAAGACCATGAGCAATTAGAAGGTATCGCAAGTGTATACCGAAGACATTGCATTGATACTTTTTATATTCTAATATATATTCTAAACCTAATTATTTATATTCCAATTCTTTATTGGAATAAATAAATATCACTTTATTTGTCAAATTATCAATTGATTCTAGTAAGTTTCACTGTGTGAAATATAAAATCAGCACATATAAATATAAAATATATAACTATATATAATATAATAAAACGGCACATGTTTTGCATTGTTCTGTTTTGGGTATCAAAAGCAACTCTGATTTAAAGTATTTTTCCATTATCTCTACCTCAGTGTTTGATAGAGTTACACTTAAACCTTTACCTTTTGTAGATTTACAGACTGGAGGCGAGGGGAAACATTACCAATTTAAGGCCTAATAACAAGGAGAAACATATGGACTTCTCCTGGAGCTATGAAAATATTTGGTGATAGAAAGGCAGTAGTCTAAGTTCCTGCCTGGTTGGAAGGTAGATAGGCCAGGACATTAGGTAATCATGCATATGAACAATTTTTTCACCTTCTTGGCTTTAGCTACTTTTGAAATGGTAGGTATGATAAACAATTATATTTTGATAAAAACCGTCCAATCTGAAAAGTTCTGTCTGAAATATTCATTTTTCTATGATTCCTTGGAACTAAGATTTATTTTGTTCAAGTAAGACAATTTACGCAATCAGGGTAAGATATTCTGGTTGGTCTGATCCTACATGGAAGAAGGGTAAAGTGTCAGGTAGACATTTGTGCCAATGAGACCGCATTTGGGAAAATTTCAGCTGCAGAAGTTTAGAAGTAGCTCTTAAGCAAGGCTTACTTTGAATCCGTTAGCTACACAGAGCAAACTCAGTTGAATAAATAAGTACTTGAAAAAGCCATCCCCTTTGGACCTAGCTAAAAATGCTTCAATGTATGATTAAACTAAAATGAAAAAATTTAAAATAGTCATTGACAAAAAAATTACAAACTGAACAATATAATTATTTTCCATTATACACAGAATTTTAGGGAAATAAGATCAGTAGCATTGTTAGGAACAATAAGGTTTCCTTGTTACAAACAGGCACCCAAGGATATAATCCTGTATAAATATTGCATCATTAACTACCTAAATTTAGAGGACATTACATGCTTCAGCAGCACATGTACCCAAATTACACCAATACAGAGATTAACATGGCAATTGCAAAGATGATATAAAAATCTGTGAATTATTCCAGATTTTTCATTCTTCAGATGCAAGAAATGAAAAACAATTATTAAAAAGTTGATGACAAGCCGGGCGCTGGTGGCTCACGCCTGTAATCCTAGCTACTCAGGAGGCTGAGATCTGAGGATCGCGGTTCAAAGCCAGCCCGGGCAGGAGAAACCGTGAGACTCCTATCTCCAATAAACCACCAGAAAACCGGAAGTGGCGCTGTAGCTCAAGTGGTAGAGCGCTCGCCTTGAGCTGAAGAGCTGAGGGACAGCGCCCAGGCCCAGAGTTCAAGCCCCACGACCGACAAAAAAAAAAAAAAAAAAAAAAAAAAAAAAAAAAAAAAGTTGATGACAAAATTACAAGTGTAACAATACATGTAATTCATATAAATAAAAGTTTGACATCAGTGTATTAAATCTTCACCTTAGAAAGGCCTTTACATAGCATAATCATTATAAAACTTTAAAATTAGACAACATTGTCATTTTATTCCAAAGAAATATACTATAAGGACCTAGTAAAAAAGGAATCTTAAACTGTTTTGGTATGGAATGCAATCTGAAAGGACACATTTATTAATGAACCTATATATTATAAAACAATGTAGAATTCAAAGTCTTATATCTAGGAAAGAATAAAATAGATTATGAGCATTATACAAACAAAATACAGAATATTTTAAAGTATAATTTTTCACATAAGCACCAGAAATATCTTTAGTTTCTTTAGTACTCATTTCAACAGATAAATTAAAATTATTTCTGAATAAAAAAAGCAAAAACTCGAGGGGGTCCAAGATGGTGACGGGGAAGTAGGGGAACGCCACAGCTCTCCCCAACCAAAAAGAGAGTTTGAGTTCCAACGTTTAATCTCCCCAAGAGACCGACAACAACAAAATAAATCAACATCCAGAGAAAAACAGGAATTGAAAAGAAGAATTTCACAACAGAGAAGCTTGAAGACGCCTCCCCCAACGTCTATTGGCCACAAAGCAGCGTGCCAAGCCATGGCCAGCCCAGCCTGGTGGGAGCTGCCGGTGGCCCAGAGACACAGGGAGTTGTCTGCAGATCACCCGCACCAAAGACCCCTGAGGTAACAGTGTCAGACTGGCTGATCTTGACGAATGAAGAATGCTCTGAGCAGGGAACTTACACAACGATCCCACCCCTTCCCCTCACTCTCCATTGGAGCAGAGAGGCTCCATCCCACCAAAGCCACTCAGCCCCATGGCAGGAACCTCAGAGATATATGAGATGCCCACAGAACACCAGAGCAGAACTGAAAGGAACTGGTGCTGATCCAGAGAGTGCAAACAGAGACAAACCCCAGCAATCACAACCTGCACAGAGGCCCTCCCCACCCCTCGGGTGGAGGCCGGAGGTCCATCCCGTGGAGTGGACCCAAACAGTGTCAATGGAGGCACTGACAGAAAAGAAACACACAGAGCCACCACCTCTCAGCCTATCCCACAACCACCTCAATTGAACTGTGACTGCAATGGCAAACAACAACCTACATCACACAGAAACAACTAGCTCCAGGGTGAGTACCCCGCAGGGGACAGTGTATTCCTCAAGGGAGACCAGAGCTTCTGGGAATCCCCAGAACCCCTACCCCAAAACCTGCACCACAGGACCCACTAAAACTAGAAACTTTTCAAGAGCTCCACCAGCCCATGGATCACACTCAGCTGGCCAGGCTAGAACGAGAGAGACCCTGGAAGGAAGCTTTAACGCCCAAGCCTGGAACAGCGCCACTGGGTCAAGACACCCAACGGTGGAAGAAATTTGAACTGTGTACTCCAAGCTGCGTAATCTAGGTGGGATACACAGCAGCACAGGTCCAACACTTGTGCCCAGGCTGGGGTCTGGGACCAGGCCTGGGAATCTGGTGCCTGAGCAACATAACCAACTCCTCCCAACTGAAATCAGAAGCTGAGCATATGCCTCAGCAGAGGGGAGAAAAACAGGGAACTGCACTCCTGGTAATCAGGCCTGTGACAGCAAAAGATGCAGGGGGTTCAGGACAAGAGAAGCTCAAACCCCAAAAGAACCTGACCCATGTATTCTAGGCTAGGAATTGAACAACACAGGCCTCCAGCACCCAATAATAGTCAGGAGCTCAGGCTGGTAAGGTGCTCAGCAGTACAATGCTTGCAAGAGGCCCTGGATTTGATTCCTCAGCAAACATAAGCAGAAAGGGCCAGATGTGGTGCTATGGGTCAAATGGTAGGGTTCCAGCCCTGAGCTGAAGAGCTGAGGGACAGCACCCAAGACCAGAGTTCAAGCCCACAAATAGCCAAAAAAGTAAAACAAAACAAAACATCAGGAGACCATAGCAGACTCCAGCATCTGGGAGAGTACATCCAGCACATCCGAACTTGCCAAGAACACCTGTAGGAATAAACAGGAGCAGTCTAGGCTGCTCATCCCTTTTAAAGGCGGGAACTGCCAGTGATCTACTGCAGAGAGCTGAGAATCCTGTGTGGGTCAGACCAGCAGCTGGAGGTCGGCCCCCAACAGAACCGAGATCAGGTACAGACTCTCTCTACCAGCACAGAAACAGTAACCAAGCAAAGACAGACACCAATTGACCAAAACAAAATTTCAGATTAGTCTGCAATAATCCCTGAATAACCATGAGAAAATCACAGAGAAATATTACAAGGTTTATCAACACCTAGGATAGCAAGCTATCTCTAAAAGCAGCAGCAACCCAGGGGAGAGCCCCACTGGGAGCAAAGCAGGAATGGAAGACAAACACTACATCCAAGACATGCTGGAGGCAATGACTCAAGAAATAAAGTGAGGAAGTGGCGCTGTAGCTCAAGTGGTAGAGCTCTCGCCTTGAGCTGAAGAGCTAAGGGACAACGCCCAGGCCCAGAGTTCAAGCCCCACGACCGACAAAAAAAAAAAAAAAAAAAAAAAAGAAATAAAGTGAGAAATAGACCAGAATTTGAAAGAACACCAGGTCGAAATACCAAAAGAGGTGCAGGACATCAAACAGGAGATGCATGCAAAAATAGAGGTAGCACACACCTCACTAAGCCATGAGATAAGTGACAAAATAGAGGCAGTACACACCTCATTAAGAGGTGAGATTAGTATTTTGAAAACCAACATTGAATCCATTGAAATCAACAATGAGTCCATTTCCTCCATGCAAACCACAATGGAAGCCACAGTTAATAGAGTGAACAAAATGGAATACAGAAGACAGAATACATCAACTGGAATAAAAAATGACAGATATGAAAAAATCACTTAAATTATACCAAAGGGAAATTCAAGGGCAAGCAGATAGTGCCACGAAATTCAACCTTCATATACGAAGGTGAGGAATATCACAGCAAGGGAATGCAACAACTATTCCACAAGATAATCGGTGAAAATTTTCCCCATCTCAAAAAAGAACATCTTACCCACATAACAGAAGCATATAGAACACCTAACAAGCAGGATCCCAGGAGAAACACTTCTAGACACATTATAGAATAAATGATAGATCTGAATGATAAGGAAACAATCTTGCATGCAGCAAAAATGAAGAAGGAGCTATACTACTATAGGAAAAATATTAGAATCACTACAGATCTCTCCACACAAACACTGAATGCAAGAAAGGTCTGGGAAAGTACCACATGAGCCCTGAGAGCCAATAACTGCCAACCCAGACTGATATACTCAGAAAAGTTAGCATTCACATTTGATGGAGAACTGAAAATTTTTAATAGCAAAGAAAAACTAAATTAATACATAAACATTAAGCCAGCATTACAAAGACTACTAAGAGGTGGAACACAACCTGAGAAAAGCAACCAGGAACAGGGACCTGCACCGAGACAGGCATTAATAGAAGTCTATCTGAGCAAGGACAGAGGAAAGGAAAGAAGAAAAACAGTGACTATAATGCATCTCTCTATACTATCTCTTAAGATTAACGGGCTTACTTGGGCTTACTTCACCAACCAAAAGAAAAAGAACTGCAGTTTGGATCCTAAAACATGACCCATCCATCTGTTGCCTTCAGGAGACCCACCTCTAAGCCAAACATGCAAACAAACTCATAGTGAAGGGTTGGAAAAGTATCTACCAATCAAATGCCCCTAGTAAGAAAGCAGGCATAGCAATGCTTATATCTGACAAAATAAACTTGTCATTAAAATCATTACAATGTCAAACCATCCCTGCATCTCTGGGATGAAGCCTAACTGCTCATAGTGTATGATTTTTTTAATGTGTTTCTGGATTCTTTTAGCTAGAATCTTGTTAAGGATCTTTGCACCTGTGTTCATCAAGGAAATTGGCCTGTAATTCTCCTTTTTGGTTGGGTGTTTGCCTGGTTTGGGGATGAGTATGATATTGGCTTCGTAGAATGAGTTTGGGTTAGCTCCCTCCTTCTCTGTTTCTCTGAAGAGCTTGAGGAGTGTGGGTATTAGTTCTTCTTTAAAGGTCTTATAGAATTCTGCTATGAATCCATCTGGTCCTGGGCTTTTTTGGCTGGAAGACTTTTGATAGCTTCCTGTATCTCGTTGTAGGATATTGGCTTATTTAATTGGTTTCTTCTTTGCTCAGTTTGGACAACTTGGATTTCTCTAAAAATGCATTAATATCTGCCAGGTTTTCTTCCTTTAGAGATTAATTTTTGAAAATAGTCCATTAGGATTATTTGGATATCTTGGGTACGTGTTATGATTTTTCCCGTGGCATCCCTAATCCTGTTAAAATGGATTTCCTCTCTTCCTTTTTTAATTATTCTTGCAAACGGTCCATCAATTTTGTTTATTTTTTCAAAGAACCAGCTTTTTGTTTGGTTAATTTTGGCTGTAATTTTTTGTTTATTTTCTAATTGGTTAATCTCTGCTCTTAATTTGGTTATCTGGCTCCGTCTAGTAACTTTAGGTTCCATTTTTTAATGTTTTTCCAGCTGTTTTAATTGCAACATGAGATTATTTACTTGGTCTGTCTCCATTCTCTTGATGTGGGCAAGGAGGGCAATAAATTTGTCCCTCAGGACTGCTTTTGCTCTGTCCCACAAGTTTCTTTGTGAGGTTTTTTTCATTTTCATTGAGTTATAGGAAATGTATTTCTTCTCTGATCTCTTCCATTACCCAGGCATTGCTAAGGAGTGTGCTGTTCAATTTGCATGTATTAGAGAAATTTCTGCGGTATGCTTTGTTACTGAGAACTGGCTTGATTCCACTATGGTCAGATAGGATACAGGGGATTATGTTGTCCATTTGTATTTGCTTAAGTTTCTTGCATGAACTATGATATGGTCTATTTTGGAGAAAGTTCCATGAGCTGCTGAGAAGAATGTGTACTGTGTTGTTTTATGGTGAAATACTTGGTATATGTCAGTTAATTCTGCTTGAAGTATGGCCTCACTTAATTTGGTAGCTTCTTTGCCTGTCCTTTGGTGAGAGGGGTGTGTTGAAGTCTCCTAGTATTATCATATTGGGACCTATTTTATTCTGTAGGTCAATATATGTAATCCAACACATCAACAGAATCAAGGTCAAGAATCACATGATTTTCGCCACAGATGCAGAAAAGGCCTTTGATAAAATTCAACATTCATTCATGCTAAAGGCTCTGGAGAAAACAGAAATAGAAGGAGCATTCCTTAAAACAATAAAACCACTTGTGACAGACCAATAGCCAATATTATACTTAATGGGGAAAAGCTACAACCAATTCTCCTAAAATCAGGAAGAAGGCAAGGATCCTGGAACCCTTAGCCAGGTCAATAAGGCAAGAAAAATACATGAAAGGGATCCGCATAGGGAAAGAAGAGGTTAAACTATTCCTTTTTGCAGACAACATGATACTATACTTTCATGATCCCAAAAACTCCATCCCCAAACTCTTAGAAATCATAAATCACTTCGGCAAAGTAGCAGGATACAAAATAAACCCACAAAAATCAGCTGCCTTCCTGTACACTGCCAATGTACAAGAAGAGAGGGAAATAAAGGGAGTAACCCTATTCACAATAACCTCCCCCAAAATAAAATATTTAGGAATTAACCTAACCAAAGATGTAAAAGAACTATTTAATGAAAACTATAAAAGGATAAAGAAAGAAATTTCAGAAGACACTAGGAAGTGAAAAGACCTCCCATGCCCTTGGATAGGCCAACTTAATATAGTGAAGATGGCAATACTGCCAAAATTAATATACAAATTCAATGCAATTCCTATTAAAATTCTAATGACTTACATCACTAAAATACAGAAAACAGTCCAAAAATTCATATGGAACAACAAAAGACCTAGAATAGCCAAACAAATTCTAGGGAATAAAGACAAAATGGGAGGGATATCCATGCTGCACTTCAAACTATACTACAGAGCTATAATAACAAAGACAGCATGGTACTGGCACAAAAACAGACCAGAAGACCAATGGAACAGAATAGAAGATCCAGAAATAAATCCACAGGCCTACAACCAGCTGATATTAGACAAAGGAGCCCAAGATATACAATGGAAGAAACACAGCCTCTTCAACCACTACTGCTGGGAAAACTGGGCTGCTACATGCAGAAAACTAAAAGTGGACCCCAGCCTATCACCACGTACCAACATCAACTCAAAGTAGATTAAAGATCTTAACATTAAAACTGAATCTCTGAAACTACTGCAGGACAGAGTAGGAGAGACACTTGAACTAATAGGCACATGAAGGAACTTCCTGAACAGTGTCCCAGGATCACAACAAATTGGAGAGAGACTCAACAAATGGGACTACTTTAAAACAAAAAGCTTCTGCACAGCTAAATCTATTGCAACCAAGCTAGAAAGACAAATAACTAATTGGGAAAAAATATTTACCAGCAATATATCAGACAAGGGGTTAACATCCAATATATACAGGGAACTCAAGAAAATAATCCCTCCTAAACCTAACAAATCAATTACTAAATGGGCAAGGGAAGTAAAGAGGGACTTCTCAGAGGAAGAAATAAAAATGGCAAAGAAACACATGAGAAAATGTTCATCATCCCTGGTGGTGAAGGAAATGCAAATAAAGACAACCATGAGATACCACCTTACCCCAGTCAGAATGTCCGACATCCTCAAGTCAGCCAACGACAATTGCTGGAGGGGATGTGGAGAAAGAGGAACCCTATTACACTGCTGGTGGGAATGTACACTTATACAACCACTTTGGAAAGCATTCTGGAGGGACCTTAGAAAGATAAAGATTGATCTCCCTTATAACCCAGTCATACCACTTTTAGGCATCTACCCTGAACAACAGGAACCAATATACAATGACACGTACACCTCAATGTTTATTGCAGCACTGTTCACAATATCTAGGATATGGAAACAACCCAGATGCAGCACCACAGATGAATGTATCCAAAAATTGTGATATCTACAAACAATGGAATATTATGCAGCCATTAGAAATGACAAAATAATGGCATTTGCAGGGAAATGGATGGAGCTAGAAGGTGATCATGGTGAGCAAGGTAAGCCAAGAGCAAAGAGACAAACGGTACATGGTCTCCCTGATATGTGGATGCTAAATCCAAAATGTTAGGTGATACGACAAAATTAACAGGACTTAAGAAATAAAGAACTCCCACTCATCTGGTCAAAACACTACTAAATATCCCCATACTGGTGATCACATGTATGTTGTATTGTGTACACCGTTATATGTTATAGACTGTGATAGACAATTTGCTGCAGGAAAGTTAGAATGAACTAATGACTTTAAATGAGCATCATTATTTCACAATACTGTGAAATTTGGGAAGAAGTTATGTAATCACTTAATCACAATTAAAATGAAAGAACCTCAGGGAAGTAAGGAAGGAAGGGATGGTAGGGGGAAAATAATAGAGGGGGTAACAATACTCAATAGGAAGTGTACTCATTACCTTGCTCATGTAACTGTAACCCTCTGTATAGTATCTTTACAATAAAAAATTAAAAAGATCCAATCAACAGTAAAAAAAATAAACTAAAATCAATACAAAAAGACAAGGATGGACACTACATATTAATACAGGGAACAATACAAGAGGAGGATATTACCATGATCTACCTATAATTCCCCAAACATCGGTGCACCCAAATATGTTAAGCAAATACTCTCAAACCTACAGAAAAAATAGATCCAATATGATAATACTAGGAGACTTTTAACACCCCAATCTCACCAAAGGACAGGTCTACCAACCAGAGTATTGGCAAAGAAGCTATCGAATTAATGAGGCCATACTTCAAGCAGAACTGACATTTACCAAGTATTTCACCCTAAAACAACACAGTACACCTTCTTCTCAGCAGCTCATGGTACTTTCTCCAAAATAGACCATATAATAGTTCATGCAAGAAACTTAAGCAAATTCAAGGAGATTGACATAATCCCCTGTATCCTATCTGACCATAGTGGAATCAAGCTAGTTCTCAATAACGAAACATACTGCAAAAATTACTCAAATATATGGAAATTGAACAGCTCACTTCAAAGCAATGCCTGGGTAATGGAAGTGATTAAAGAAGAAATTAAAAAATTCCTACAACTCAATGAAAATGAAAATACCTCGCAAAAACCTTTTGGGACACAGCAAAAGCAGTCCTGATGGACAAATTTATTGCTATCACAGCCCACATCAAGAAAATAGAGACAGACCAAGAAAATAATCTCATGTTGCAATTAAAACAGGTAGAAAAACATGAAAAAATGGAACCTAAAGTTACTAAACAGAGCCAGATAACCAAACTAAGAGCGGAGATTATTGAAATAGAGAATTGAAGAATTATAGCCAAAATTAACTAAATAAAAACTGGTTGAAAAAATAAATAAAATTGATAGATATTTGGCAAGATTAATTTACAAAAGAAGAGAGGAAATCCATTTTAACAGGATTAGGGATGCCACGGGAAAAATCACAACACGTAACAAAGATGCTCAAACAATTTTAACAGACTACTTTGAAAAGTTATATCCTCTAAAAAAAGAAAACCTGGCAGAAATGGATGCATTTTCAGAGAAATACAAGTTTCCCAAATTGAGCAAAGAAGAAGTAAATCAATTAAATAAGCCAATATCCTACAAGGAGATACAGGAAGCAATCAGAGGTCTTCCAACAACAAAAAAAGCCCAGGACCATACGGATTCGCAACAGATTTCTATACGACCATTAAAGAAGAACTAACACCTATACTCTTCAAGCTCTTCAGAGAAACAGAAAAGGAAGGAGCTATCCCAAACACATCCTATGAAGCCAATATCACATTCATCCCCAAACCAGGCAAAGACCCAACCAAAAAGGAGAATTACGGGCCAAATTCCTTGATGAACACAGGTGCAAAGGTCATTAACAAGATTCTAGCTAACAGAATCCAGAAACACATAAAAAAACCATACACTAAAACCAAGTAGGCATCATCCCAGAGATTCAGGGATGGTTTAACATATGTAACTCAATAAATATAATCCAACACATCAACAGAGCCAAGGTCAAGAATCACATGATTATCTCCACAAATGCAGAAAAGGTTTTTGATAAAATTCAACATTCATTCATGCTAAAAGCTCTGGAGGCAATAGGAATAGAAGGAATATTTCTTAAAACATTAAAAGCCATTTACGACAGATCAATAGCTAATACTATACTTAATGGGGAAAAGCTACAACCAATTCTCTTAAAATCAGGAATGGGGCAAGGATGCCCACTGTCTCTACTCCTGTTCAATATAGCCCTGGAACTCTTAGCCAGGTCAATAAGGCAAGAAAAAGACATTAAAAGATCTGTATATGGAAAGAAGAAATTAAACTATCCCTTTTTGCAGATGACATCATACTATACCTTCACAATTCCAAAAATTCCATCCCCAAACCCTTAGAAATCGTAAATCACTTCGGCAAAGTAGCAGGATACAAAATAAACCCACAAAAATCAGTTGCATTCCTGTATACTGACAATGTACAAGCAGAGAGGGAAATAAAGGAAAGCAAGCCCATTCACAATAACATCCCCCAAAATAAAATATTCAGAAATTAACCTAACCAAAGATGTAAAAGAACTATTTAATGAAAACTATAAAAAGTTAAAGAAAAAAATTACAGAAGATACTAGGAAATGGAAAGACCTCCCATGCTCTTGGATAGGCAGACATAGTGAAAATGGCAATTCTGCCCAAATTAATATACAAATTCAGTGCAATTCCTATTAAAATCCCAATGATGTATTTCTCTGACAGAAAACAGTCCTAAAATTCAAATGGAACCACAAAAACTTAGAATATCCAAAACTATTCTAGCAAATAAAGACAACATGGGAGTTATATCCATGTAGCACTTCAAACTCTACTATAGAGCCCTAATAACAAAGACAGCATGGTACTGGCACAAACACAGACCCAAAGACCAACAGAATAGAATAGAAGATCCAGAAATAAATCCACATGCCTACAGTCAGCTGATATTTGACAAAGGAACCAAAGACAGACGATGGAAGAAACACAGCCTCTTCAACCACTAGTGCTGGGAAAACTGGGTGGCCATATGCAGAAGAATAAAAGTGGACCCCAGCATATCATCATACACCAACATCAGCTCAAAATGGATTAAAGACCTTAGTATTAAACCTGAATCTCTGAAACCTCTCCAGGCAGAGTAGGAGAGACACTTGAACTTATAGGCCCAGGAAAGAATTTCATGAACAGAGTCCCAGGGTCACAACAAATTGGATTGAGACACGACAACATGGGACTGCCTTAAAATAAAAAGCTTCTGCAAAGCTAAAACTATCGCAACCAAGCTAGAAAGACAACCAATTAATTGGGAAAAGTATTTACCAGCAATATATCCAACAAGGGGTTAATATCCAGTATATACAGGTAACTCAAGAAACTAATCCCTCCCAAAGCTAACAAACCAATTATTAAATGGACAAGGGAACTAAAGAGAGAATTCTCAGAAGAAGAGATAAAAATGGCAAAGAAACACATTAGGAAATGTTCACCATCCCTGGTTTTGAAGGAAATGTAAATAAAGACAACCATGAGATACCACCTTACCCCAGTCAGGATGTCCGACATCCTCAAGCCAGCCAATGACAAATGCTGGTGGGTATGCGGAGAAAGAGGAACCCTACTACACTGCTGTTGGGAATGTACACTCATACAACCACTTTGGAAAACAGTCTTGAGGGTCCTAAGAAAGCTAAATATTGACCTCCCATATAACCCAGTCATACCACTTCTAGGCATTGACCTCCCATATAACCCAGTCATACCACTTCTAGGCATCCATCCTGAACAACAGCAACCAGTATACAAGGACACATGCAACCTCCATGTTTATTGCCATACTTTTCGTAATAAGCAGGATATGGAAACGACCCAGATGTCCCACCACAGATGAATGGATCCCAAAATTGTGGTATCTGTACACAATGGAATATTATGCAGCCATTAGAAACAAAGCTATGCATCTGCATCTTATGAAAGCCATATGTTACTTGGTCAATCCAATTGTTTTTCTCTACTTTGCTAGGGAAAAAGTACTCTCAAGATAAGAGCCAATAGCAGTGAAAAGAAACAAAATACACTATCATCATGATTTATTTGTGAAAGTAACAAATGAAATAAACTATTCCACTTAAGGGATTCCAATATTAGTATCTATGAAGATGTTCCTGAATGCCAAAACCCATTGAATTTTGGGAATTTTAATTTCTATGAACATATGAAAACTAGAACAAGAAAAGAAATACAGTCTTTGAGCAAACAAGCCTTGGAATAATTTTCTCAGTTGCTTTGAAATTACATAAGAATTGATATTCCTTTCCATTGGAAACATTTAAAAATGTTTATCATTTATTATAATTCAAATATGAAGCAAGAGTAATTTTATATAACCATTATAAATATCATTCTATTCCTATCATAAAATAGAATGACAAACCACTCCCAATATATTACCTACCCATCATTATTCTTAATTCCTTATCATTTCCTAAATATCTTAAACAATCTAAATAGTCATGTCTTTAACATAGACGTAAATATTCTATACGTTTTACTTAACATTTTCCAGGGGCATGTACTCATGTTTCTAAGAAATGTTCACAGCAGTTAAAAGATGCTTTTGTGAAATTAATGTGATACATTTTGCTGTTGTTGTTGTTGTTGTTGTTGTTGTTGTTTGAAAGGCCTGGGCATTATCCCTAAGACTTTTTATGCTCAAGGACAGCAATCTCCAACTTGAGGCACAGAGCTAATTCATGTTTTTAGTGGTTAATTATAGATAAGAATCTAACAAGAACTTTTCTGTCTTGGCCACTTTCAAACACATTTCTAAGATCTCATTACCCAGAATAGGTCGAATTATAACATTGACTCACTTGCACTTGGTGTGATGTATTTTCTTTATTTTAATTATATTTTAAGATTTTTGTTTCGCTATAGTGTACATCATTCTACACATAAATTTAGATATATGTATATATTTCTGATGACAATCTCTAAAAATATATGTCATTCTACACATAACATTAATATTTATATATACAAATATTTCTGAAGACAGACTCTCTATAAAAATTTTTGCTACCATTTTTGAACTTTTATATTTCAAATATATACACTCTATTTTTGTAAAAGTTTCCTAGAATAAAATGACTGATATTTCAATAGAAAGTAGAGCTTTTATTTTCAAGGGAATTTTAGATCTACTTATGACATTGTAATAATATTTACAGTGTATTACTTGAAAAAGTTCTGTCCAAACTCTTAAATATTGGTGTGTAATGAGGGGGAGAGAGGAAGTTAATTCATACTGGCTAAGAATTAGCAATGCTTCAAAAATCTATTCCATAATTTATTATAAACTCATAGTCAAGCCACTTGATATGGTTTAGTTTTCTTGTTTCTTTATTTGTTCAAAATTTTAATATGGACGCATGCACAGTTTTAACATTAAAAATACTAATCAAAAGAAAATAATAGCAAAATCATAGGGACATATAAGATTTTCACTAATTAGCACTTATAATGCTAATAATAATTTTGATAAAGATGATGATGATGACCACAGTGTAGCCTGACAATGATAAGGTTATTGAAAAGGAAAAAAAAAAAACTTTAGAATTCTTTGAAGCTAGAGTTCCCACATTGAATACAGTTATAAACTGAATTGGATTATATACAATAATAACAAGAGGAGAGTTTCAATACCAAGAAATAAAATTACATTAATAGGTAGAGACAGTAAAAACCCTAATGTTATTTTTGCAGTCTCTCTAATGTATACTCACTCTTTTTTCTTTTTTTCTATTGTGAAAATACTGTACAGAGGGGTTACAATTACATGGGCAAGATAGTGAGTACTTTCCTTATCAAGCATTGTAGCCTTCTCCTTTGTTTACCCTTCACATCCCTTCCCATCCTCCCTTCCCTTTCACCCAGTCCTCGCCCCCACCCAAGTTGTAAAGTTCATTTTTGACATGACAGCTTGTACTTCTCATTGTTACAAGAGGTCCACCTGTATTCTTAATTAAACGACTTGTTTTTCTCCTTCCCCTCCACCAATTATAACTATATCAAATACAGTGAAAGCAGGGGTTATACTGTGGGGGAGGGACTTACAAAGCAACAAAGAAATAATTTTATCATTGCCTTAGAAAGAAATGCATGAAAGAAAAAAACCATTTTAAATACATATCTTAAATTTCATTTTCCTAACATCACCTTATCTGACCTTTTCTGCTTGACTCATACATATACTCAATATTGCAAATAAGGGAAATCATGGGACCTATATTTCTTTGTGCTTGGCTTACTTCACTTAATATAATTTTTTCCAAGTCTTTCCATATCCTAACTAATGGGGCAATGCCATTCTTTCTGATGGAGGCATAGAATTCCATTGTGTATATATACCACATTTTCTTGATCCATTCATGTACTGAGGGGCATCTGGGTTTGTTCCAGATCTTAGCTATGGTAAATAATGCTGCAATAAACATAATTGTGCTGGTAGCTTTAGTGTGGTCTTGTTTGTAAACATTTGGGTAAATGCCCAAAAGTGGGACTGCTGGGTCATAGGGGAACTCTATGTGGAGTCTTTTGAGGAAAATCCATACTACTTTCCAAAGTGGTTGAACAAGTATACACTCCCACCAACAATGAAGTAACATTCCCTTCTGTCCACATCCACTCCAGCATCAATTGTTATTAGAGTTCTTGATTTTTGGCATTCTAACTGGAATGAGGTGGTATCTCAATGTTGTTTTGATTTGCATTTCTTTTATGGCTAGGGAGGTTGAGCATTTCTTCATGAGTCTATTGGCCATCCTTCTTTCTTCTTCAAAGAAGTTTCTTTTTAAGTCTTTAGCCCACTTATTTAATGGGCAATTTTTTCTTTGAGGATTTGTTGTTGGGGGATTTAATTTTTTCAGTTCCAAGTATATTTTAGATATGAGACCCTTGTCCGTTGTATGGCTAGTGAAGATATTCTCCCAATCCGTGGGCTTTCTATTGATCTTGCTAGCTATGTCCTTTGCCATGCAGAAACTCTGCAACTTCATGCAATCCCATTAGCCCAACCTTCCTGTGATTTGTTGTGTTTCCGGGTCTCTATTAAGAAAATTTGAGCCTGGGAAAAGGTGACCTAGGGTTTCTCCTATTCCAACCTGTAATGTTTTCAGAGTGTCTTCATGACTCTGAGGTCTTTGATCAATACGGAGTTGATTCTGGTGCAAGGTGATATATAAGGATCTAGCTTTAGTTTTCTACAAGTAGTTAACCAATTTTGCCAGCACCATTTACTGAAGAGGCTGTCTTTCTTCCATTCTATTTTTTTAGCACCTTTATCAAAGATTAGATGGCTATAGGTCTGTAGGTTCATTTCGGGATTTTCAATTCTATTCCATTGGTCCTGAGGTCTGTTCTTATGCCAATACCAAGCTGTTTTGATTACTATGGCTTTATAGTAGAGTTAGAAATTTGGTATTGCTATTCCTCCAGCAGTGTTCTTTCCATTGAGGATCGTTTTGGCTATTCGGGGTCTTTTATTGTTCCATACGAATTTTTGGATTCACTCTTCTATTTCCTTGAAGAATGAGGTTTGGAATTTTGATAGGTATCGCATTGAATTTGTAGATAGCCTTGGGAAGTATTGCCAGTTTCACGATGTTAATCTTTCCAATCCAGGAGCATGGGAGTTTTTGCCATTTTCTAAGTTCTGTTTTGATTTCCTTTTTGAATTTTTTAAAGTTTTCATCATAGAGGTCCTTCACTTCTTTGGTTGAGTTAATTCCTAAGTATTTTATTTTTGGGGAGGCTATTACAAATGGAGTTGCTTTCCTAATTTCAGCCCCACTTTTCTCATTGATGGCATACAGAAAAGCCATTGATTTTTAAGGGTTAATTTTATACCGTGCTACTTTGCCAAAGTTTTGAATCAGTTTGAGTAATTTGGGAGTGGAGTCTATGGGGTTCTTTACATACAAGATCATGTCATCTGCAAAGAGGGAGTTTTATTTCTTCTTTCCCTATTTGGATCCCTTTTATGTTTCCATCTTGTCTTATTGCTGTAGCTAGACATTCTAATACTAGGTTGAAGAGAGGTGGAGAGAGTGGACATCCTTGTCTTGTTCCTGATTTAAGAGGAAATGGCTGTAGTTTTGCACCATTAAGTATAATGCTGGGTGTCGGTTTGTAATATACAGTCTTTATTGTATTGATGAATGTTCAATGGATTCCTAATTTTTCCAAAACCTTCATCATAAAGGGGTGTTGGATCTTGTCGAAAGTATTTGTGCATCTATTGAGATAACCATGTGGTTCTTATTCTTGCTCCTATTGATGTGATGAATAATATTAATTGATTTGCCTATATTGGACCAGCTTTGCATCCCTGAAATGAATCCAGTTTGATAGTGGTGTGTATTTTTTGATGAATTGTTGAAGTCGATTAGCCAAAATTTTATTGAGAAGATTTGCATCAATATTCATCAAAGAAATGAGTCTATAGTTCTCTTTCTTTGATGAGTCCCTGACTGGTTTGGGGTGAGGGTTATGATGGTTTCATTTTCATTGAAGACATGGAGGATTACTGGTGTGAGCTCTGCTTTGAAGGCCTTGTAGAATTCCGCTGAAAAACCATCTGGTCCTGGACTTTACTTAGCTTGGAGGCCTCTTATTGCTGTTTCTATTTCAATGCTTGATATGGGCCTGTAAAAATGGTTTAACTCTCATCTCTGAATTTATTTATTTGGGTGTGTTCTCTTCTTTTTCTGATAAGATTTGCTAAGTGTCTGTCAATTTTGTTAATTTTTTCGAAGAACCAACTCTGTTTTGTTGATTCTTTCTACAGTATTTTTTGGATTCTAATTCTTTTAATTCTGATTTAATTTTAATTATTTCATTCCATCTATTGGATTGGCGTTTATCCTGCTGCTCTTTTGCAAGGGGGTTTAGAGGTGTCATTAAATTTTTGGTTTCAGATCTCCCCAATTTGTTGATGTAGGAGTTCAGTGCTATAAACTTGCCTCTGAGTACTGCCTTAGCTGTGTCCCAGAGGAGCTGGAAATTTGAGTGCTCACTTTTGTTGAATAGCATTGAACATTTGAATTTCCTTTCCAATCTCTTCCATGAGCCACTTGGGTTCAGCAGTGTGTTGTTCACCGTCCATGTATTACTAGACTTTCTTTGGTGGCTTTTGGTGTTGAGTTCTAATTTTATTCCCTTGTTGTCAGAGATAATGCATGGCATAACTTCAATGTTTCTGAATCTGGACAAGTTTGCTTTGTGGCCCAAAATGTGGTCTATTTTAGAAAATGTTCCATGTGCTGCTGAGAAAAACATGTATTCTGTTGCTGCTGGATAAAATATTCGGTAGATGTCTGTTAAATCTAGTTGATTTATGCAGCTGTTTAGATCTGCGGTTTCTCTGTTGAGTTTTTGCCGAGTTGATCTCTAGTGGGGAGAGTGGTGTGTTAAAATCTCCAACTATTAATATCTTTGGATGTATGTGGGATTTGAGGGAAAGTAGTGTTTCTTGGATAAATTTGGGTCCTCCATTGTTTGGCGAATAGATATTTAGAATGGTAATATCCTCCTGAAGGAGAGATCCCTTAATTAGTTTGTAGCGACCATTTTTATCTCTTTTCAAGAATTTTAATTTGAAGTCTATTTTAGCTGATATTAGGATCGCCACTCCCACCTGTTTATGGGGGCCGTTTGCTTGATAGATTTTGCTCCAGCCTTTTACATTGAAAATGTGTTTGTTTTTATGGGCAAGATGTGACTCCTGAAGGCAGCAGACAGAAGGATCTTGTTTTTTAATCCAACTAGACAGTCTATGTCGCTTAATTGGAGAGTTAAGTCCTTAATATTAAGACATGGGACTGAGAGTTATATGGGAGCTCCTGCCATGTTATCCACCTTCTTGGGGGCTGCGAAATCTGGGTTCTTCATATGGTTGTTGGATTCTCAATTTGGGTGCAGTTTCTTGGTCTTTATTGTGGTCTTGTTGGTTTTCTATGTGTAGGACATCTTTAAGAATCTTTTGTAGGACTGGTTTGGTGGTGATGTGTTGTTTCAATTTTTCTTTGCTATGGAAGATTTTTATTTGGCCTTCAGTTATGAAGGAGAGTTTAGCTGGGTACAGTATTCTTGGTTGATAGTTGTTTGTTTTTAAGGCATGGCATACATCATTCCAGGCTCTTCTTGATTTGATTGTCTCTGCTGAGAAATTTGAGGTGATTCTAATTGGTTTCCCTTTATAGGTGGTTAATCTTTTCTCCTTGACATATTTAAGGATCTTTTCCTTGGTCTGAGTTGATCCTGTGTGGATTATAATGTGAAGGTGGGATGTCCTGTTCTGGTCTGGTCTATTTGGAGTTCTAAAAGCTTCATGTATTTGAATAGGCCTGTCTTTTTGTATGTTTGGAAAGTTCTCCGCTAGGATCCTATTAAACAAATTTCCTAGACCATTAACTTCTGTTTCTATATGCTCCTCTACACCCATTGTCCTTAGATTAGGCCTTTTGATGGTGTCTTTCAAGTTTTGGATAGTTCTGTCATATTTCTTGGACTTGTCTTGGATTTTTGTATGTTCTTTCTCTATATTATCTAGTCTGTCTTCAATCCACGAGATTCGATCTTCTACACAGCCTAACCTGCTGTCAAGGCTTTCTACTTTGTTTTTTATTTCTTTTACTTCTAATTGGTCACCTTTGATTGGTCAAATTCTTTGTTGAAGGTTTGTTTTAGATCTGGTATGAACTTCTTTACTTCCTAAATTTGGTGTTCAGTGTTTATTCTGAAATCATTTAATTGATTGGTTATGGTTTACTTGGACTCCCGTTCCTTCTGTTGGTTTCCATTCAGCATTTCCTTTGTTGTCTCCCTGAATTCCTTCAGCTCTTTGTTAATGGATCCCATGAATGCCTTTAGTGATCTTTGTGTATTCTCATCCTGCTCTCTCAATTCCTATATTACTCTTTGCTTAACTTCCTCCCGCTCCTTTTCTTGCCATTCCTGTAGTTCTCTTTGAGTGTTCTCAACCTGTTAACGCCATTCCTGCCTTTCTCTTTGAGTATTCTCAAGCTGCTCACGCAATTCATTTATCAGTTTTTGAGTAGCTTCCTCACGCTCATGATATTCCTGGATAAACCTTTAGATTGCCTCCTCTCTCTCCCTATCATGTTCATACAGAGTCCTTTGTAGGTTTTCAATCGTTTCCTACATTGACCTTTTCTTTGCCTCCTCTCTCTCCCTATCACGCTCACACAGAGTCCTTTGTGTGTTTTCAATATTTTCATTTATCAAGTTTGCCAGCAGTGTTTGTAGAGCTATTTTGGAACTCTCCTCTGGATTATTCATTATCTGTTTTGTCTCCTGATTATCATGAGTGGGAATTGAGATACCCGGACTTGCCATTTTGCTTGTGTTTTTCTGGCTTACTCTGCCCATTTGGGATGAAAATAACACCAGTTTTGTGCTAGAATGCTATTTTAAGGCAAGCATCAACCAAAGTCTGAATTTTCACAGTCAATTGTCTGCAGATACAATCTAGTTCAACAAATAAATCTATTCAACATCAAACAACTATATATTAATGGGCTAAGAACCCAAAGTAGAATTTGGAAAACCAGAAATTATTAGCTTCAGGAGAGATGTGGGTAAAAAAATATGAAAAAAGTGATCTGGGAAGGCACAGGGTGAGTTATCTTAACTAAGTCCTAATCTCAAAGCAGGAAATAGGTTGGATAGGATGGAAGTAGAGAGAGAGAAAAAAAGAAGAGAAAGGGAAAGGAAACGAGACCAGAAAAAATAGAAAATAATAATTAATAATATTATGCAGAACAAAAACAAACTATTCAGAGAACATGAATATAATGAGACTATGGGAGGGATATAAAGGAGATGTAAAATGGTTAAAAATAAAAATACTTAAAATATTATATAGGTATAAAGAGGTAGTACTGCTATTAAGGAATTTAAGTCTTAAAGATTTTGAATTGAGTAATAAATTTGTGGATTAAGTGTGCACACAATTGGGATAGAGTATAATAGTCAACTTCTGGTTTATCTGAGGATGTGCAGGACAATTAAGTCACATAAAGAAGAACGAAAGAGAAGAAAAGGTGAAAAGCATAAGAAAGGAAGATAAAAAGATCAGAAGTTCAGTAGAGCTACACAAAAATCAAAAAGAAAATTTTTTTTAAAAAAAGAAAGAAAAACGCACACACACATGGATCCCTAAAATAAAAATTATAAGAGGAAAAAAAAGTTACTAGAAACAATTTTTTCCAAAAATGTTAAAAATTTAAAAAAAAGTTTTAGAAAAGAAAAAAAATTATGAAAAGTAGCAAAAAAAAAAAGACAAAAAATTCTTTCATTTTTTTGGGAGGGGTGGGAAAAATCTGTATCTCCCTTTTGTCTGTAACCAGCCTTTTGTTGGAGTCTCTGTTCTACTTGTGGTCCTGTGGCTTGGTTGATTTCTTAAGTCAGTTTGTTTGAACAGGGAGAAAAATACTCTGCTTTACCCAGAATTTTGCGTTCCTCCTCCTAGGCTAGTTCAATGGAAGTAGGATCTGCTTTGAATATCACAAAAGAGGGAGATGGCTTTTTCCTCAAATTTGGAGATGCTGTGTTCAGGCTAGATTCTGGGTAGTGTTGAGGCCTTTCTGCAAACAGTAGCTTTTCCTGGGGGCTAGTTTGTGAGAAACTCACTGAGCCCAGCCTGGAGCCATTCTCAGGGTTTCTGTTTACTGAATTTCAATTGATTGTCGAGGCTGCTAAAGGGAGGGGCAGCCTATGGCTCTGATTACCTGTTGAAGAAAGCCTCTCCTGGGGCTGGTGCCAGAGCTGGGTGTCTTTTCCCTGGGTGTAGCTGAGTCTGGCAGGTGGGCTTAAGTTCTTGTGACCTGCTAAATGACTCTAATTTTATTCAAAGGCCTGAGTTGGAGCTAGCAGCTCCTCCAAGCTTTGTCGGTATCCAAGATGGAGATCTCTGGTACTGGGTGGGGAGGGGTGGCCTTAACTCCTCTGCTCCCTGAGAAGGAGTGAGGATGTCAGGCTTCTACTCATGCCGAGTCTTGGTTCCTGGGTTGTTTCTGTTATGAGAACTGCAGGATGAAGATGTCCGCTCCTTGTTGGTTCTTGCTGGTTTTGAGTAGAATCCGCTCGCCCGCAGTGCTGGTTCCTTGGTCTCGCACTCTCTGTGATTCAAGTATGGTGGGTTCGGCCACTGCAGCAGTGGCAAGAGCTCAGATTTCTCTCCTTGCCTGGATTTTCCTACTCTGGCCTAACTCTCTGTCCTGTGATGGCACACATGGTGTGATTCTCTGGCTTAGGACTGTTCACTGGAACTCTAAAACTGCTTTCTATGCAAGAGCTTGTTTAGCCAATGCTTCTCCTCCGCCATCTTCCGAGGCTTTCACTACTAATATCACTGTTTGTCTCAAAATGCTTTAAATTCTACACCCTCTAAGATGGGCATAGAGTTATACTGTGGAACTTTTCTCCTTAGAGAGTGAGTACTACCCTATTGTTTAAAATAGACAAAGTACCTTGATAGAGACACTGGGTGTGTGCAAACAACAAGTGATAGTTAAACAATGTTCTTATTAGTTTATAAAGATGAAATTGAAATAGAGCAACTATGAACTCAAAAGGAATGTGCAAAAAGACAAAGGCACAAAGTAGAATGTGTCAAGGATATGCTGAAGTATAATTTCAAATTATGTACTCACGTTTGAGGGTGTGTTCAAAGTACAGCTTCAGACAATGCAGTTGGATATCTTGGGCAGAAAACTACTTTAAACTACTTTGGGATAACTACCAGTAGAAGCCCCTAACTCTGACTCTAATCACATCACAACATCATCAACTTAGGGACTATTTTCCAAGTGCAAAATACAAAAAAGAGGACTCATCACAGTTAGTGTTCTGGTTGAAGTAATGGCAATCACATAACTTTTCTTATAAGTCTTCATTTTTTTGGAGCTTTAAAGTAGGAAAAAGCCAAGTATATATTTTGCATGTACCTAAATTAAGTGGGACGCATTATGTTGGTCTCTTTTTAACTGGGAAGCTATAGATTATGTCTTTTTATACTCTAACTTAGAACAATGATCTGCTGTCAGTTATTTCTTCTCTTCCTCTTCTTTTGCCCTTCCACTTACATAATTTTTATTTAAAGAGACTTACTTGAGCTTGCATTTCTAAATTCTTCAAAATTATCTGAATTTCTTCATATTTCTGGAAGCCTCCTATATCTTTTTCAAGGGAATATTTTGTCACTACCATTTTTATCCTATATGATGTCTTCCTGTCTAACTCTGCAAGAAATACATTAGAGTTATCCAGGTATCTCAACACTTGTACCACCATAAAAAACTATCTTACTTAGAAATCATGATTTTAGTATATCTGGGGAGGCGGCATCTGTCATTTTTGAATGACCCTAATGATACTTACATGCAATCATGATTTAAACCAACATGCCACTCAGAAGATGAACAAATCCATTAAACACACACACGGTGGAATTGGAAGCTTCCAATTCATAAGAAAATGGAAAGACTTGGAAAAATCCTACTAAGAAAAATAAGCAACACACAAAGAAACAGATTCCATGCTTTTCATCATGTGTAATAATTAGGTAATGTCTAAGATAGTCCTAGCGGATGAGCAGGATGGCTCAATAGCTATGTATAAATATACATATAAGAGAATGCTAAGCAAAATGAACTCCTAGACATGGAAACAGAGGTTTTTCTTTGTGGTTGTTGTTTTTACTGTACTATGTGATTTCTTTTTCTTTTGTGTTTTTCCCTATGGTTTATTCCCTGCTGTATTTGATTTCAATATCCTGTGTATTATATACACATGTATCTTAATTTGGCAAGGGAAGAGGAACAACAAAATGGCGAGAAAAAGGACAACATGTAGGATATTCACATGACAACTTGTGAGGGGTATTGGGGTAAAGTAAAAGTGTGAGAAAAATGAGGGAGGGCATAAAAAGTTAGACTTTTTAGATAGTCACTACCTTACAATTAATGCAACCCCTTCCATATATCACCTTGACAATAAAATTAAATTTAAAAATAAGCTACATAAAATATAATTTCACTGTATTTCTATAGTATATGATATTCTATATGTATTTAATTTTTTAAAAATGAACAATAATTGGTTTCTCATTTGAATTAATTACCCCTTTCTTTTTCAGAGGGTCATCAACTTGAATCCTATCAAACTATACAAAATTTTCAGAATATTCTGCCATTATTTAAAAAAAAAACATTATTTTAGTATTGTCTCATACTAAATAGGAAACAGTCCAATTCTCTGGAAACTCCTAATTTTTAAAACTAAATATTTGTTAAGAGGACAGAATATATGTGTTCTACTAAGTACTCATTTTCAAATTCTTAGCATGCCATACCAGAGGCATTTAAAACAGTGCCTGTATGCATTTTATTTAATTCTTCAATAGATACAGTTTCCAATGTGGCATTACATATTTAAAGGTCAACAGAGAAACTAGCCTCATTCTGGTAGAAGATAAAACTATGAAGTATCTATAAGAATTAATTCCTCTAGAGTAAACATTTTTTCATCATAGTAAGCTATTATTTCAATGACAATCAATTCCAACATTTTATGCAGTAAGGTCATTGTAGCCCAACAGTTTACACTTTGTAAGCCGCACCTTAAAATTCCCTAAATTCACAGCATGACTAGCTCATCTCTATTGTGAAAAAATTGTACACTTCTGCTAATATTATGCCCTTTCTATTGTTGAAGAAACACTAAACTAAACTTTGCTGCATCATTTTCCCTCAAGTGGTATCTTTCAGATCAGAAAACTTGAAAATATTATTTATACATATCTTTTCGTCTACCATAGATATTCATGACGCAAAGATCTGTATATTATGGTTCAAAGCCCACCCAGTCAGGAAGGTTCCTTAGATTCTTATCTCCAATAAACTGCTCAGGAAGAGCCAGACACAAGTAGCACTGAGGTTCAACTGGTAGAGCAGTATCCTTGAGCAAAAAACAGGCTCAGGGACAGTGCCCAGGCCCAGACGTCAAGCCCTAGGACAAACAAAACAACAAAAACAAAATGAAAACATACCCCAAACCTAGCATTTTTCTCATTGTATACATAGGTATATAAATAAGGAAATTTCTTCCTATGTTATGTGCAGGTAGAAGAAAAAAGATTTCAAACAATAACTCTCTTCATACCATGTTACACCAAACTCTCAAAACATTGCTCTTTTTCTAAATTTATAAATTAATAGCTTCTATTTATTCTCAACTCTTTCTAGATTATTCACATTATTATGTTATACATGAACTGCTGGAATTAACTATTAACTAAGTCCTAATTACAACTCTCTTGAAAAAATATTCTAGACAAATAATATGTCAGAATCATTTGTGAATTTGTAAATTAAAACTTTTACCTAAAAAGTATTTTGTAGTATCCTATAGAATATGAAATTACAAGCAAAAGATATTTATTTCAAATCTAAATTCTAATTTAGTAAGGTCTACAAAGTCCTAATTAGGTAACTTTGCTGTTTCTCCTGGCTTAAGCTTTTGTAATCCTTCATTATTTCTTTGGAATCCAACAGAATGATGCTAAATTTTTCAAATTTTTGGTTCGGAATCTTGACGTATTTTGTATCTAGAAGTATTCTGTAATGAAGAGAGCATTTTGGCCTGCACACCCTCAGATAAACCCATAGTTTTCTATTAGACCCTATCCCCCATTGTGTACAAACTTAATCTACAAATTTATTACTCAAGTCAAAACCTCTAAGACTTAAATTTCTTAATAGCAGTACTACCTCTTTATACCTATATAATATTTTAAGCATTTTTATTTTTAAGTTTTTCACATCTCCTTTATATCCCTCCCCTTCTCTCAATAAATTCACGTTCTTATCTAAAAAATAGATTGTTATGGATTCTACATAATTTTATTAATTTTTACCTTTCTATTTTTTCTGGTCTCTTTTCTTTTCCCGTTCCCTTTTTTTTCCTCTCTCTCAAATTTCATCCTACCCAACCTATTTCCTGCTTTGAGATTAAGACTTAGTTCACTCCCGCTGAGCCTCCCCACATCAATCTATTCCTATTTTTTTACCCACATCTCTCCCTAACCCTAATAATTTCTGGTCTTCCAAATTCTTCTTTGAGTTTTTTAGCCCATTAACGTATAGTTGTTTGATGTTGAATAGATGTATCTGTTGAACTAGATTGTATCTGTAGATTATTGACTGTGCAAATTCAGACTTGGGTTCATGCTTGCCTTAAGATAGTGTTCTAGCACAAAACTGGGGCTATTTTCATCTCAAATGGGCAGAGTAACCCAGAAAAACACAAGAAAAATGGCAAATCCGGGTATCTCAATTCCCAATCCAGATAATCAGGGGACAGAACAGACAATGAATAATCCAGAGGAGAATTCCCAAATAGCTCTACAAACACTGCTGGCAAACATGATAAGTCAAAAGATTGAAAGCATACAAAGGTCTCTGTATGAGCATGATAGGGAGAGAGAGGAGGCATTCCAAAAGTTTATACAGGAATATCATAAGCTTGAGGAAGCTATTCAAAAGCTGATACAGGATTTGCATGAGCAGCCTGAGAATACTCAATGAGAAAAGCAGGAATGGAGTGAACAGGCTGAGAACACTCAAAGAGAACTACAGGAATCCCATGAACGGGAGGATGATTATCAAAGAGTAATATAGGAATTGAGAGAGCAGGAAGAGAATACACAAAGATCACTAATGGCATTCATGGAATCCATTAACAAAGAGCTGAAGAAAGTCAGGGAGACCACAAAGGGAATGCTGAATGGAACCCAACAGAAGGAATGGGAGTCCAAGGTGACCATAACCAATCAACTAAGTGAGCTGAGAATAAACATTGAACATCAAATTAAGGAAGTAAAGAAGTTCATACAACATCTAAAACAAAGCTTCAACAAAGAACTTGAAGCCATCAAAGCTGACCAATTAGAAGGAAAAGAGATAAAAAATAAAGTAGAAAGTGTTGACAGCAGGTTAGACCATGCAGAAGATAGAATCTCAGGGATTGAAGACAGCCGAGATATTATAGAGAAAGAACTTACAAACATCCAAGACAAGTCCAAGAAATATCATACATCTATCCAAGACTTGGAAGACAACATCATAAGGCCTAATCTAAGGATAATGGGTGTAGAGGAGCACCTAGAAAGAGAAGTTAATGGCCTAGGAAATTTGTTTAACAGGATCCTAGCAGAGAACTTCCCAAACATGCAAAAAGATAGGCCTATTCAGATACACGAAGCTTTTAGAACTCCAAACAGACCAGACCACAATAGGACATCCCACTGTCACATTATAATCCACACAGGATCAACTCAGACCAAGGAAAAGATCCTTACAGCTGTCAAGGAGAAAACATTAAACACTTATAAAGGAAAACCAATTAGAATCACCTCAGATTTCTCAGCAGAGACAATCAAAGCAAGAAGAGCCTGGAATGATGTATGCCATGCCCTAAAAACAAACAACTATCAACAAAGAATACTGTACCCAGCTAAACTGTCCTTCATAACTGAAGGGCAAATAAAAACCTTCCACAGCAAAGAAAAATTGAAACAATACATCTCCACCAAATCAACCCTACAAAACATTCTTAAAGATGTCCTACACATAGAAAACCAACAAGACCACATTAAACGTCAAGAAACTGTACCCAAACTGAGAATCCAAGAACCATAGAAAGAACCCAGTTTTTACAACCCCCAAGAAGGTGGATAACATGGCAGGAACTCCCAAATACCTCTCAGTACTTTCTCTTAACGTTAACGGACTGAACTCTCCAATTAAGCGACACAGGCTGTCTAGCTGGATTAAAAAACAAGACCCTTCTATCTGCTGCCTTCAGGAGTCACATCTTGCCCATAAAAACAAACACATTTTCAATGGTAAAGGTTGGAACAAAATCTACCAAGCAAACGGCCCCCATAAACAGGTGGGAGTTGTAATCCTAATATCAGATAAAATAGACTTAAATTAAAATTCTTGAGAAGAGATAAAGAACTCCACTACATACTAATTAAGGGATCTCTCTTTCAGGAGGATATTAAAATTCTAATTATCTACTCGCCAAACAATGGAGCACCCAAATTTATCCAAGAAACACTACTTTCCCTCAAATCCCACATAACTCCAAAGACATTAATTGTTGGGGATTTCAACACACGAATTTCCCCACTAGATAGATCAACTCTGCAAAAACTCAACAGAGAAACTGCAGATCTAAACAGCTGCATAGATCAACTAGATTTAAAAGATATCTACCGAACATTTCACCCAGCAGCATCAGAATACACGTTTTTCTCAGCAGCACATGGAACATTTTCAAAAATAGACCACAATTTAGGCCACAAAGCAAACTTATCCAAATTCAGAAAAATAGAAGTTATACCTTGCATTCTCTCGGACCACAAGGGAATAAAATTAGAACTCAACACCAAAAGCCACCAAAAAAGTCCAGTAACACATGGAGGGTGAACAACACACTGCTGATTCACGAGTGAGTCAAGAAAGAGATTAGAAAGGAAATTCAAATGTTCATGCTATTCAACCAAAATGAACACACAAGTTACCAGCTCCTCTGGGACACAGCAAAGTCAGTACTCAGAGGCAAGTTTATAGCTCTGAGCTACTACATCAACAAATTGGAGAGATCTGAAACCAACAATTTAATGACACATCTAAATCTCCTTGAAAAAGAGCAGCAAGATAAACCCCAATCCAGTAGATGGAAAGAAATAATTAAAATGAAATCAGAATTAAATGAATTAGAATCCAAAAAAAACTATAGAAAGAATCAACAAAACAAAGAGTTGGTTCTTCGAAAAAATTAACAAAATTGACAGACCCTTAGCAAATCTTATCAGAAATAGTAGAGAACACTCCCAAATAAATAAACTCAGAGACGAGAATGGAAACATCACCAAGGAAAAAACCAAGATTCAAAACATTATAAGGGAATACTTCTCAAAACTTTATGCTAATAAGTTTGAGAACTTGACAGATATGGACATTTTACTAGCAAATATTGACATGCCAAAACCAGCTTAACAGGCCAATATCGAGCGTTGAAATAGAAACAGCAATAACAGACCTTTCAGCTAAGAAAAGTCCAGGACCAGATGGTTTTACAGCAGAATTTTAAAAGGCCTTCAAAACCTACTTCACACCAATTCTCCTCCAACTCTTCAATGAAATTGAAAGAGAAAGTTCACTACTGAACACATTCTATGAAGCCATCATAACCGTCATCCCAAAACCAGGCAGGGACTCATCATAGAATTAGAACTATAGACCCATTTCTTTGATGAACATTGATGCAAAACCACTCAACAAAATATTGGCCAACCGACTTCAACAATTCACTCAAAAATCATACACCATGATCAAACAGGATTCACTTCAGGGAAGCAATGCTGGTTCAATATATGCAAATCAATTAATATTATTCATCACATCAACAGGAGCAAGAATAAGAACCACATGGTTATCTCAATAGATGCAGAAAAACATTCGACAAATCCAACACCCCTTTATGATGAAGGTTTTGGAAAAATTAGGAATCCATGGAACATTCCTCAATAAAATAAACAGTGTATATGACAAAACTACAGCCAGCATTATACTTAATGGTGAAAAACTAAAGCCATTTCTTCTTAACTCAGGAACAAGACAAGTATTAGAATTAGTATTAGAATGCCTAGCTACAGCAATAAGACAAGATGCAGACATAAAGGGGATCCAAATAGGGAAAGAAGAAATAAAACTCTCCCTCTTTGCAGACGACATGATCTTGTATTTAAAGAATCCCATAGACTCCACTCCCAAATTACTCAAGCTGATTCAAAACTTTGGCAAAGTAGCAGGGTATAAAATTAAAACCCCAAAATCTATGGCCTATCTGTATGCCAACAATGAGAAAAGTGTGGCTGAAATTAGGAAAGCAACTCCATTTGTAATAGCCCCACAAAAATTAAAACACCTAGGAATTAACTTAACCAAAGAAGTGAATGAACTCTATGATGAAAACTTTAAAATCTTGGAAAAGGAAATCAACACAGAACTTAAAAAATGGCAAAACCTCACATGCTCCTTAACATCATGAAAATGGCAATTCTTCCCATGGCTATCTACAAATTCAACGCGATACCTATCAAAATTCCAATCTCATTCTTCAAGGAAATAGAAGAGGCAATCCAAAAATTCATATGGAACAATAAAAGATCCAGAATAGCAAAAACGCTCCTCAACGGAAAGAACACTGCTGGAGAAATATCAATATCAAATTTCAAACTCTACTATAAAGCCATAGTAATCAAAACAGCTTGGTATTGGCATAACTGACCTCAGGACCAATGGAATAGAATTGAAAACCCAGAAATGAACCCACAGACCTATAGCCATCTAATCTTCGATAAGGGAAGTAAAACAATAGAATGGAACAAAGACAGCCTTTTCAGTAAATGGTGCTGGCAACATTGGTTAACTACTTGTAGAAAACTAAAGCTAGATCCTTATATATCACCCTGAACCAGAATCAACTCCAAATGGATCAAAGACCTTGAACTCAAAGCAGACACTCTGAAAACATTACAGGATGGAATAGGAGAAACCTTAGGTATCCTTGGCTCAGGCCGAAATTTTCTGAATAGAGACCCGGAAACAAAAGAAATCAAAGAAAGTTTGGACAAATGGGATTGCATAATGTTGCAGAGCTTCTGCATGGCAAAGGACATATGTAGCAAGATCAATAAAAAGCCCCGGATTGGGAGAAGATCTTTACTAGCCATACAACGGACAAGGGTCTCATATCTAAAATATACTTGGAATGCAAAAAATTAAATCCTCCAACAACATATCCTCAAATAAACAACTGCCCAATAAACAAGTGGGCTAAAGACTTAAAGCGAAACTTCTCTGAAGAAGAAAGATGTTCAATAGACACATGAAGAAATACTCAACATCCCTAGCCAAAAAGAAATGCAAATCAAAACAACATTGAGATACCCCCTCACTCCAGTTAGAATGGCAAAAATCAAGAACTCTAACAACAACAAATGGTCGAGGGGATGTGGACAGAAGGGAACCTTACATCATTGTTGGTGGGAATGTAAACTTGTTCAACCACTTTGGAAAGCAGTATAGAGGTTCCTCAAAAGACTCTACATCGAACTCCCCTATGACCCAGCAATCCCACTTTTGGGCATTTACCCAAATGTTTACAAACAAGACCACACTAAAGGTACCAGCACAACTATGTTTATTGCAACATTATTAACCATAGCTAAGATCTGGAACCAACCCAGATGCCCCTCAGTAGATGAATGGATCAAGAAAATGTGGCATATATACACTATGGAATTCTATGCCTCCATCAGAAAGAATGACATTGCCCCATTAGTTAGGAAATGGAAAGACTTGGAAAAAATTATATTAAGCGAAGTACGCCAGGCCCAAAGAAACATAGGTCCCATGGTTTCCCTTATTTGCAATATCTAGTATATGTATAAGTCAAGTGGAAAAGTTCAGATAATGTGATGTTAGGAAAATGGGAAAATGATCCCTTAGATACGTATTTTAATGTTTCTTTCTTTCATGCATGTGTTTCTAAACCATTTATAAGATTATTTCTTTGTTTCTTTGTATGTCCCTCCCCCACAGTATAACCCCAGCTTTCACTATATTTGATGTCAATATAACTTGTGGAGGAGATGGGGAAAAACAAGTCGTTTAAGGATACAGGTGGACCTGTTGCAACAATGAGAAGTACAAGTTTTCATGTCCAAAATGAGCTTTACAACGTCGGTGCCGGGGGTGGGGGGAGGGAGAAAGTTTGGGACTGGGGAGGGAGGGGGGAAGCTGGGAAGGGATTTGAAGGGTAAACAAAGGAGGAGGCTGCAATGCTTAGTAAGAAATGTACGCATTATCCTGCCCATGTAATTGTAACCCCTCTGTACAGTATGTTCACAAATAAAATAAAATATTTAAAAAAATCCTTTCCTTGGAAAATAATAATAATAATAATAATAATAATAATAATAATAATAATAATAATAATAATAATAATAATAATAATAATAATAATACTATCTGGCTCAGAACTCGCACCATTTTTCTCCCACAGCTGGGATTCCAACTCAGGTCTGGGTAAATCTATAACACTGTGGGGGAAATGGAAGCTCAACATCCTTGAAAATTATAATATCAGGCCAGGTCACAGGTCCTAAATTGAAGCCCCAGCACAGGAAATAATAATGTACCACCTACTTTACATATAGGATCTATTTACATATATGTATAGAATGCATCATGAGTTCAGTTTAGTTACTCTTTTTATTGTGTGTCTTAGTCATGGATGCATTTGTGTTTTATTGAGTATGAAGACAGACATAACTGTACCGACACAGATAACAACTTATTCCTATGGTTATAGAGTTGCCTATATAGAATTCTCCATCCTCCCTGAGACCCAGAACTTTCACAGGACAGGAAAACAAGTGGATCGATGGGCTTCTCACATTAGGATTAATCTTTTGGCAGTATTGGGATTTGAACTCAGAGCTTAGCAGGCCCAATTGGCGAAAGGGTCTAGGTGAGGATACCAACCTGTGAGCAACTAAGGAGCTAGGGGTTTCCCGGACCTGAGTTTGAGGCTCGGGGTGGAATCCCATCTACCATGTTGTCAGGTATTCGTTCATCCCACAAAAGATGGACAGGGTCTATGGAAAGGTAAGTGCGACCACTCGCCCGTTTCCAAGCCTCCCTCATCTCAGGAGACAATCAGACCCAGCAGGGACTCAACTCAAGCAGGAAAACTCATTTATTAACACAGATCAAGCCATTTTTAAAGCAAAAAAGAGTGGGTGGCATGAGAGGGGAAGAGGAACCAATCACTGTTAAGGTCACATACTATCATGCACCTAAGCTTCCATGGTCTGGTTACATACACATACTATCATGCACCTAATCTTCCATGGTCTGGTTACATACTGTAAAGCAAATCGGGCTCTGCCCACTCAACTCCCTATCAGCGCCATCTTTACTGTCCATGTGCTCTATAGATTCCCTCTTTTTTGTTTAAATGGCAGACCCACCTCCAAGTTAGTTATCTTTTTCCCTCCTCTGTAAAGGTTATTTTGAAAGGATTCCATTGGTATGGATAGCATTGGCCATCAGTCCCACCACAGTTAGAAATGTCCAAAGCAGTTCAATTAATTCCTGGGCATATATAAAAGTCAGTATCTCGTAAGGTCATCCTCTTCAAAACCTGGGAGCAGCCTGGGTATTGGGAGTTCCACACATGTGGCATGGTGCATCCTCGTGGGCCCCCATACTCAGGCCATTCTACTATAGTCCAGAAAAACAAGGAAAATTTAAAACAAACTGCAGACATAGCAGAGCAATCCTGGGTACCTGGTGTCTTTTAAGTAAGCCAGTTCCTTGTACGTGCCTTTAAGCGAGCACAGTGGTCAAGATGACTTTGAGCTTTACTTTAAGCTCCAAATGGCTCCCAATATCTTCCCCTGTCTTTGTTTAAGGAAGTGAACCCACCTATCTTCTTTTGGGTGGATCGCCTTGTCTGCCTGACCCATCATCGAGAACTTCTTCAGAGCAAGGGACAGACTGACACCCCCTCTTACCCATTTCTGGCTGTGATTCCTCCCTGGGAGAAATTTATTCACTTGGAGCTTGATCTTATGTAATTGGCTGGCTAAACTCATAAGAGTTTTGCAGTGCACATATAATGCAAGTAAGGCATAGAGAAACAATCAGCAAAAGCATTCCCAGGCCAAGTAATGTCATTAGCAGTCTTTTAGCATTAGTCAGGGATGGGATAGCAGTCTTTGCCACTTCAGAGTCCAGAGGTGGAGGTTGTTTTGGAGCAGATTTTAGACATGTTTACAGGAAAGCATAACAAAATGTGGTTGTACAAGCAAGTAGTAAAAGAACAATTAGAGCTGGTAACATTAAAATAAGTGCTCCTACACAAATATTAAATGGTCCATACATAATGACATAGGGTGGTGATCAAAATGAAGGTCAGGCCTCCAGGTCAAAGGAACAGCTTCTCTTGAAGTCTATTGATGATTTCTGCATTGTCAGCGCAGATCACTGTCCAGGTCACCTGTTGGGGTTAATCATTGGAGAGAGGGACTTGAAAGAGAGACACTTTAAGAAGGACTGCTTACAACAATCCCTCCGCCAAATGGCTGGGAGGGGGAAATTGCCCCCTACACCCTGCAAGTCCCTCTCCATGATGATCTTGGGGTTCCTCGGCCCTGGGCTGCCAGCACCTGGGTAATAGCCTCAGTCATGGCAGATGTCTGAGCCTGTAAAGCTAAAGCTAGTGATTGGGACTGGTGCTGTTGCATTCCCACATCCTATGAGGCCACCACCCATCTGCTCAGTGAACTCTCTCAATCCCGCACAGGCCGTGCAGTGGTATGAATTCATCCCTTCCCAGACCAGTAGCTTTACAAACTGATCCCGGAGGTTCCCTGCTGGAAGCTTGTGATGAATGCTCTGTTGGACTCAGTCTACAAACTCAGCTAGAGGCTCACCAGGTTTTTGCCTCACTCCTGCTATAGGGGACTCAGTAGGCCTATCATCCAGTTTGTACCAAGTGACAAGTCCTGCTTGCCTCACCTAGTCACGGTATGGACCAGGAATTGCCTCCTGTTGGATGCCAGTGGAGTACCCTTCCCCGTCCCTGTTAACAAGGCATAAGTAATAGGTATCATGGGTTGAGCCTGCTGGTTATTCTCTACTTGCCCTCTACATTCCTCCTTAAAGAAAGCACACATTTAATAAACTGAGAACTAGTGAGGACAGCTTTAGCCACATCCAGTCAGGCTTTAGCAACACCTGGGTGATAAGCAATGTCCTGTAATAAGCTCTGGGCCAAAGGAGAGTTTGGGACATCCTCCACCACCACGTTGCAGAGCTCTTTAAGATCCTTAGCTTCCCATGGATACCATTCCAAGGGCCTGTTTGCTCTTGGTGCCAGATTGACCGTTTACACTTGGGGTAGCAAATCCTGTGGCCTAGGGTCCATGCTCTCAGGTGGCCCTTCCTTTCCAGGGTAGGCCTCCTAGTAGGTTACTTCCCCCGCCCTACACCCCTCCATGGATGGTTTGTGGGGGTCCGATTCTTGCAGGTATCTCTCACAGATCGTGTAGGGTTCCGTACCTCCCCTCCAATCGGGGGAATAGGAGAGGGGCTATGACCATCAGGGGCATCTGAATCAGAGGGACTAACTTTCATCCTCGTTTTGACTTCCATGGTGCATGTTTCAGTGTGTTCTAGGTCAAATTTGACCCATTCCTTTTCCTTCTCACTTCCCAAGTCCTCCTTTACTCCTCCTAGGCCTAATATTGCCTCCTCCTCCTTCTTCTGTAAGATAGCATTACCCATAGTAAGGGTTTCACTTACCCTGACAGACTGCTTAGCCTCTGCTGGTATTTTTTCCTTTCGTGCCCCTTGTTGGGAGCCAGATGTTGGGTCTTCATCCATCCCACAAAAGACGGACAGGGTCCGAGGAAAGGTAAGTGTGGCCGCTCGCCTGTTCCCCAATCTCCCTCAGCCAGGGAGACAATCAGATGCAGCAGGGAGTCAACTCAAGCAGGAAAACTCATTTATTAACATAGAGCAAGCCATTTTTAAAGCAAAAAAGAATGGGTAGCATGGGAGGGGAGGAAGAGGAACCAAACACTGTCAAGGTCACATCCTATCATGCACCTAAGCTTCCACGGTCTGTTTAAGCACTGAACATAAAGCAAATCGGGCTCTGTCCACTCAACTCCCTATCAGCGCCATCTTTGCTGCCCATGTGCTCTACACCATGTGAGTACTGATTCTTGGATCTTTTCCCTTTCCTCCAATTTCTGAATGTGATCCTTATTGTCACACTTCATGAACTCTTAATTAAAAATTATTGTTGTGCCATACGTCTTGCCTATCATTTCCTATGAGAATCATGCATGAACTAAACTCTTCCCTAGGCCTGAATTCAAGAACCTCATAACATTTATAGACATGTTAAATATACGAGTTATATTTACATCTATATATTAAGTCTATATTGTGTTTGTTGGAGTGAATCATTATGTTTTATTATTGATTTAGCATTTATTTTACGAACTGTGAGTGCACCCATAATATTTACTACATTTATTCTAATCTATTCCATAGCATGTAACTTTACAGACATATTATGAACTTGCACAGAAAAGGAAAACAGGTGTCACACTTGAAATCTTACACCAGGAAGAAATTTTTGGCAATGATGCGACCTGATCTGAAAGCCTGAGAGGTCCAATTCTTGAATGGGTGAGTGTCAGCACCACAGCCTCTAGCCCATTCAGCTGCCAAGTCGATCCCAAGACCTGGGATCAAGCCCCTGTTTGGCCAAAATCGCAGTAACTTTCTATGACGATGGTGGTACATAAATAAATATAAATATCTAAATTTGGCCAAAATCACAGTAACTTTCTGTGACGATGGTGGTACATAAATAAATATAAATATCTAAATTTGGCCAAAATCTCAGTAACTTTCTATGACGATGGTGGTACATAAATAAAAATAAATTTAGATATTTAGGTACTGCCAGAGGTGTGTATCTAGTATTCAATGACATATACTATGTTCCAACCGATTCTCATGTATTTAATGGGGATTCCATTTAATCAATAATATTGTTTTAATGCATAATAAACTATGAATTAAAACCAATCTGTGTCCTGTGATTATTGGGTCTAAATTTATTCTAGATTCATTTTGAGGGACTACTCATCCAACCATGACATTTATCACATTTCCATGGTATTCCTATGGACAGGCAATAGTTTCTTAGACTCTCCAGCCCCTTTTAAATGGCATGATCAGGATTCGAACTCAGGGCCTAGCGTCCAGGTTGGCCTATGGCTTCACTGACAGCCCGCCAGCCTTCAGCAATGCCAGGTGAACTACAGGTTGCAGCCATGTCATTCAGACCCAGGATGGTCCCCGTGCAATGAAGAAAAATAGAAACTGCTGACCTTCTGTGGTCCGTGGCTTTTTTTTGATGGTGTTTTCATTTTGTTTTCCTGTTAGTCCCTGAGGCCTAGGACCCAGGATGGGCTGTGGGTACAGAGACTGCACCATCCCAGCCTAGGGTCATGGAAACTGAGGAAGAATTGCCATGACCTGAGTTAAAGCCCCGTGCACGGCAAAAAATAAATAAATTAATTAATAATATTACTGAAGCTCCCTGTCTTGGATTTTGTGCCATTTTGTTGTTTGCCAGGCAGGGATGCATCTTGGGATCTGGGTAATTTTAATGCACTGAGCGGGTGGAGGAAAAGAAAGCTCTCCTCCCTTGAAGACAAGCAATTCAGGCCTGTTCCCTAGAACTGAATTCAAGCCCCAGCCCTGGAGAACATAACATTTATAGACATGTTTATTATATGATTTATACTTACATCCATATATTCAATTTATATCGTGTTTGTTGGAATGATTCATTATATTTTATTATTTATTTATCTACTTACCATTTATTTATAGACTGACTGTGAGTGCACCTATAACATTTATTACATTCATTCAAATCTATTCCACAGCATGGAGCTTTGCAGACATATTTTTACATCATACCTGACACCCAGCACTCGCACAGAAAAGGAAAACAGGTATCACATTTGGAATCTTTCTTGAGGAAGACATTTTTAGCAATGCTGGGGCCTGAACTGAAGCCCTAGGAGGCCCAATTCATGAATGGGTGAGTGTCAGCATGGCAGCCTCTAGCACATTCAGATGCCAGGTGGATACCAGGACCTGGGATCGAGACTCAGGTTTGGCCAAAATAGCAATACTTTTCTATTCAGACAGTGGTATAAAAATAAATATATATTTAGAAATTTAGATACTTCCAGTGATGTGTATCTAGTAGTATTCAATGACATATACTACCTTCCTAGTGATTCACAGGTATGTAGTGAGAATTCTACTTAATCAATAGTATTCTTTTAGGGGCTGGGAAAGTGGTCACTGGGAGAGTGCTTGTCTTGCATGCATGAGCCCTGGGTTCAATTCCTCAGCACCACATGATCAGAAAAAGCCTGGAATGGTGCTGTGTCTCAAATGGTACACACTATCCCTGAGCTTAAAAGCTGACGGAGACTTCCCAGGACCAGAGTTCAGGCCCCACTACCGACAAAACACACACACACACACACACACACACACACACACACACGTATTCTTTTAATGCATAATAAACTATGAATTAAAATCAATCCACAGCTTGTGAATACTGGGTTTAATTTTATGTTAGGCTGATTGACACACTACTCATCCAACCATGACATTTATCACATTCCTCTGGTGTTCCTATGAACAGACAATAGTTTCTTAGGCTCTCCAGCCTTTTCTAAGTGCCATGACCAGAATTCAAATGCCCAGGTGTCCAGATTGGCCTATGGGTTCGCTGCCAGCCTGCCAGCCTTCAGCAATGCCAGGTAACCTACAGGTTATAGCTGTGTCATTTGGAACCGGCATGGTCACCATGCAAGGAAGGAAAACCGAGAAACCGCCGACTGTCTGCAATTCGCGGCTATTTTTCAGTGCCATTTTCAATTTGTTTTCCTGTCAGCCCCTGAAACCTCGGATCCCAAGATGGGCTGTGGGCCCAGAAGCTGCACCATTCCAGCTTAGGGTGATGGAGGCTGAGGCAGAGTTGCTACGACCTAAGTTCAAGCCCCGTGCCTGGCAAAATAAATGAATAAATAAATAAAATAAAATAAATTTTAATAAAGTATATAAAAAGTAAAATAAAAAATTTTAAAAATTTTAAAATATTAAAAATACTAATGGAGCTCCCTGGCTTGGAATTCGTGTCTGCTTTTTTCTGCTAGGCCTGGGATTTGAACTCAGAGTCGGAATCTCTAATGCACTGTGGAGAATGGGGAAACTCACCCTCTTTGAATACAAGCAATTCAGGCCTGTTCCCTAGGCCTGAATTCAATCCCCAGCCCTGTTAAAGTAATATTCATCCACACTTGAAAAAAAATTTTAATATCTACATAATTATGTTTACTGTATATTGCTTTCAGGGTATTTATTTTTTGTATTATTCATTCATTATATTTATTGACTATTACTATACTTATTACACATATTAAATTTATTACATATTATGAGAACTATACAGATTTGCATATATATTATATATCTTACTTCAGACCCAGGACATTCACTGAATTTCTATATTAGATGATCCCATGCTTAGAAAAACAGAAAGAATACACCAACCAAAGTCTAATTTATCCCTAGGCACCCCAGTTGCCCACATCTGTAATCCTAGCTACTCAGGAGGCTGAGAACTGGACGATGATAATGAAGGCAGAAAAGCCTGAGAGAACTCATCTCCAATTAACTGGCAAAAAGCCCGGCTACAGGTATGGCTGAAGTGGTAGAAAATCAGCTATGAACAACAAAGGCAAGAAAGACCAAGCTGAGTTCAAGTTCATGGAGGGAGAGAGGGAGATAAAAGGGAGAGAAATCCTCCAAAAACAGAGAACAAAACAACAGTAGAAAAATCCCACATAATTTATGGTACCAACCAAAATGGAAAAAAAATAATGAAGCTTGTGCAGTTGAATAACTTTACATGAACATATATGCTCTTAGGTACACTTCAAAGCTACATTTTAATAATATATGTATATATATTCATAATGAATATATAATATATCTTTAAATAAACTAAGAAACCAGCCAATGAATAAATACTTCTGAATTAGTGCCTTAAACATAGCATTATAAATTATTTATACTAAAAGTATATTCCAGGTTTATTTTCTCAGAATCAATCTTTAAGAAGTTTATTCACGTGCCTGGCATAGGTGGCTCATGCCTATAATCCTAGCTAATCAGGAGGCTGAGATTTGAGGATGGCGGTTCAAACCCAGCCTGGACAGGAAAGTTGGTGAGACTCTTAATTCCAATAAACCACTAGAAAACCGGAAGTAGCATTGTGACTCAAGAAGTAGATTGCTTACATTGAGCTGAAGAGTGCAGGGATAACCCCTGAGTTCAGGCCCACGACCAAAAAAAAAAAAAAGTTTGTTCATACAGATCATAAAATTCTAACACTTTGAGCTTTAGGAAACTTTTATGCCAGAGTCTTATGCTCTTTAGGCGAATACTCCACTACTGACTACATCCCACTCCCAATGTTATTGTTTTTTATTTTACAATCTAGTTTATTCCCAAAATGCTTACAAGTACCTGCTGTCCTCACAAAAGTGAGTTTTTATTCAGAAACACAACTTTTTGTGCTATGACTCCCCTAGTGTATTTCGTTGTAGGCACTGAGGAAAACTAACATGACACAAATGTAGAGTTTATAAATATAGAAATAACTCTAAATATAAATAAAATCAACTGTCCCAACCTTCTAGGGAGAAATGGTGTCCTTATTTTCATGTTCACTCTTCATAGAAGATGGTCAAAATAGAAACACCAATGTTCTATGATGAAATGTAAAAGTTTAAAGTCCTTTTTTGAAAAACTTTAGTGTTATAAAATCAAAATGTATCAAATAAAGGTGAAGTGAACTGAAAAAATATTAAAAATGCTAATGAAGCTCCCTTGCTTGGAATGTGTGGTGGCATTTTTTTGTCTGCAAGGCCTGGAATTTGAACACGAGGTCTGGGTAACTCTGTTCCACTGTGCAGGAATGGGAAGCTCACCATGCCTGAAGAACAGAAAGTCAGGCCTGTTCCCTAGGCCTGAATTCAAGGCTTATCCCTGGAAAGCATATTCCTTATATACATTTCAAAGATAGGATTGAACTTCCATACAGATGTTCAGACTATATTATGTTTGGGGTGGTTATTCATTTAATTTTTTGTTTTATTCATTTATTTACCATTTATTTTATTGACTGTGATGACACCTAATAATGTATTATATTGTATGAATCCTTTCACATAGCATTTAGATTTGTAGATGTCTTCTCAATCATGCCTGACACCCAGGACTCTCCCAGAAAAGGAAAACAGATTGGCTTCTTAATCCAAGATTAAATTTTTGGCAGTGCTAGGATCTGAACTCAGGGACATGCAGTCCCAATTCATGAATGGGTGAGTGTGAGCACGGCAGCCTCTAGCCAATGAAGCTGTCGGGTGGTTCGCAGCTGCTGAGATCTTGCCCCAGGATTGTACAAAACAGCGATACGTGGATAGGCAGACAGTGGTATACAAATAAATATATATTGGTAAAAAGAGCCATAGCCGCCTATCTATGATTGAATGACATATATTACGTTCCTACCAATTCTTAGGTATTTATTATACTACAATTAAAGGAATAGTATTCTTTTCATGCTTAATAAACTATTAATTGGGATCGATCCGTGTCCTAGGATTATTGCATCCAATTTTAGACTTGACCGATGCACAAACTTCTCTTTCAATTGGTATTCCTATGCATAGGAATGAGCCTCTTGTGATCCCCTGTGATTGGTAGGTGTCAGGACCAGGATTTGAAGCCAGGGACTATGTTGACAGGTTGTCATATGATTTCCTTGATAGTGTGCCAGCCTTCAGATATGGCAGGTTAGATCAACTTTGCAGCTATCTGATTCAGACCCAGAATGGTCACTGTGCAAACTAAAAAACATAAAACCCCAGACTTCTGCAGCTCCCCACTTTTTGTTCTATCCCACTTTTATCCTCATGCAAGCCCTCTGGGCCTAGGATTCCAGCATTGGGTATGGGTCCTGAACAGCAGCTAGCCTAGGGTGATCGAGCTGAGGCAGAGTTGCCACGACCTCAGTTCAAGCCCCATGGTTGGCCCCCCAAATAAAAAGAAAAGAAAAGAAAAATTAATTAATTAATTAATGAACTAAATTAAAAAATAAAGCTCCCTAATTTGGAATTTCTGTCAGTTTTCTTTCCTAGCCTGGGATTTGACCTCAGGGTCTTTGTAAATCTGTAGCAATGTGAGGGAAAGTGCAGATTTGCCACTACTGGGGTTCAAACCCCATGCCAAGCCAAAACTAAAAATAAGTCACTCAGCTTGGCAGGAGGAGTAGTTTTGGAGATGGGAGGGAAGGGATGGTAGGAGGAAAACAAAGGAGGAGGCAACAATGCTCAATAGGAAATATACTCATGACCTTGCTCAAGTAACTGTGACCCCTCCGTACAACATTTTTACAATAAAAAAAGTACAAGAAAGAAACAATGTAGTGTTCAGAGAAGCACTTTGTGAGTAAGGGACGGACGTCTGAATAGCTGTACAAAATTCTACACTGCTTTTTAAAATGTTCAGTATGTAACTGAATAAACATAACTGCTTTCATTAAAAAATTAAGTCACTATCTTGGAACTGGCCAATATTTTTACCATTGGTTGGATTTGATCTCACCATCCAAGTAACTCTTTTGTACCATGGGTGAAGGCGAAGCTTACTGTCCTTGACAAAATGAAATTCAGGCTAGAGTTCCCCTGGCCTGAATGGAGGCACTGCAATGGAAAAGATATTTCTACACATATGTAATATAGGATATATACTTACATAATTATGTTTATTACATATTATGATTTTTATTATTGATTTTGTATTTATTTTTATTTGATTCATTTATTTATTGAGTATTTTATTTAGTGTTATCATACACATATTTATTACATTTTGCACATCTATTAGAAAATTATACACAATAATTTAGGACATTGACTCATTTTTCATTAAAACTTTTTGTGTTGAAACATGATACATAATTAAATGGCATTTGTAATAATCTTCACACGTTTAGGGTCTCTCTCAAGTATGAACTTTGTCTTATTTATCTTTGAACACGTTCCTATAGGGATTTCTTTAATGATTTATACTCAGAAGCCTTTTTTTTGGACAGACAAGTTGTGGGATAAGATTGTAAGGGTGAGCCTAGAAATATGGCTTACAGGTAAAGAGCTGGCTCAACATGCATGATGACCAGGGCTTGAATATTCAGTGCCACATACTCAGAAAAAGCCAGAAGCAGTGGAGTGGCTCAAATGGCAGAGTGCTAGCCTTGATAAAAATAAGCCCCAGGACTGTCATAAACAATTGGCCAGATGCGGGTGGCTCACACCTGGAACCCCAGCTTCTCAAGATGCTGAGATTTGAAGACCACAGTTCAAAGACAGCCTAGGCAAGGAAAGCCTGTTAGACTCTTATGTCCAATGTACCACCAAAAAAAAACCCTAGTGGCGCTGTGGCTCAAGTGGTAGAGTGTTAGCCTTGAGCTGAATTGCCCAGGGACAGGGCCCAAGCTTGATACAAGACACACAACTGGAAAAAAGTAAGGGTTAATCAAAGTACTTTTCCTATCTGCTAATTAGGAGAACGTTCCCTGGAAAATAAACGCTGATGTAAACCAGAATTGGAGTCAGAGCTTAAGGTTGAAGTGTAACAGATCCACTTGCCCAGGCTCTCAGACTCTAGCATTATAACCTTGTGTGCTAAAGGGATCTGAATGGTCCAATGTTGAAAGGCTTAATATGCTCCCCAAGCCCTTTGTGATAAGCACTTGACTTGTATTGTCAGTGTCATTACAGTCCTAAACCTAGCAGAGCACCAGTAGCTTAAACTCATCAACCTAGCTAAGGAGGCTGAGGTCTCAGGATTACAGGGTGAAGCCAACCAGGGCAGGAAAGTCTATGACACTCTGACTTCCACTTCTGAAAGGTCAGGTGTTCAATAGTTTCTTGTGTTTCCTTTGGTGATGAGAAATTCCTTGAACTCTAAATGTTATTAGAATTCTTGTGCTATAGAAGAAGGAAAGAAACATCATTGACCCATCCAAGGTTCAAATGAAATTCTCAGGATTCAAGCCCTAGCCCTGTTAGCAGGGAGAACTCCAGTGTAACACTGTATTTGAAGGACAGAAAACAGTATCAAAAGCCAGGCTAGGTGGAGAGACCTAGGCTTGTAGGATTAGGAGGCAGAAGATACACACTTAACAGGGAAGTGAGCTGCAAACCACTTCATTATATTCATTCCAGACACATCCAGCAATGAGGGGAAACCTGAAACATTTGTTACAGTTACACCCACGGTCAGGCTTTCTCAGCCTCTTCAAACGATGCATAACCTTCCTCCTTTAGGTGAAGGGAGCCTCAGGCTATCTTTAGGTTACCAATCGAGAGTCAGTTTAGTGAGAGAGAGGGCAGGAACAGAGTAGAAAAACCCTGCTCTCTGTTCTTAGGGAGTGGATTTTTTTACTCTACATCTGTCAGATTTGAAGGCCCTTCTTCTACTTCTGCCAGTCCATTCTCCTTCCTTCATTCTCCACATCATTAATGCAAATCCCCAGTCGAACGTCAGGCAGGGCCGTTTCTCACTTGAGTTAGAACCTGGCTTTGCCTTCTTGGTTCTGGGGCCTTCATCTGCCTGAGAAGTGAAAAAGAGACAGTCTTCCTGCTCTGTGGTTGTGTGAAGGCGATGCTGGTGTCCTGGCACACTGCAGAAGGACTCATGACTAGGAATTGTTCCCTTCTTTCCTCCTGACATCCAAGACCAGATTCATGTATCATTTTTCTATCTATCTATCTATCTATCTATCTATCTATCTATCTATCTATCTATCTATCTATCTATCTATCTATCTATCTATCTATCTATCTATCTATCTATCTATCTATCTATCTATCTATCTATCTATCTATCTATGTATCTATGTATCTATGTATCTATCTATCTATCTATCTATCTATCTATCTATCTATCTATCTATCTATCTATGTATCTATCTATGTATCTATCTATCTATCTATCTATCTATCTATCTATCTATCTATCTATCTATCTATCTATCTATCTATGTATCTATCTATGTATCTATCTATGTATCTATCTATGTATCTATCTATGTATCTATCTATGTATCTATCTATGTATCTATCTATCTATCTATCTATCTATCTATCTATCTATCTATCTATCTATCTATCTATCTATCTATCTATCTATCTATGTATCGATCTATCTATCTATCTATCTATCTGCCTGCCTGCCTACCTACCTACCTACCTACCTATATATCTCTTTGACATTTCTTAGATTGAACTCAAGGACTGGGCATTGTCTCTAGCACTCTACTACTTGAGCCACAGCACCAATTCTGGCTTTTTCTCTGTATATACTACTGAAGAATAGAACCCAGGGCTTCTTGCATGCTAGGCAAGCACTCTCTCACTAATCCACATTCCCTGCCCCCTCATCTTTTTTTCTTAATGGTAGTTTTTACATAAGTATGCTACAGTTTGTGTCCCCAAGTGTAATTTTCTGAATACCGGTTATTTCTATAAACCCTGATCTTCTCTTCCCTTGCCTTATTTGTGACTGTTCCTGGATTGGCCTCATAATAAAATGTAACTATAGGCTGCTGAGAGCTGCAATGTGCATTCTATAAGGACAGAGGCCTGGAATCCTGGAAGAGCAAAGCAATGGGGCTGAAATAAAGAGAATGATGCAGTATGCGTAACAAGCATATCTGAAAAATCAATCAGTATATGAAAGCAAAAGCTTTGCTTACAGTCTGTTTGCACTCAAAGAATTAACATACACAAGTAAGAAAGTAGGGCACTGATACATAAACTTGGCCTTCTCTTTTTGAATTTTATTTTTTTGACATCTCAGTGCTTAAACTCAGGGTGCAATGTGTTCCTCAGCTGTTTTGCTCAAGGCTGAGCTTCTAATACTGCCATAGCTCTACTTCCAGCCAACTGGTCGTTAATTGGACATAAGCAACTCCCAGACTGTCCTGCCTGGTCTGGCCTGTGTTTCCTGCTAGGCTTTCTCTCCCAAAACTGGAGCTCTATCTTCTAGGCCACTACTCCACTTCTGGTTTTCTGGTGGTTTATTGGCAATAAGAGTTTCACAGACTTCCTGCTTGGGCTGGCTTTGTAAGGCGATCTCCTGAAGAGGATTCAAGCAGCTTTCCTCAGGGATTTACCAAGGAGCCACTCCACAAAAAACTTTAATCTAAGTCTCAGGAGGTACTAGATAAAAATAGAAACGTGCAGATACTTGTAGTGTGTCCTAGATAGTTAAGGTTGGAGACACACAGCACTCATAATTATTAGAACATTTTATAGGCAAAAGGAGCAATGCAGACAGTATGATGATCGTTCCAGCTTTTGGTCCTCTCATCCTGAGACAGTAAATTCACTGCAGCTCAATGCTAAGTAACAGAACTGGCATGTCCTGTGGACATTTACTCCTCAATCCTGTGACACTCATTTCTCACTTTTGGCTTCCAACCTGTGACCAGAGTGGAAATGAGGAGAGAAAATCCTTCTCTGAGAAAGCAGCTATAAAGAACATTGGGTAGTCTCTTATAAGTTCAAACCATTGGAATGACCCGCTAAGAAGTCAGATTGTCCAGATTTTAAAAAAAAATTAAGAAAAGAAAGATGGTATCAGTGGCTGCTGACTGTAATCCCAGTTCCTCAGGAGGCTGAGATGTAAAGAATCTGAATTTGAATCCAGCCAGTGTAAGAAAGTCCTTGACACTGTTATTTCTAAGAGATCACAGAAAAATCCAGAAGTGGGCTTTGACTCGAGCTTAATGCACTACCCTTGAGTAAAAGGAGCTCAGGGACAGCGCACAGGCTCATAGTTCAACCCCAGGACCTGCCCCCTCAAAAAGAGCCTGTATCTCCACGTCTTTGTCTATGTATGGATGTATTCCTACAGGTGAATCTCCAGAGTAAGAGTAGCTATGATGAATGGCACCAAGCGAGGAAATTTGTATTCAAAACTATGAGTTCATAACACAGAGGATGCTTTTATGACATTGCATGTTCAAGGGCTCCACTCACTGCTCCCAGTATAGCCTGAAGGTTGCTCTGCATCCCAGTCCTGCTGGAAGAAGTCTTTCTCATTGTCTGGACAGGCAGACAAAAGTCCTCAATCCTGTATAGCTGTGTAACAAGCAACTCTATCTGGGCCACTTAGTGAGGAAGAGTGTGGGAAGGCTCTGAAAGTCAAACGATCTCTCTCCCCAGTGCTCTATTTTGACAGGAAGCCTTCATTTATGCCACCTCCCATGGAAGGCCAAGTTCTGTGCACTTATTCTGCCTTTGTGAGACTATATTCTGATGTTCAGATACAGGGCTCAATATAATTCAGGAGTCCTTCTGGCAAACAACTAGGGCACTTAACCTAATTAAATGTTTCATAACCTGCGATGATGGGCCTATGATGCCTCTCCTAGCTTTCCGGAAGCTTTGGAAATCCAAGAACATCTCAGATATCACAAAATTTCCTGTCATCTAGGGCTGGTGAAGCTCATCAGGTTTTGAAACCTTTGACCTCTCCTAGTTGGGCCCTGAGAGGCTAAGTTTTGTGGTTAAACCCAGGGCGTGGGTGCTGACCATGATCTCAGAGCAGAAGTCTACTGCCTTCCCATTTTGTGTCACAGCTTCACTTCTAGTTTCTGTGTGTGTTTGTGTGTCAGTAAGCGAACGCACGTGGGAGTGTGTATGTGCATACACTAGTCCTGGAGCTTGAACACAGGACATGAGCACTGTATCTAGTTTCTCTTGTACAAGGATTGCCCTCTCTTACTTGAAACACAAAGCCATTTCAGGCTTTTTCCTAGTGATTTGGTCCAGAGTATTCAAGCCTAGGGTTTCATATATGCAAAGCACTCTACCCCTAAGGTACATTCTCAGCCCTCTACTTCAGGTTTGTTAATAGGCTTATGTCTTTTTTGTTGTTGTCAGTTGTATGAGTTGAAGTCTGGTTCTGGGTGCTGTCCCTGAGCAATTCAGCTCTAATCTTGTGCTCTACCACTTGAGCCACCGGTTTTCTGGTGGTTCATTGGAGCTAAGTGTCTCACGGACTTTCCTGCCCAGGCTAGCTTTGAACCATGATCCTCAGATCTCATCCTACTGAGTAGCTAGGATGATCAGCATGAGCCACAAGCACCCAGCTTCCACTTCACGTTTCTTAGTGATGAATTGGAGATAATAGTCTCATGGGACCTTTTGTGTCTGGGATAGTTTGGAACCCAGATACTCTGGTCTCAGCTTCCTGAGAAGCCAGGATGACAGACCTTGGCTATACAACCCTAGGCTGTGGCACTCTGCTGCAAGAGGGTCCTTGGCTACACGTGGTGGAGTGCTGGCCATGAGTCCAAGAGGTAAGGATCAGCGCCTAGACCCTGAGTTCAAGGTTCATGACTGAGAAAAAAACAAAACAAAACAATCGTCCGCAGTAGACAACTCACTAGTCTTCAGTAATACATAATTTTGTCCCTGCCATGGGGACATATCTGAGCCTCAATATTCTTGTCTGCCTAATCATCCAAGTTGTGGAGCTATTACAAGGGCAAGATGAAAGAATGTGTCCTTTGAAGGACAAAACACATTACACTCTTTACAGTATTCAGCACACAGCATCCAGTGAGACTCATAACCCAGCACCCAATGCAGGACTCAGAACACTGCACCCTGTGAAGGACTCAGCACATAGCATCCTGAGCAGGACTCAGCACACAGCACCACACGAAGGACCCAGCACCTCAGGAAGAACTCATCACATAGCTGTATCCCACAAGATGTCATTAGTATTGGGTGCTTTCATCAGTATCACCATTTTTTCAGAAACACATCACAAACTGCACAAAGTTCACATCTAATGATTGAGATTGGTGGGGGTTTTTTTTGGGGGGAGGGAGTCAGCCATAGGGATTGCACTAAAATGTTGAGGGTACTGTCCTAAGAACTTTTGCTTGAGCCACAGCACAGAATTTCACAGACATCCTGCCAGGGCTGGGTTTTAAACCCATCAGTGTGAGATCTCAGCCCCCGAATATCTTGATGACAGGGGTGAGCGAGGCAGCAGCATGTGGTTCTGTGGAGCTGGCTTGCAGTGGCATTCCTCTGGCTAAGTCAGGTTAGATGGCAGCTGTCAGCACCAGATTCATGGCTTGCTCTGTGATTATGTATTTGAAGTCCTATACTTATAGAGTCGCATTCACAACATTCAATCATATTTTGGTGCCAGTCCTGGGTCTTGAGTAAGAGTCTAGACACAGTCCCTACGGTTTTGCACTCAAAGCCAGTGCTCGAGTGCTTGAGTGACAGCACAACTTCCGAATTTTTATATGCATGTGGTAGTGGAGAATCGAGTCCAGGGCTTTGTATGTACAAGCCATCACTATACAACTGAGCCCCAGGAATGACAAGTGTATAAACAAATAAATATGTAGATTGACATATATATGTATATATATATATATATGTATACATATGTATAAAATAAGAGAAAGTTGTCCGTATATTATGAAATTACATATATTACTAGTAATTATTGACAAATAAATTATTCCTTCAAGTTTTAAGTATCATGGTTGAATATATAACAAGGTATTAATTGAAAATTAGTCAAAGTAGTATAATTATTGTGTATAATGTTATACTATACTCATACACTACTAATTTAATGGTTACTTTTATAATATTCCATTTGTATGGATGTATATTGGCATGCATTTCTTAGAATCTCCCAACAATCATTAGTGGAAGTCCCAGTATTCGACCTCCAGGCCTAAGTTGAAGTTTCGGTTATGGCTTCCCTAATAGCCAGCCAAACGCAAGATCATGTACACTTTCTGGGCCTTTTAATTTAAGCCCAGGATTGTCAGAATGTAAAGGGGAAAAAATGTAAAACCATGTTATTGAACTTCTCTGTTTTATCCTTCTCCTTTTTATTTTTTGCCAACCCCAAGATTTGAACTTGGGTCCCAGGAACCAAGGGTCAACTGTGGCAGAGATGCCAAGACCTGAGTTTAAGCCCTGTGCTTAGCCAAAGGATAAAAAGCCCTGGTTTTAAATTTGCACAACTTTTCTGGCAGGCCTGGGATTTGAACTCAGGGTCTGGATAACTCTGTGGCACTGTGGTTGAAGGGGAAGATCACCGTTCTTGAAGACAAGAAATTTTAGACCAGTTCCCAGGGCCTGAATAGAAGCCTCAAACTGAAATAATAATATTCATATATGAGATTTATTTACATGTATGGGTTTAGTGAGTATGACGTTTATTACACTTATTTCTTTAGTATTATTACACACATAACATTTCATTTATTACATCCTATCCCACAGGATATATTTGCATATAGATTATATATCATACTGAAACCCAGGATATTTTTCAGGAAAAAAAATGTGTCAAAAGTGGCTTCTTACTCCATGAATAAATTTTTGGCAATGCTGTGATTTCAACTCATGGCCTAGAATGCCCAATCCATACATGGGGTCAAAGTCTTGGCTCACCATCCTCTGGAAAACTGAGCTGCCAGGAAATTCTGAGGACCTGTGATCAAACCACAATAGTGCCCAATATATAGAGGATATCATTAAATTATATATATATATATATATATATATATATATATAGTTACCAATTATTAGTTTAAGTTATTTCTCCATTTAATGAAATATAATGGCTGAATACTTATGAAAGCATTAATTAAAAATTCATCAATATCCTTCCATTAGAGGAATCATACCATGGTGCTAGAATGGAAGATTTAAGTTCAATAATTTTTCTGTGGCATTCTAAAATAGAATCATGAATTAACTGCAAATTTAATTATTACTTTGATTACTTTGATAATATTCCATTAGCCTTCACATAAATAGGAATGAGTTTGTCAGGATCTCCCTCCATTTGTGAGTGGCAGTCCTGGCATTCTAACTCCAGGTCTAGATAATTTATTTCAAATGTAAACAATTGGAATAACACTATGAAGATTTCAGATTGTCATGATTTTAAAAAGAACAAGAAGAAAAGAAAGTCAGGTGTCAGTGGCTCCTGTATTTAATGCTAGCTCCTCAGGAGGCTGAGGTGTAGAGAATGCCAATTTGAATTCAGCCAGGGCAGGAAAGTCCTAGACACTTAATTCTAAGAGATCACAGGAAAATATGCCCATGGGTTGGTCCTGTACCTCAAGGGCAGAGCTCTACCCTTGAGCAAAAGGAGATCAGGGATAGGGCTTAGTCTCCTATTTCAACCTCGGACCTGCCAAAGAAATAAAAGAATTCAGTAACTCCATGTCTCTGTGTGTAGATGTATGGACGATGGGCTTTCAGCAGGCTGCCCATGCCCAGACCCCTAACCTGGGCAAGCTGGGAAAAGCCCTCAGAGAGTACTAAGTATGAGCCAGTAGCTTGAACAAAGCATCCTTCTCTGGCATTTAATAAGTGAAACCCCGAAGGCTTGCCTGGGCTGGTGTATGCAACAGATGCATTACATTCTGGCTGAGGTATTTCATTGGGATATCTAGCAGCCAGCCACTACCTCCAGGGAGACCACAGTTGCTAGGCTGTATGAGTTGTGGAAGGTTCTGCCTCCATATTTCCTATCCCTCTGTAGGATGTGAGCCTAGATCTCTGAGGCCTGGTGGCTATCACTCATTCACCATTCCTCATTGCCGAGTCTCAGGCTGGTTCCAAATCCTGGCAAAGATATAAAATGGCCAGCGATTTCTGTGCTGAAATCCCACCCTTCTAGATCCTGTTATAAGTGAGCCTTGGGCTGTGAATGTGGCTTAATGGTAAAGTGCTTACCTAGAGAGCATGAAGCTCGAGGTTCGATTCCTCAGTACTACATAAACAGAAAAAGCCAAAAGTGGCACTGTGGCTTAATCCCAGACCCTTAGTTCAAGCCCAAGATTAGCAAAAAAATGTGAGCATGGTGAGACATACTCTTCTGGGACTCAGAGGAGGGCCGAGGTTATAGGTAAGAGGGAGATGGCAGGTGCTGATGGCTCACCCCTATACTCTTTGCTACTCTGGAGGCTGAAATCTGAGGATTATGATTGCAAGACAGTGCAGGCAGGAAAGTCTATATGAGAATCTTTTCTCCAATTAAACACCCCAAAAGCCAGAAGTAGAGCTGTGTTCCAAGTAGTAGAGTGCTAGCCTTGAGCATAAAAACTCAGGAATAGCATCCAGGCCATGAATTTCAACCCCAGGAATGGCACACACACACACACACACACACACACACACACACACACACACACACACACACACACACACACACACACAAACACACAGACACACACACACACCAATATAGAGCATTTGCCAGTCAGTCTACCAAGTTCCATCTCTAGGAACTCAATATTTTTTAAAAAGAGGGAGAATGGAAGGAAGGGCTTGCTCCAGGAGGTGATATAATTAGTGCCAAAATTCCACAGGAGTTCTAAGATGAGGAACAGGACAGAGAGCCTCAGGCAGAAGGTACACAGCATTGGCAAAGGTCCTGAGGTGTGGTGTAGAGCAGGTGGTGTGGGGGGAATGAAGGCTCTGTGTCTTCAGGCAAGTATGGCTGAACACTCAAGGCTGGGTCAAGGTTTGTACTTGAGTCACAGGTAGGGCAGAGGGTAGGGTCCAGAATGGGGCCCAGGGGAAGATTAGCTTGATTTTTCACCATGGACCCCAGCCATTTCCTGTGGCTGAAAGCCTATTTTTCACAGCCCTTGACCCTAAGGCCTCCTTTGCATGGAGGAGTCAGGGCAAACGCAGGGACGAACACTTGCTTAAGAAAAGCTTCTACCCAGTGCCACCAGTAACTCAACCCTTGTAAATCCTAGCTGCTCAAGAGATTGAAATCAGAGATCGTGGTTCAAAGCCAGCTCAGGGGAAGAAAGTTAGTGAGACTCTTCTTACCAATGAACCACCAAAAGCCAGAAATGGAGCTGTGGCTCAATTGGTAGAGTACCAGCCTTGAGGGAAAATATTAAGAGACCAGAGCTTAGACCCTGAATTCAAGCCCCAGTATAGGCACAGAAAAAATAAAGAAGATTTGAGAAGCTCGAAATCCAATGTGGAGAAAGGCCATTATCAGCTGGGCGAAGGTGGATCAAGCCTGTCATCCTAGCTACTCAAGACTGAGACCTGAGGATCAATCAAGATTCAAAGCTATCCTGGGCAGTATCTTACCTCCAATGAATCACCAAAAAGCTGGGAAGTTGAGCTACTGTAGTTCAAGTGGTACCGCAGGAACCTAGTGTAAACAAGCTAAAGGATAACATCTAGGCTCTGAGTTCTTGTCCCGGTAAACACACACACACACACACACACACACACACACACACACACACACACACACACACACACACACACACACACACACACACACAGACTAACATCATTAGCAGGTGCCAGCAATTCTAGCTACTGAGCTCTTAGGATGGCAGCTTGAAGCCAGCCCAGGCAGGAAAGTCCGTGAGACTCTTATGTCCACTAAACTACTAAAAAAGATGAAAGTTCAGCTGTGTTTCAAGTGGTAGAATGCTAGCTTTGAGCAAAGGAAGCTCAGGGACAGTGCCTAGGCCCAGAGTTACAGCTCAAAGATTTTTTTAAGACACACTTTGCCAGCCCCGCAGGCCATAAATCCAGATTTTGGTCATCCTAGATCTCACCTCCACTTCCGCCACTTCCACAGTACTGCCACATGTGGCCAGTGTGTGGCCAACACTGGGTTAAGAAGTGAACATACACAAGAGGGGAGGGGCATAGCCAGGTCAAGACTAATACCCCAGAACATTGATTCTCTCATCTCCCAGCTCCCTGGCCCTGGAATCTAAAGTCTGTGCCTCTGTATTCTGGGCATCCGAAATTGTCTAGAAGGCCCAGCTGGGGCCAGAAGATAGACTTTCCTGTGATAAAGTACATGTACATTTCCTAGACACCGACCAATATTTCCAAGCCACCTTGGTCTCACCTCCCATGTAGCCCTGGATCCTCCTTGCTCGGGTGGCCTTCAGTCAGCTGTCAAGCTTGAGTTGGCCAGACCCACCAGCAAACCCCCATTCCCCACTCCACTGCCAGCCTGTTGAGAGGGATGTCAGAGGCCCAGCTGAGGAAAAGGACAGGACATCATATGACTGAGGCCTTCCATCTGAGGCATGAGAGACCTATGCCAACTGGCACTGCTGTACCAGAATCTGCTGGAGGCGGCCAAATATTTGGACAGCCAGACTTGTGCCCCAGAGAAAATATGGAACACAGGCCACTGGCAATTTTCGACTCATTGTAGATGCTGATAGGGAGCTAAAGGCAAGGTCGGTGTGGAGGAAGGGCACCATCTGAAGTCAGAAAGAGGAGGACAGGAACCTAAGAAGGGGGCAGAGAAGGATGAGGGAAAATTACACACACACACACAGACACACAGACACGTAAACAGACACACACACACACACACACACACACACACACACACATACACACACACGGACATTCCAAGGCCTCAGCTGTTCCTGAGAACAGAACCACGAACTCCCTCCATTCGGATCAAATCTGACCAGTGAGAAGATGGCACTATCGTACTCAGTCCAACTGTAGACACAAGACTGAGCCTCTAACATATCTGGAATGTCTCATAACCCAGCATGGAATTTCCTACCATACACACTGCTATGTTGAAAACACAGCCACCTCTGTTTATTGCTGGTCATGGGGTTTGAACTCTGGGCCAGGGCACTGACTTTCAGCTCTTCAGCTGAAGATGATCACTCTACCACTTGAGCCACAAAGCCAGTTCCTGTTTTCTGGTGGTTCATTGGATATGAAGTATCACCAAGCTGGCCTTGAACTGTGGTCTTTACATCTCAGCTTTATGAGTAGCTAGGATGACAGTTGTGAGCCACCAGCAGCACCCTGCTTTAGCCACGTTCACATTCCCAGAGGAAACTCAATTTGTCAGGACACGAACTTCTTGCAGCCCTTGACTTCAAACTTTGACACTCAGCATCCAAACCCATCCTTCAATGGAGAGAATACAGGCACAACACTCCGATCTCTTCACCCATTTACCCACTCACTGCCTGCCAAAGGCCTCGTCCTCTTGAGTTCTTGGTAAGGCACCGCCCATCCTACTGTGGCTTCAAACTGGGGAAAACTTGGGGAGTTCTTAGAAATGTCTGTAAAGTGAGGCCAGCACCTGGTCTCCACAGCACCCACACACACACACACCTCCACATTTTTGCAGGCAAAGATGTTTTACTTTCTTTCTTTTTTTCGGTTGTGTGGCTTGAACTCTGGGCCTGGGTGCTGTCCCTGAGCTCTTCAGCTCAAGGCTTGATCCACAGCACCCCTTCTGGTTTTGTGATGGTTTGTTGGAGATAAGAGTCTCAGAGTCTTTCCTACCCAGGCTGGCTTTGAACTGTGATCCTCAGATCTCACTTCCTGAGTACCGAGGATGACAGTCATGAGCTACTGGCACTTGGCCAAAGATAATTTTCCATGATTGTCATCTTATCCCCTTAGGAAATTAAGATCTGAGGACTGCAGTTGGACACCACCCTTTGCAACAAGTCCATGAGAACTCTTTATCTCCAATTAAACCCAAAAGAGCTAGAAGTAAAGCTCTGGTTCAAAGGTTAGAGTCCTATCTTTGAGCATAAAAGACAAAACACCCCCTAATTTTAAGCATTTCCTAGCAAAATCCACCCAAGAAAGGGAAGCAGGTGGGCACACGGGTGCTCAAAACTCACACATAATAATCAAGACTCTCAGAACTCTCCCACCCTGCTAGGATTCTCTAGATAATTTGTCCTACACCATGGCAGTCTTAGATGGGCCTGACCATGCACCAAATTAGGACGTTCAAGTACAATCTCATACTGAGGATCCCCTGAAATTATCAAAGACTCAAGACCTCTCAGAATTCTGCCTCAACACTGGACAGTAAAGTGAGATCTAGTTATCCAAACACATGATATGGGAACCACAGGGTTTCTTGGTCAAGGGACTGAGACTGGGGAGCTCTAGGTCCCTCTCTCTTGGGAAGGTGAAAATGGCTAATCTATCCCAGGAATGTTCCTGTGTTTGAGTATTATCAAAAAAAGCAACCCTGCTCAGAGCCCAGTGCCTCTGGTTTTCCCACCAGTCTCTACCTAGCCCTGCCTCACCTTCAGCCTGCCCTCTCGGAATCCCAAATCTGCCATCTAGATTAAAGACTGAGTCATGAAAGAGACCTCCTTCTGCCACTGAGAATGGAAGTCACAGGGCCCTAACACCTTCTAGATGAAGTCTCAGAGCAACATGGGTCCCAACTCCCGCCCTCATTCCCAGGCTGCCCTGTGCCAGTGGCATGCTTACCTCTGTCTCTCATGGAGGAATAAACACCAGGGGTGTCATCTTCAGATTGAGCCCAATTGAGCACTCGAAAGTCCCAGCCGCCAAGGATGAACTGCACAGGCATCCTGCAGTGAATGACAGCCAGGTCGTCAACGGTGATACCAAGGTGCCAGGACTTTTAATAGTATTGTGGCTGGATCAAAGGCTCGATCACTGGTAGTCTAGGTTGTCAGGTGAAATCATAGCTAAAATATCCTGACACCCCTGACCTGGAATCATCCTCCCTCTTCATCATCCTAATTATCACTTGCCCCCACCCTTCACACTCCATCTCCCCAATACCTCCCTAGCCCTTGGACACTTTCTTCTTATCTGACCAGAAAATAAACTCGTTGGGGCCAGGGATGATTAAACCTGGTAACCCACCCTGATCCCTAGGGTCTACTGAGGCTGCTTTCCTCTGCACTCGGTTGAGTACACAGCTCTTGGATGTCATGAACTTGCTCAGGGGTCAGTGGCTTGATCCAACATACTGGCTTTAATCTCTGAAACTGTCCCCACAGGGATTGTGAATGGTTGGCTCCCTTGATCCAGGGACTCCAAAACAAGTCTTGCATGTTCTCCCTTCTTCCTTCCTTTCCTCTTTTTCTCCCTCTGTCCTTCCCTCCTCTCTCTCTCTCTGTCTATCTCTGTCTCTGTCTATCTCTCTCTCTCTCTCTCTGTTTCTCTCTCTCTCTGTGTGTCTTTCCTTTCTTTGTGTCAGTCATGGGCCTTGAACTCGGAGCTTAAGTGCTATCCCTGAGACTTTTTACTCAAGGCTAGCAGTCTATTGCTTGAGCCATACAACTTCTGTTGTTTTGTTTTTGGTAGTTAATTGAAGACAAGAGTCTTACAGGCTTTCCTGCCCGGGCCAAAAGCCTCCATCCTTGGATCTCAGCTTCCTAAGTAACTAGGATGACAGGCTAGAAGCACCAGCATCCAGCTCAAACCAAGTTTTCTTCATGTTCTGTGGAAACAGTCCTGAAACCTTTCATTGTCTAAGACCTCCCAGAGCATGGTGCACACTGTATAGGTTTGTTGGATAAATAAATGAGCATCTGTCTATGACAATACTACAGAAAAGTCCCATCTGATTCAGGTATGTATCCCCTGTAATTATTCCTCTGATGAAGCCTGATGAAGCTGTCCCACAGTTCTCTCTCTTCCCTCTTCATGCCCTCCTGGTGGCACCACACTTAACTGTTTTGACTCCTAGGATGTGAGCTATGATGTACTCACTGGATTCCAGGGCCTCTAGGATGCCTATCTTCTCAAAGATCTCTGTCCAGCGGCTGACCAGCTCTGTGGCAATCAATTCGCCACTCAGGTATGAACGAGTTTGCCATGAGCTTAATGACTGGCTCAAGAGGCCTCCTCTCCTCCCCCTGGGACCAGCCAGGATGGTCTACCACATCCCACGCCCAATTTCATGGTGCAGACAAAGGATCTTTGAGGCAGCCTGGGATTTCGGAGTCTGCCATAATCCAGTGCAGTTACTGGGAATCGTTTCTGCTCACAGCTGCAGGCTGAGGATGTCAAGGTCACAATCTCTGCTCCCCAGGACGTCCCCGACTGAGGTGGTCACCCTAGAGAGAACAGGAGGAGATTCAGCAGCTGCCAGAGAAAGGCTTAGTCAAGGCACAAGGTTCAAAGCAAGAAATAATCTGGCCTGGGAACTCTGCCTGTGACGCTTTGAACGTCATTGTTTGGCAGCTGAAAACGTCCATCCAAGGCATTAGTGGAAATTGCCAGCTTAAATAAAAAAAAAACCTGGAAAATGTAGCATTTAAATTGTCCCAATCAAACTTAAAGTGTTCCAAAATCAGTGGTCCCCTTTTGCTTTCAGACAGCCTACAGCAGGTTATGGAAACTGGGATTCATCAATCCCTATCTAATTGCCATATCCTGATACCAAGTGGGCTCCAGCAGGGGGAATGGACTTGCCTACCAGTGTCCAGCTTGAAACATCCCAGATAGGACACAGATTGGAGTCTGCAGGACTCCAGGGAGGATTGACCACTGTTTCACTGCCCCGGGAGAGAAACCATGCCACCAGTGGGGCCCCGGAGCCCTGGGCCTGGATGTCCACAGAGGCCATAAACGCTCTAGGTAAGGATCCCCTCTCATCCTCGGTCATGGTGAAACATCTTCCATGTCACACTGTACGCCAGCCCCCAAAACCTCATAGCTTCACAGCCCCTGCCCTATCCTTTCTCCCATCTCCTTCCCTAATTATGTTTGGCAGACACATTCCCAACCCTTGAATTAGCTCCAACTATACACTGAGAGCAGAGTGTCTGTCTGGAAGAGTGTGGCTGTGGACACTCTTGCCTCACCAAACTTCTGGCCTGGGATAGAAGGACAGGTGTCCACTTGAGTTCACACAGGTCTCCTAGGGGAGGGCCACGCAGGCCCAGCAGCTATTGTGGGTTACAGGAAAAGGGGAAAAGTGAGGTGGAAAGGGGAGGAAAGGAATGTCTACTGAAATCTTCATAAAGGATCCATGAAACTGTGAAGGAGAAAACAAAAATTGTGGCTGGGCTCATACTTGGTACTGATGAAAAAAGAACAACAACAAATACATACACACAGAGAAATAAAAGGCTTTTGCTGTTTTTAGACATGGTGACACACACACACACACAAATCCAGAACAGTGACAGAAGTGTCTTCCATGCAGTACCTGCAATTTGTCAAATGATCACTCACCTGAGCACAATCAGGCTGTACAAGGAGAAAGATGATCTCTCTCTCTCTCTCTCTCTCTCTCTCTCTCTCTCTCTCTCTCTCTCTCTCTCTCTCTCTCTCTCTCTCTCTCTCTCTCTCTCTCTCTCTCTCTCTCATACACACACACACACACACACACACATACACACACACAGACTCAGAGTAGTGCCTCTCTTAAGTTTGTTGGTTACTCATCTGGGACAATGTACAGCTGGAGCATGCAGGTTCCCATTCCCCATTTCCTTTTCAGAAGCAAGGGTTCCCACCCAAGGGGAGCACCAGTGTAATGGCACAGCACCACCCTGCCTCTTGCCTTCTCCAGGGCCAAACTCCTCCCCTTGGGAACAACCAGCATTAAATCCCCAGACAGGTGGCTCCTCATAGCAAGAACTGAAAACAAGCAGGGGGTCATGGGTCCCCAAATGGGTGTCTAAGCTGGGGTGAGCATGGTGTTGAGGAAATGGATGAGGTTCTAAAGACTACAAACATGGACACATTCCCTACTTCCAGCCTAGATGCTTCTGGGCAACTGGGTGGATTCTTGGAGGGACAAGGAGAACAGATGGACCAGGAGCACCAGCAGATGCTGGAAGAGCTGGGAAATGTGACCAACCTGTGAGTACTGTTGACAGCTGGCATAGGGCGGGGGGGGGACAGGCCAGGTGTATGGGTGTCAGAGAGAGTGTGTACCTCCAGATATTCACCTTTCATCTGACCCCCAGTGCTCTCACCTCCCTAGTAGGATTTTCTGATACCCTCCTCAGATGAGAGGATGACTGAGAACAGAGGACAAGAACTCACACAGCAAAGGGTCTCTATCTTCTGCATCCAACACCGCCCCCACCCCCAGAAAAAAGGAAAAGACCCGAGAAGGCAGGTGTGGAGTTGCTGCTCCCCACCTCTTTATAAAGCCACAAAATTCCCACCTAGGAGAGGAAGGGTGAACATGTGGGGTTGTGTGGTTCCCACTGCTCCACGCCAGGGGCTTGGTGATGCCACCTTCTCACCCAACCCTGCATCTCCCCATTTCCTTGGACACTGACACTAGTGATAGGGGTGGGATCCTTGGGTCGACACCAACTCCCCCACCCCCCACTCCTGGGGAGCATTTGTGGCAGAGCCAGGGCTGGCCCTTGGCACTGGTGAGGCAAGGTTAGGATGTGAGAACGGAAGTGGGAGTCGCGAGTCTGGGTTGGGGTGGGGAAGAGGGGATTTGGAGAGGTCACAAGGTGCGGGTCCCTGGGACGGCCACTCATGTGTGCTGCTGGGAGATGCTATAGGCTGCCATTCTGGGTGTAGTGGGCAGCAATGGCAGCATCATGGCAGATGCTCAGGCCCAGAGCAGTGGATGGGAGTCAGTACATGATCAGGGCCACAAGCTGGCCTGGGGCATATCACTGGATGACTCTGAGAGGTGCTCACGTCCGAGCCAGCAGCCCATGTTTGAAACGTAATGCCACGGGCAGAGCAGGAAAGGGGGCCAGGACAGGGGCAGGAAGGTGGCAGGACTGAGCCCGCCTTAGGCCTATCTGAGCTCCTTGCACTGGAATCTCAGACTCAATGCCTACTTGGCCTCTGAGCCTCCAATGGCCTGTGGGAGGGATGTGCCTGCTGTGCTGGCTTTGTGTGCTCTGTGCTCCTAGCCCAGACCCGTGATCCTACAGCAGCAGAAGCCAGACATTGATGCCGCCTCCCCTGGTGCTTGTGCCTGCTCTTCTGTCTGCTGTCTCTCTCTGACCCCCACTTCTCTCCCGGGCCGCCCCACCCACGCTGCACAATTGAGCCAGCCCCCATGTGCCCCTGGCTGCAGCAGATATGTGCCCCCTCGGCCACGTCCTGTCCTCTCCTCAGTCACGCCTCCTCCCCACTCGACCACACCCCCCATCCCTGACCTTGTGGTGCCCTGACTCCCTAAGGCTAACAGGCCATGGAAGAAGCAGCCTCACCTCAGCTCAGGGCTTCTTCCGAACCCCAGCAGCTGCCCATGGCAACGAACCCCTCCCTCAGTCCAACAGCTGGGAGAGACTATTCTCTATCCACCTCACACACTAAACAGGTGCACGGTTACCCTCTGTTAGTGTGTGTATGTGTGTGTGTGTGTGTGTGTGTGTGTGTGTGTGTGTGTGTGTGTGTGTGTGTGTGTGTGTGTGTGTGTGTGTAATTTTCAGGGATACCTACCTCACAAGGACTCAGAACATAGCACCTTTTTGGATGACAGCACACAGCATAGTTTTAAAAAATAGCACAAAGAAACCTGTGTAATGGACTCAGCACAATGCACCTTTTGAAGGACTCAGCACATAACAACCTTTGGGATCCTCATGGTAATCTAATGACCAATAAAATTAGACATGTCATTTTGACATCACCAAGCTTAAATATCATAGAATTATGACAGCATGTCATAGTGAAATTATAGACATATTGTGAATGCCTATTTTGTGATTTCATTCTAGTTCAAGGAAGCAATATTGGTGGATATCAGAAATCCATTGTGACATGAAAATCCTTTTGTGATATCACTGTGCCATTGTGATATCATTAATCTGTTGTGACATCACAAAGCTGTCCTGTCCATTGTGACCTCCTCACCAATGTGACATCACAAAGCCATTGTGATATCACATTGCTGTTGTGACATTACAATCACCCTGAGACCTCCCAAACCCATTATAACATCTTTAGCACTTTTGAAAAAACACATGGCCTTTGTGACACCACAATCCCTTTGTGTATCTATATCTTCATTGTGAAGTGTCAATTGAGATCAGATATGCCATTGTGAGATCACAAAACATTTACAATATAATCACAGGTGTGACATCACATTGTCATTATGACATCAGGTCATTATGATATCCCAAATCTATAATGATATCATACCATTATGACATCACATTTTCATTGTGACATCATATTTACATTATGAATGCCTATTATGTGATGTCATTATATTTCAAATGTGGCATGTGGTTTCATATAAAAAACACATTTTGACTTCATAACCATTGTGACATCACAATCCCTTTGTGACAAAACTTTGCCATTGTGATATCTCTAAACAAATGTGACAACTCAAACATGTCCTGTCCTCGTAAGTTTTGACATGTTGCCAGTGTGTTATGTTAGGCCCATTGAGAGCTCGTTCTATTTTTGACCTCATATTATTTCAGGTATGACATAAAATATTAATAATGTACTGTGACATCTTGAGTATTGTGACATCACACTGCTAGATGTAATGACAATTGTGTCACATTGTCACATCACAAATCTATTCAACTTCATCACATTTGTGCCAACAAATGCCTTTGGAATCCTCACAATCCCATTCTAAACTCATATACTCATTGTGAGCTATTGACAATTGAGGTGTCAAATGCCATTGTCACATCATCAGTCTATACTGCGACATCATAAAACGATTTTGAACTCATCACTATTATGGCATCACCAACTAATTGTGATTATAACAACATTCTTATGACTTTATAATTTGACATCATATTGCAATTGTGATATTACTGTACCATCATGCTTTCACAAACTTATTATGACCTCATAACATCTTAGAAAATGCACGATCTTTGGGACATCAAGCTCCTTCTCTGAACTTGTATAATTGTGAACTTGTAGCAATTGAAATTTGAAATAAAGTGTGATATTACAAACTAGTTTGACATCACTTACGAATTTTTATATCATTAACACTTTGACAAATGAAACCTGTTAGGATCCTTAGCACTTTTGACAAAAAAACATGGCCTTTGTGTCATCACAGTTCATTTGTGTATGTCATTGTGACTTCATTCTCATATCCTCATTATAAACTAATGGCAGTTAAGATCTGACATGCCATTGTGACCTCACAAACCCTTTGTGACATCATGAAACTGTCGTTATGATATCATCAGCTCATTGTGACATCACCAAGCTACAGTGACATCATAGGATTATGACATCACATTGCCATTTTACTGTCATAGATACATTGTGAATGTATATCCTGTTATTTCATTCTATTTCAAATGTGGCATATCAGTTGATATCAGAAACATATTGTGACCTCATAACCATTGTAACATTATAAACCCTGTGTGATGTCATAATCATTGTGACACCATATTGTTGTTATCACATTTTGGCTTATGGTGACAACACAAAATGAGAATGACATTATAGCATTTGCCATTATGTCATTGTGACATCATATTCACATTATGAATGCCAAATCTGTTATTTCATTGTATTTGAAATGTGGCATGTGGGTTGATATCAGAAACTCATTGTGATGTCATAACCATTGTCACATCAGAATCCCTTTGTGACATCAATTTGGCACTGTGACATCACAATAGCAATATGATGCTACTAAAGCACCATGATATCACAATGGTCATGAACTTACAATGGGTTTCTGATATCAACTGACATGCCACATTAGAAATACAATCAAATAACATAATAGGCAAACACAACATGTCTATGATATCAGAATGACAATGAGATGTTACAATGCTATGATGTCATTGTAGTTTTACATGTCAAAATGAGCTGATGGTGTCATAATGGCAACATGATGTCATAATTATGATAATGTCAGAAAGGATTTTTTTATGTTTAAATGATATGTCTGATGTCAGTTGTCAGTTCCCCATGAGGATATGGATACAAAAATGTTCTGTGATGCCACAGAGGCCATGTGTGTTTTCAAAGGTGGTAAGAGGTCATAATAGGTTTCAAAGGGCACAATGTGATCCATAATGTCACAATGAAAATTAGATGTCCCATTGAGTTTTTGATGTTACAATGGTGATGAGGTCAAAATGGTTTAGTGATGTCACAGTTTGTAATATCAGAATGATACATCCAATTTCAATTACTCATAATTCAATATGAGGATACCGGGTGATAGAAGGAGCTTCATAATATGTGGTCATACTATGTGAAAACCCAATGGAACAGTGATTTCATAATGACAATGTGATGTCTCAACATCATGTTATAATAATTTTTGATGTCACAATTGGTGATGTCATACTGATGAGGGGGTCATAATAGATTTGAGATGTACCAAGGGGTTGGTGATGTCACAATGGCATGTGGGATCTCAATTATCACTAACTCACCATGAGTATATGAGGAGTTTGGGAAGGGATTCTGATGTCACCAAAATATATGCAGTCAAGATAGTGAAGAACTAACAGGTCTGAGATGTCACAAAGTGACACAATGGTTATGATGTCCAGGGGTGTGTTATCATGATGTTACATTGGATTTTAGATATCTCATGTCATATTTGAAATATGAAGTCGAACACAGATTTTCAACTCACAAAGGGCCTAAGATATCACAATGGCATTTCACAAAAGTTATGAGGACAGGAGAGGTATTTGATGTCACAGTGGATTAATGATATAACAAATGCAAAGTGTTGTGACAAAGAGATTTTGATGTCACAAAGGTTATGAGTTCACAATGGTTTCCTGATATCAACCCACATGGCACATTTGAAATAGAATGAAATCAAAGTATAGGCATTCACAATGGGTCTATGACATTAAAGTGACAAGGTGATGTCAAGGCAGCGATGTTTGATAGGATATGTACTCATTACCTTACTCATGTAACTGTAATCCCTCTGTACAGTACACATACAATAAAAAATGTACGGAAGAAAAAAAGAGAAAAAAATGGTATTGTGTCATTGCGGTTTTGTGTATCACAATGAGATGATGGTGTCATGATGACAATGTGATTTCACAGTCATAATTATTGTACAAAGTATTTGTGACGCTACAATGCTATGTGTGATCACAATTTTCATTAGTTCACAATGAAGATATGGGTACTCAAAGGGTCTGTGATGACACAGAGGTCATGTGTATTTTAAAGGTGCTAAGAGTTCATTATTGCTTTGTGATGTCACAATGTGATTGTGAAGGCACAACAATAATGTGATGTCACAATGAGTTTGTGATGTCACAGTGATGATGAGGTCACAATGCGTTTGTGATGTCACTATGAGTTTGTATTATTACAATGACATGTCCAATTTCAATTTCTACTAGTTCAAAATGAGGATACAATTTCAAAGAAAGAATCTTAAGCTCCAAGGACCATGAACTGTTAGTCATAACGTGTGATATGCTGCCATTAGGATATTTTAGGCCTTTAGTACGCTTATATTCTGTTTTGACTCTGACAATATGAACATTGTGACATCACATTGATAGACATCAAGACCATGGAGTCACATTGTGAACTCACAAATGTGTTAAGACTTCATCACATTTGCCTCAACACATGACTTTGGAGACAACACAGTCCTTTTGTGAACTCATATCTTCATTGTGAATTAAAGTTATTTGAGAATCGGCATGCCATTGTGACATTTCCAACCAATTGTGACAGCACAAACCTATTATAGTAGAAACACATTGTGATCTAATAGCCATTGTGGTAGCACAATCCTTTTGTGACCCCATATGTCCATAGTGATATCACTAACCCACTGTGAAATTCCAATCCTCTCATACCCAATCCAGGTATGAAATGTGATACCCGAATGCAGTGTGACATCTCGATCCTGGTGACATCACACTGATAGATGTTCTGAGCATTTTGTCATATTCTGACAACACACACCTGTTAGGATTTCATCATTTTTGAGACAACGCATGACTTTGGAGACATCACAGTCCCTTTGTGAGCCCATATCCTCATTTTGAGTTGACAATTGAGATCACATGTGTCATTTTGATATCACCAACCCATTGTGATATCACACACCTCTTGTAAACTATCACCAGTATGGCATCACCAATTGTGGCAACAAAACTTTATTAAATCATCATATTGCCACATCCCATTGCCATAGCGATATCACTGTTCCAATGTTTTTTCAAAAACCTAGTATGTCTTCATAGCATTTTAGAAAATTCATGGCCTTTTATATTTCAGTCTTCTTCTGTGAACTCATATCCTCATTGTGAAATAGTAGCAACTGAAATTGGACATGTGAGTATGATATGTGACTTCACAAAACGTTGATTTCATCACCAATGTGACATCACAAACCCATTGTGAGCTTTCATTGCCACTTGATATCACTATCACATTGTGACATCCCAAACCTGTTTGGACCTCTTAGCACCTTTGATAAAACACATGGCCTTTGTGACATTACAGTCCCTTTGTGTAACTATACCATGATTATGAACTGACAATTGATATAAGACATGCCATTGTAACATCATGAACTCTTCGTGACATCACCAGTGTGGCATAACATTCTCATTATGACAGGACCAACTACTTTTGACATCACAAAACTACGACAAGATAGCATTATGAGATCACATTGTCATTGTGATGTTATAGAGAGATTGTGAATGCCTGTTTTTAATTTTTTTTGTCTGTCATCGAGCTTGATCTCTGGGCTTGGGTTCTGTCCCTGCTCTTCAGCTCAAGGCAAGCAATCTATCACTTCAGTCACAGCACCACTTCTGGTTTTCTAATGGTTTTTATTGGAGATAGTCTCATGGACTTTCTTGCCTAAAGTGGCTTTGAAGTGCAATCCTTAGATCTCAGCCTCCTGAGTAGCTTGGATTACAGTCATGAGCCACTGGCTCCAGGCTTTTTCATTCTTTTTTCAAATTTGACATGTGTGTTGACATCAGAAACATAATTTGAACTCATAACCACTGTAACATCATAAATAAGCAGTGACATCAAATTGTCATTATGACACATTCAGCTCGTTGTGACATCACCAAACAACAATGGCATCATAGCATGATAAATCACAATGACATTGTTACATCATAGTCATAACAGTGTGAAGGCTTATTCTGTGAATTTATTCTATTTCAGAATCCCATTTTGACCATATAACCATTGTGATATCACAATCTTTTGTGACATCATTAATCTGCTGTGCCATCACAAACCAGTCCTTATAAGTTTTGTGACATGCTGCCATTGTCATATGTTAAGCCCTTTGTGAGCTCATAATCTGTTTTAAATCTCATATTTCTGGTATGACATGTGATATCAGAAATCCCCTGGGACATCATACTGCCAGCTATCATGAGTATTGTGTTACATTGTGACATCACAAACCTGTTAGAACGGCATCACATTTGTGACAACAAATGCCTTTGGAGACATTACAGTCCCTTTTTGAAATCATATATTCATTGCCAATTAATGACAATTGAGATCTGCCATGCCACTCTGACATCATGAACCCTTTGTGACATCACAAACTTATTGTGACCTCATCACAAGAATGGCATCGACAACTAATTGTGGTATGAAAGCATTATTTTGACATGATATTGTGGTATTGCCATTGTGATATAACTGTCCCATTGTGTTTTTACAAAACTATATGGTCACATCACATCTTAGAAAATTCATGGCCTTTGAGACTTCAAGCTCTTTCTGTGAACTCGTGTACTTATAACTTCTAAGGCAAAGAGACAAACCATCAAGTCACATTTAGTATAATAATCCAATTTACACTAGAAAGCGGACTGTGGTTACCTTATCCTGGACTGGATACCCAGGTGCAAGAGCAGCCTTGACCACCAAACCTCAGAACTTCAATGGGCAGCCCCACCCTTTCTTAATTGGTCTGCAAACCACCAGTCAAAAAATTATGATCTCCAAAACTCCAAACCTCAATGAGCAAGGCTTTTTACTTTCCCATTCCTCCCTACTTCGCTACAGACTTGTCCTTCCTTCCTGGTCTTTCCCTATTTCCCTTCCACCACTTCCTTCAGGCCTCTCCAGTCTCCACAGGCCTGCCCTCCTCTGCCCCAGTGACCACTTGCCAACCTTCTGCTCTCCCTCAACTTCCTCTCTTCTCAAGTTTTTCCCTTCCTGCTGTCTCACCACTTTCTTCCATCTGGGTAGCTCTCATTTTTATGTCCCCTTCTAATGCTCTGAAAATGCAAATTATATATAGGTTGTACCCCTCTTCACACCAATGTGTCGTCTGCCTAACAGTTTTCAACCGTCACTTCCCAAACTGCCCAATGTTCAATTACTTCTTGACAGCTCACCATGTGAGGCTTGACACCACCACCTTTAGCGGTATTCCCCTCACTCTCCGGTGGGCCAGGCCAAGAATTTACAATGATTATGAGCTCCCACAGATAATTCTGGCCTCACTGGTTATGATAGTTTCCTCATAGTGAAATAGAAGAAATTGAAATTTTATGTCATTGTTATATTACTTGATGAGACATCACTAAACCATTGTGACCTGATCACCGTGGTGACATCACAAACTCATTGTGATATCACATTGCCATTGTGTCACCATGCTCACATTGTGACATCCCAATCTTAATATGACTTCAGAAGCTTTGAAAGAAAGCATGGCCTTTGTGTCATCACAGGACCTTTGTGTACCCAAATCCTCATTTTGAGCTAATGACAATTGAGATCAGACATGCCATTTTAACATCTCAAAACCTTTGTGACATCATCACCACTGTAACATCACATTGTCATTATGACAACATCATCCCATTGTGACATCATAAAGCAACAATGACATCATAGAATTATGACATCACATGGTCATTGTGATGTCACAGATACAATGGAATGTCTATTCTGTGATTTCATTCTATTTCAAATGTGACAGGTGTGTTGACATCAGAAATAGATTGTGAACACATAACCACTATGGCATCACAATACCTCGATGACACTACATTGCCATTATGATATCACAAACCCACTGTCTCTCCTACCTCATAAATATTTTTACATGCTGCCAGTGTGATCTCTGGCCTCTATAAGCTCATAAATTGTTTAACTCATAATACTTCAGGTATGACATGTGATATCAGAAATCCACTGTGACATCATGACCAATGTGACACCACACTGCCAGATGTCATGACCACTGACTCACATTGTGACATCACAAACCTGTTAATACTCGTTGCACTTGTGCCAACATATGCCTTTGGATACATTATGCCTTGTGAACTTATATATTTATTGTTAATTGGAGACCTGGCATGAGATTTTGACATCAACATCCCATTGTGAAATCACAAATCTATGTGACCTCATCAGCTGTATGGCATTACCAATTATTTGTGACTTCAAAACAATACTGTCCCATGTAATGGTAACATCACATTGCTAGTGGGATATCTCTGTCCCATTGCATTTTCACCAATCTCTTATTTCTGCATAATATTTTACAAAATCCATGGCTCTAGCTCCTTATGTAAACACGTATCTTCATTGTGATCTAGTAGAATGAAATTAGATATGTAATGGTGATATTACAAATTCATTGTGACATCTCTATCCATGTGTGCCTTTATCAGCACTGTGACATCACAAACCAATTGTGACATCACATTTCCACAGTGATATCACGATCACCTTGTGATATCCCAAATCTGTTGTGACCTCTTAGCACCTTTGAAAAAGGACAAATGACATCAAACATGCCATTGTACCATTACAAACGCTTTATGACATCATCTCCAGAGTGAGATCACATTGTTGTTAGGATACAATCAGCCCATTGTGATATCCCTAAATGACAATGACATCATAGCATTATGACATCACATATTCGTTGTGATGTCCTAGAGACAATGTGATTGCCTATTCTGTGATTTCATTCTATCTCAAATGTGGCATATAGTTTGATTTCAGAAACCCATTTTGACCACATCACCATTGTGACATTACAAACCCTTTGTGACCTCATATTGACATTATGATATGATTAATGCAATGTTGCATCACAAATCTGTCTTGTCCTCCTAAATTTTATAACAAGCGACTACCTTGACCTTGGCTGGATGCCCAGAGCTACATGCAGCCTCAACCATGAACACTCAGAACTCCACAGAGCAGCCCAGGCATTTGTTAACTTTGTCTTCAAACAACCAACCCCAAAACTAATGATCTCCAAAGCTCCACATTTCAAAGGACACGGCTTTTTCTTATCTCCTCATCCTTCTTCACTACAGACCTGTCCGACATTTCAGGTCTTATTTTTTTCCTTCCACTAATCCCTTCTTCTCTTCAGGCTGTTCTACTCTTGACAGGCCTGCCCTGCCCTATCCAGGTGGTCAGGTGCCATCCTTCAGCTCCTGCTCTCCCTCAATTTCCTTTCCTGCCAGCTCTTTATCCTCCTGCAGTCTCATCACTTCTTTCCTTCTAGGCCTTTCCGCTTTTTCTGTCACCTTCTTTTGCTCTGAACCTGCAGCCTATATTTAGGCCGTACCCTACCCCTACTGCAATATGTTTCCTACATAACAGTTTTCAATCATCACTTCCCAAATGTCCATGCCCAATCACTTCTTGGCAGCTCACCATGTGGGACTTGACATCCTATCACCTTCAACAGCATGTCCTGCCCCTTTCAGCGGCATACACCCCTCTCTATGGTGGTCCATACCAAGAGGTCATGATGACTATCTGTTCCCGTGGATTATACGAGCACTGATGGTTATTACAGTGTCCTCATGGTGAAGTAGGAGCAATTGAAATTGGACAAATAATTGTGATATTAAAAACTCATGACATAACTAACCCATTGTGACCTCATCACCACTGTGACATCACAAACCCATTGTGATATCACATTGATATTATTAACACCAGGATCACATTGTTATATCCCAAATCTATTATGACCTCTTATACATTTTGAAAAAATACATAGCTTTGTGACATCACATTTCATTTGTGTACTCAAATCCCCACTGTGAAATATTGACAATTGAGAATCAGACATGACATTTTAATATCAAAAACAGTTTGTGAGTTTATCACAATTGTGACATCACATTGTCATTTTGACACCATCTACTCCTTGTGAAATCACAAAACTAAAATGATATGATAGCTTTATAACTTCACCATGTCATGTGACATCATAGACACATTATGAATGCCTTTTCTGTTATTTCATTCTATTTAAAATGTGGCCTGTAGGTTGATATCATAAGCAAATCAAGAACTCCTAACCATTGTGACATCAAAATCCCTTTGTACATCACTCTTCCATTGTGATATCTCTAACACACTGTGACATCACAAACCTATCCTGGCATGATAACTTTTGTGACATGCTGCAATTCTAATACCTTTGGCTTTTTTGTCCTCATAATCTGTTGTCGACCTCATTAGATTTCACATATGACACTTGATATCACAAATTCCCAGTGACATCATGACCATGGTGATATCACACTGCCAGATTTCATAACCATTGTGTCAAATTTTAGCATCATAAACCTTTTAGGATTTCAATATATTTGTGACAACACATACTTTTGGAGAAACCACAGTCCCTTTGTAAAATCCTATACTTATTGTAAGTTAAAGACAATGGGAACCATCATGTCATTGTGACATGCACAACAAATTGTGACATCACTAATCTTTTGTGACCTCATCACCAATTGTGACAACAACACAATATTTTGACATGATGTAGTGAGTTGACATTGCCATGATGATATCTGTCCCATTGTGTATTCACAAACCTAATATGACCTCATAACTTTAAAAAAATTCATGTCCATTAGGACTTCAAGATCCTTCTGTGAACTTGTACGCACATTGTGAAATACTAGCAATTGACATTGGACCTGTGTTTGAGATATTACAAAATTATTATGTCATCAAAAACCTTTGGTGACCTCATCACAACAGTTTATCATAAAGCTATCATGACCTTAAGTACCTTTGAAAACACACATGGCATTTGTGACATCACAGTCCCTTTGTATGCCCATATCCTCATTGTGAACACATGACAATGGACAATGGAATTCATATATGCCATTGTAACATCACCATTTGTGACCCCATCACAAATAAGACAACAAATATTCATTATGACACCATTATATCCTTGCAATATCACCAATTTATAATGACCTTATAGCATTATGACATTATATTGTCATTGCGATGTTATAGACACATTGTAAATGCCTATTCTCTTAGTTCATTCTATTTCAAATGTGGCATGTGAGTTGATATGAAAAAACCATTATGATCTCATAAATATATGGCATCACAATCACTTTGTGACATCACAGTGCTATGGTGATATCATTAACACACTGACATCACAAACCTGCCCTGTCCTCATAAGTCTTCTGACGTGCTGCAATTGTGATTTCTTAGGCCTTTTATGAGCTCGTAATCTGTTTTCAGTCATATAATATTTGTTATGATATGTGATATCAGAAATCCACTGTGACATCATGACAATTGTGACATCATACTGACAGATATCATGCACATTGTGTCACACTGTGATATCATATTCCTCCTAGGACTTCATCACACATCTGACAACACATGCCTTTGAAGATACCCCAGTCCGTTTCTGAACTCATAGTCTCTGTGATTTCATGACAAATGAGATCCTTTATGCCATTTGGATATCACCAACAAATTGTGGCATCATAGACCTATTGTGACCCCTTACCTGTATGGCATCACCAACTAATTGTGACATCAAAACCTTTTGTGATGTCACATGACAGGATGATCATGACATCTGTCAGCGTGATGTCACATGGTCATAATGTTAGCGGATTTCTGGTATCTCGTCATACATGAAATATGAGCTTGAAACAAATTATGAGGGCAAAAAGGTCTAAGATATCACAATGTTAGCATGTCACAAAAGTTATGAGGACAGGAGAGTTTTGTGATGTCACATTGTGTTAGTGGTATCACATTGGCACTGCTATATCACAAAGTGATTATGATGTCAAAATGATTGTGTAGGCACAAACATGCGTTTCTGATATCAACTCTCATGCCACATTTGAAATACAATGAAATCACAGAATAGGCATTCACAATGTGTCTTTGATGTCACAATGAGAATTCTTGTCATAATGCGATTATGTCATTGAGTCATAATGAAAATGTGATGTCACACTGTTGAGGATGTCACAAACACTTTTTGATGTTATAATGGCATGTCTGATCTCAATTGTCATTGGTTAACAACAAGAATATGGGTACACAAAAGGACTATAATGTTGAAAAAGGCATGTGATTTTTCAAAGGAGCTAAGTGATCATAATTGATTTGAGATGTCACAATGGAATCATGGTGTCACAATGACAATATTGTCACAATGGGTTTGTGATGTTGTGTTATGATGATGTCAAAATGGGTTTGTGATGTCATAACAAGTTTGTAATATCACAATCAAATTTCCAATTTCAATTGCAACTAATTCACAAGGAGGATACTGTAATAATCATCAGGGCCATGATAATCTATAGGGTCTGATAATCAGCCAGGCACTATCTCCTGGCCAGCTGGAGAGGACTAAGTATGCCACCAAAGAAGGTGGGGCATTCTGTGGGAGGGGCTGTTGCATTAATCCCCACCTATTGAGCTATTAAGAAGTGTTTGGGCTTTGGGCAGTTTCTGATGTGACAGTTGAAAACTGTTAGGCAGATGGAGTGGGGAATGGGTACAGATTTTTTACAGGCTACTTGTTCAGAGCAAGAGAAGGAAAGAGAAAAAGAGAAAAGTCCTGGAAGGAAGGAAGTGGAAAATGTGTTCATATCTCTGGAGTAACATGAAAAGGAGCTTGGGGCTCTGAATTCCAATTGTGTTCAATTTAAAAATCAGCCCTCTGAACTTAAGAAGAAATGAGGCAAAGAAAAATTCACACACTTCTACCTCAAAATACAGGCTTATAAAAGACTGAATCTCCAATATGTGCCAGTCCAAACCCACCAAGTGTTTAAAAGCACTGGACACTGGAGAAAACAGGGAGAATAATTTGACGTGAAGAAAAGATTTGAAGATATATTCTTGTGAGAGTCAAAAATGAGAAGAAAATCCGCAAAAGGAACCTAGAAAACACAGAATAAAATGAAATTCAAGTACATTAGCCTGGGTGAGCATGAGGCAAATTAGGGGACCACAGGTCAGAGGGCGACAGAAGCACAAGACAGCAATGTTGTCATCCTTGCTAACAACAAATGAGGCCAAGAAGAGATACTGATGTTGCATTAAGAAATTGTGGCCATGAAAATGGAGCCAGACCTGATATAAGAATGTATTAGGGTGAAGTACATGTCTGTGGAGAGCTGCGGGAGCCGCGACCAAAGACGGCACAGTTGTAAGGCGCGGCCGCAAAAATGGCGCGGCTGTGACCAAAGATGGCGCTGGCTCCCGCCTTCCGTCTTCCCGGTGACGAGTGTTCTCTGTAAAAACAACTCCTAATATGGCTATGACTTGGCTCCTAGTTTGCTTCTGTGTTTGCGACCCTATCGGTATATGCCATGTGGTGCTTTGTGATTGGCCATCCAGGAGGCTTATAACAGGAGCGCGGGTGGGGGGGGGGAGGGGGAGGGAGAGAGAAGTGGGAAGAAGAGGGAAGAAGAGAAGCGGGAGAGAAGCTTGTAGCAAGGTCCTGATTAAACCGCATTGAGAAGAATCCCGGGTCGCGTCTTCCTTGCTGGTCGAGGTGGTCGCGACAGCTGGTGGCCCATACGGGGAATTCAGTTCTCTCTGTTGTCAGGGTGGTGCACCGGTAAGTTCCCAGGAAAAGGGGGAATCCTCGACAAGAGCGGGGGTAAGTTCCCAGGTGAAGTGGGAATCCGCGATTAAAGCGGGCATAATACGGGGCTCTTCTCTGTAGATAAAAGAGAGAGGCGAAACCCGGGAAGAAATAAAATACAGGCCTAAAGTGAAAGTAACAAAAAATAAAATTTTTAATAACTGAGATGTGCGCCGCGACGTCACATCCAATTTTTCTGGCCCTGGAAGAGCTACTACGCTCAAAAGGACTAAAGTTAAAGAAGGGTACTTTACAGAGGTTCCTTGAAAAATGCAACATTGTAGCTTCTTGGTTCATAGTGTCCGGAAGCCTTACAATAGCCTCATGGGATAAATTAGGGAGGGAGTTGGACTTTGCCTATGAACAGGGCACATTAAAGGCAGGAGTCTGCCCCATTTGGAGATTGATTAGTGGCTGCCTGGAGGATCAGATCTGCTGTGAGATTATAGAAAATGGACAGCCAGCACTGGAGCAGTTACAGGAGGAGAGGTCAGAGAAGGCAATCAGTGAAAAGGGAGAGAGTGAACAGGGAAAAAGGGGGCGACTATACCCAGATCTGTCCGAGCTAAAATCGGAAAGAGCGAGTTCCAGTGAGTTAGACGAGGAAGAAGTGAGAGCACTTATTCAACAGATGAAAAGGAGCCGTATAAAACAAGGGGAACGTAAGCTAAGCCAACCTGCACTTAATGAGGACGTAGAAAGAACTTCCGGTCAGACCCCTTTAGCTCCTCCTCCATATCAACATGGAGCCAATGGGCACACGTTTTGCCCAGACACTTGGCGAACTGCTCGAGCAGAACTCGCCTTCCCAGTTTTTCAAGACAATAATCAACAGAGATTCCATGAGCCTCTAGAATTTAAAGTAATTAAGTCCCTGGCTGAGTCTGTTCGGACGTATGGGCTTACAGGCTCTTTTACTGTAGCTCAAGTGGAAGCTATAAAGAGATATTGCATGACCCCCTCTGATTGGGCAAACCTAGCATGGGCGTGTTTGAGTCCAGGCCAATACTTGGATTGGAGGGCATTTATACTAGAATTTTGTAATGAACAGGCAGCCATAAATCAAGCGAACGGACGTCAGGTTTGGGACAGAGACATGCTCTTAGGACAAGGTCGCTTTGCTAATGCTCAGATAGGATATTCCCCTGAAGTGTGTCAACAGATAAATGATGTTTGCATTAAGCCGTGGAAATCACTACCAAATAAGGGGGAAGTTAGCGGCAATCTCACCAAGATCCTGCAGGGGGCTACGGAGCCTTTTTCAGATTTTGTGGCCAGAATGGTGGAAGCAGCAGGCAGAATTTTTGGGGATCCTGACATGGCTATGCCTCTTATAAAACAATTAGTCTATGAGCAATGCACCAAAGAATGCAAAGCCGCCATTACCCCGTATAAGCATAGAGGGTTGGAGGCATGGATGAAAGTGTGCAGGGAGCTGGGAGGACCTCTAACTAATGCAGGCCTTGCTGCCGCTGTACTCCAGTATTCAAATAGGCCGTGGGGCTCTGGAGTGACATCTGGAGTATGTTTTAAGTGTGGTAAGGCTGGTCATTTTAAGAGAGATTGCCCAGAGAGAAAAGGAACCGGAAGGGCTGGAGGAGTTACAACGGGTAAACAGCCAGGGCTGTGCCCCAGATGTAAGAAAGGAAAGCATTGGGCCAATGAATGTAGATCAGTCAAAGATGTTAACGGACAGCCCTTGGGCCCCATCATGCAGCCAAAAAATGGGCAGAAGGGCCCCCATCCCCAGGGCCCGCAAATGTATGGGGCAATGGAGAGTCCAAATGAGGAAATTTCCCAAGAACCGCAGAGAGCCACTACAGGCTCGGCAGGACTGTACATCCGCGTTACCACCAGACTCGTACTAACCCCACTAATGGGCGTTCAGTTAATAGAGTCAGATTTTCAAGGTCCTCTAGAACAGGGCACAGTGGGGTTACTACTTGGCCGGTCTTCCGTTACTCTTAGAGGGCTTAAAATTCACCCAGGAGTTATTGACCCAGATTATACAGGTATAGTTAAAATCATGGTAGAAGCCCCAAAAGGTATTGTAGCAATTTCCCCTGGAGACAGAATTGCCCCATTGTTACTCCTGCCTAGCCTACATGAAAAATTTCCTGCCATACAGTCTGAGAGAGGTAAAAAGGGTTTTGGCTCCTCCAGAATTGAGTCAGTGTACCTAGCCCTGGATTTAGACCAGAGACCCACCCTTGAGCTGGAGATTGAAGGAAAAGGATTATAGGACTGTTAGACACAGGGGCTGATCGTAGCATTATTGCCAAAAAGGATTGGCCGAGAGGGTGGCCATTACAGGCCTCAGAACAAACCCTGAGAGGGTTGGGCTATGCCAAAGCCCCTGACATAAGTGCAAGACCCCTTAACTGGAAGGATGGAGAGGGACACTCTGGAAACATCCAGCCTTATGTTTTAGAATTGCCTGTCTCCCTGTGGGGTCGAGATTTACTAAAAGAGATGGGGTTTTGCCTTAGTAATGAATATTCTCCTACCTGAAAGGAAATGATGTTACAAATGGGCTACTGCCCAGGGCAAGGACTGGGAAAAAACTTGCAAGGCTGTAAAGAGCCTATTGATGTCCACCAAAAACTTGATAGACATGGGCTGGGTTTTTCATAGGGGCCGCTGAAAATCAAGTTCCCATTACCTGGAAGACGGAGGAACCGGTATGGGTAGCTCAGTGGCCTCTATCCTCCGAAAAGCTTTTAGCTGCTCATAAACTGGTCAAAGAACAAGTAGCCCTGGGCCATGTGAGACCCTCAGTTTCACCATGGAATACTCCAATATTTGTGATAACAAAGTTGGGTAAATGGTGATTACTTCATGGTTTGCGTGCCATAAACGCACAAATGCAAATTATGGGCCCTGTACAAAGAGGGTTACCTTTGCTTTCCGCACTCCCTGCCCATTGGCCTATTATGGTAATAGATATAAAAGATTGTTTCTTTTATATCCCCTTGCATTCCGCTGATTGTGAGCATTTTGCCTTTACTGTGCCCTCCTGTAACCAGGAAGAACCTGACCAAAGATATGAGTGGGTCGTGCTGCCTCAGGGTATGGCCAACAGCCCCACTATGTGTCAGCTGTTTGTCGGCAGGGCTATAGCTCCTGTTAAAGAACGGCATCCTAAACTCAGCGTGGTCCATTATATGGATGACATTTTGATAGCTCATAAGGAAGAAGCTGGGTTACAAAAGGCCTATGCAGGATTGGTTTTTGCCTTAAGGGAACAGGGTCTTTATCCAGCACCAGAAAAAATACAAACAGGCAGAGTGGTGGAGTACCTGGGAGCTGAGATACATCCCAGTTCGATCATGCCCCAAAAATTGACCCTGAGAAAAGATAACTTAAAGACTTTAAATGATTTTCAAAAATTGTTGGGGGATATTAATTGGATAAGGGGGTATTTGAAATTGCCAAATTATGAATTAAAACCCTTATTTGATATGTTAAAAGGAGATATAGATTTAAACTCCCCAGGAGACCTGACTGAGAGCTCCCGATTTGCTCTTAAAAGGGTGGAGGAGGTTTTAAGTGCCGCCTGTTTAAACAGGCTACAAGATGGCCAACACTTTGATTTATGCATTCTTCCCACTGAGACCCAACCAACTGGGGTACTTTGGCAAGAGGGGCCTTTGATGTGGTTACACTCTCATGTTTCCCCCGGAAAGGCGCTGGAGTATTACCCTGAGGCTGTAGCGGGCTTAGCTCTGCAAGGAGTTCAACAGAGTTTACAATTTTTTGGAATTTATCCGCACTCCCTACAATGCCTACCAAGTTCAGACCTTATGTACCACTATTGATAATTGGTCCATTTTGAGATGCATGTTTCCAGGAGATATTGATAATCATTTGCCCAAAGACCCCCTACTGAGATTTGTAAAGGAACATCCAGTGATTTTTCCAAAGGTAACTGCCCAAAAGCCTATTGGAGGGGCTATAAATATTTTTATGGATGGTTCCAAAACGGGTTGCGGGGTATACGTCGCAGGCCACCAAGACCCCGTGCAGCATAAATTTGTCCCTGGTAACCCACAGATTGTTGAGTTGATGATTGTAATTGAAGTATTTAAAGCTTTCCCCTGTCCCTTTAATTTAATATCAGATTCAGCCTATGTACTAAATGCTTTAAATATATTGGAAGCGGTTGGTACAATAAAGGCTACCAGTTCTGTTCTAGCTCCCTTTACCTTGCTACAATCCCTTATATGGCAACACAAGGAACCCTTTTTTCCAATGCGTATTCGAGCACATACGAGCCTCCCAGGACAACTGACAAAGGGTAATGCCCTGGCTGATGCACACACTAGTGCTGAATGGGCGCTCCATGCTTCTTCTGTTGACTTAGCAAAAGATTTTCATGCCAAATTTCATGTAAACGCCAGGACTTTACAAAGCCGCTTTTCCCTTTCTAGAGCGGATGCACGTCAAGTGGTAAAGGAGTGTCCCCGATGTATTATTTACCATAAGCCCCCTACGTTTGGAGTTAATCCACGTGGTTTAAGACCCTTACAAGTATGGCAAATGGATGTAAGTCATGTACCAGAATTTGGCCGCTTAAAATATCTACATATTTCTGTTGACACCTTTTCGGGTGTTATACTTGCCACCCTACTGTCAGGGGAAAAGGCTACTGATGTAATATCTCACTGCCTGGAAGCATGGGCGGCCTGGGGAATGCCAAAAAAGCTAAAAAGTGATAATGGTCCGACCTATACTGGGCAGCGCTTTGTTTCCTTTTGCACTCAAATGGGTGTTACCCTGGTGCATGGACTGCCCTATAACACTCAAGGAGAAGGAATTGTGGAAAGAGTTCATCGTTCTATCAAGGAAATGTTAATAAAACAAAAAGGAGGAGCTAGACCCCTGATGGCCACAGCAAGACAAAGAATAGCCATGACACTTTTCACCCTAAATTTTTTTTTTTTTAATTTTATTTTATTTTATTTGAGAACATACTGTACAGAGGGGCTACAATTACATGGGCAGGATAATGCATACATTTCTTACCAAGCATTGCAGCTTCCTCCTTTGTTTACCCTTCACCTCCCTACCCAGCCTCCCCCCTCCCCCCACCCAATTATACACCCCTCCCCCCCCACACCGACATTGTAAAGCTGGTTTTGACATGACATTTTGTACTTCTCATTGTTGCAACATGTCCACCTGAATCCTTAAACGACTTGTTTGTCCCCATCTCCTCCACATGTTATACTGACATCAAATATAGTGAAAGCGGGGGTTACACTGTTGGGGAGGGAGGTACAAAGCAACAAAGAAATAATCTTATAAATGCGTTAGAAACACATGCATGAAAGAAACGAAAACATTAAAATACATATTTAAGGGTTCATTTTCCTAACATCACATTATCTGACCTTTTCCGCTTGACTCATACCTGTACTAGATATTGCAAATAAGGGAAACCATGGGACCTATGCTTCTTTGGGCCTGGCTTACTTCATTTAATAGGATTTTTTCCAATTTTTTTCCATTTCCTAACAAATGGGGCAATGTCATTCTTTCTGATGGAGGCATAGAATTCCATTGTGTATATATACCACATTTTCTTGATCCATTCATCTACTGAGTCACCCTAAATTTTTTGAATTTGGATAACGCTGGTCGCTCAGCAGCGGATAGGCATAATTGTTCCACTCCTTCAGCCTTAGGATCGGCTTTGTGGAAGGACGTGCTCACGGGCCTCTGGACTGCCCGTACTGTGGGTGCCAATTGTCATTTTAGTAAGAATTATACGGTATTTAGCAATCAGCCTACACCCGTGTGTGTGGTTTCCCCTTTTGTGTTTTTGCTAATTAACAACACCTCTGTATGCTCAGATGATGTATGTGCTTGCACTAATGAAACCTGCTATTATGCTACCTGCTGGAGTTCTCAGTATCCGTTAGCTATAGTTGCACACATCCCACTTTGGGTGCCTGTGCCAGTAGATGCTTCTCAAGCTATAACCTTGTGTAGGCATAAGAGAGATTTTGGCATCACTGCGGCCATTGTAACTGCTATAGTTGTGGCTGCTGCGGGTGCGATGGCTGCCGCTGTCGCCATGTCACATACTGTGCAGACGGCTCAGACTTTAAATAACTTATCGGCTACTACAGCAAGAGCTCTGGATTTACAACAAGCAGCCAATGCACAATTAAAAGGAGGACTGATGTGGTTAAATCAAAGGGTTGACCTTGTGCAGGAGCAGGTTGATATCATGTGGCAGTTGGCTCAGCTGGGATGTGTTCAAAAATATCAAGGGCTTTGTATTACTGCTATTCAGTATTATAACTATACCAAAGCAGCAAATTTGTCTAAACAACTGTCAAGTTATCTTTTAGGCAACTGGACGGGGGAATTTGACCAATTGATGTTGCAGCTAAGATCGGCCATTGTCGCGATAAACTCTACCCAGATGGATGATGCCCTGTTACAAGATGTTTCCTCCTGGATTTTGACAGCTGTGGATCATTTGAAGGAGTGGGCGGGAATGGGCTCCCTTATTGGTATCCTGGCATTGGTGATCTTGCTGTGCCTGTGGTGCATATGCCGGATTAGGAGCTCGCAACGCAGGAGTATGGCTAAGGTACTCCAGGCCTTCACTGCCATTGAGGCCGGACAGTCCCCCTACGCGTGGCTTGCCACGTTAAAGGAATAGCACAGGGTGCGAGGCAAACGCACTGCACTTGGGAATCACTCCCTGACGTGAGCCCAAGAAGAGCATGTTGGGTTGCAAGTGTGTTAATGCCCAAGATCCCACCTCTGCAAAAAAGGCAATGGACGGGCCTGGTCATCACTGGGGAAGGCGCCCCTCAGGCAAAGACCAGTGCAAGGTCCTCTCATTAAAGTTTTAGACAGAGGCCCAGCCGCTCATCTTACCTGTTGCTTAATAAAACAAAAAATGGGGAGCTGTGGAGAGCTGCAGGAGCCGTGACCAAAGATGGCGTGGCCGTAAGGCGTGGCAACAAAGATGGTGCGACCGCATGGCGCGGCTGCGACCAAAGATGGTGCTGGCTCCCGCCTTCCATCTTCCCGGTGACGAATGCTCTCTGTAAAAACAACTCCTTATATGGCTATGACTTGGCTCCTAGTTTGCTTCTGTGTTTGCGACCCTATCGGTATATGCCACGTGGCGCTTCATGATTGGCCATCCAGGAGGCTTATAACTGGAGCGCGGGTGCGGGGGGGGTGGGGAGAGAAGCGGGAAGAAGTGGGAAGAAGAGAAGTGGGAGAGAAGCTTGTAGCAAGGTCCTGAATAAACCGCATTGAGAAGAATCCCAGGTTGTGTCTTCCTTGCTGGTCGAGGTGGTCGCGACACATGTCTATTATAAGCTTTGAAGAGTGTCACCAGAAATTCAAAGCAACAGAGAAAGAGGGGAAAAGTAGCTAGCAGAGAAGATGAGGAAGGGCTGTGTCATAGAAGATGAGGCCAAGAAAAGTGAACAGGAAAATATCAGGCTCAAGAAAGAGATTGTTACTCTTCAGAAAGAGTTATAGGATCACATGCTCTGATAGAGAATTCCAGGCAAAAGGAAAGAGCATTAGGAAGAAAAACAGAAGAGCTAAACAAACAATTGAAAGATCTGTCGCAAAAATACACTGAAGTCAAAAACTAGAAAGGGAAACTAATAGAGTAAAAGCCCGAAAAGACTGCTGAGATCTTTACCATAAATGTAATGCAGAAACATCTTGTCCCAATGGTACAGGAAGAGGTGGAAAAAATACCTCTCAGTAGCACCTTTGTGAACTTAAGGGAGGAGCTGTAGAGCAAGCAAAGGTGTTGTGAGAAGGAACAGCAGTTGGCCAAAGGAACTCTCCTGTGACCCTCGAAAACACTTGTAGGTTAAGGAGCTCATTGAGAAGGAGAGTGGGATCATGAAAGCAAGGTTGAGAGAAAAGGAGAATAAAATGGAAGAAGTATCCAAGGTTCAGAGTACTATACAGGAGTTAAAGAACCTAGAGACCATAAGATACAGGAAAACATTTGAGCTGATCAGGTAGCTTGGGAGACCACTCTAAAACGAGTGGGGTCTCTAGAGTTACTAGTTGTTAAGATTAAGGGAAGAAACAAAAACAGTCGTAATATGTGGGCAAATGTTGACACTGGACTTGTGAAAAATGTAAACAGGTTCAAGCTTTCTTTCAGTTTATGTGTAGATATTTGCACCCTGGTAAATTGCTCCAGACAACTGGTAAAACTGTTCAAAAACCAGTGGGGCCTCAGGCTGACAATCCTTTGTAATATGTGTATGTAATTTCCAAACAGGTAAATGCTGAAAAGCTGGAACATATGGAAAGAATTCATATGTTAGGAACCTCAGATGGTGAATTTGGGAAAGTGGACTTCACAGAGGTAAAGCCTGGAAAGTATGGGTATTCGTATCTGTTAGTAATAGTGGACAGTTTTTCAGGCTGAGGTGAGGCATGTAATAATTTCTTGATTTGGCTTACCCTTATTTGTGGTGTACAAAGATGGCCCTGCATTCATGGTCCAAGTTCTCAATTATTAACTGACGCACTAGGAATAAATTGGAAGTTACAATCCATTTATAGAACTCAGAGTTCAAAGCATTTGAAAGAATTTAATTTATTTAAATTAAATTAAATACACAGACTAACTTAAATACAGAGACTGTCCATGGCTAGGTGAGCCTCCTCCACTTTGCTCTCCTTCGAGCAAGATGTAGCCCTTATGGTAAGGATTTAATCCCTTTGAAATACTTTAGGGTAGACCAAACCCTTTGGTTCCTAAATTTGGGAAGGCTATATTAACAGAAATGTCTAACTACAATCTGCAGGCTTTACAACATATTCTTTTATGTACCTATCCTTTGGTAACTAAGGCCCACCCTCCAACTAAGAAAAACTCCACCTGAAGGGCAGAGGCCAAGATGGTGATGGAACAGCAGGTAAACACCACAGGTCTCCCCAACCAAATACAGTTTGAATTTGAATGCTCAGTTTTTCCAAGTGACCCACCAAAAAAAGGGATTACTCAGAGAGGTACAATAAGTGAAAAAAAAGAAAAGGGAAAAACCTACACAAACAGTAAAGTGGAAATAACCTTCAGCCACCCCTTGTTGGTGATGGGGCTCCACGCTGAGCAGCTTAAGTGGTGGAGCTTCTTACCAGGCTGCTTAAGTGGCCTGGCTCTGGACCCTCAGAGGACCACATATCCACAAGCATTCCAAGACATCCAGAAGACTCTCACTTGCTGGTGCCAACCCAGAGAATAGAAACAAATCTCAGAAGGCAGAGCTGGCATGAAGACTCCCCTCAACCTCCCTGGCATGGCGCATCTTCCTGGCTGGTGCAAGCAGCACCACCCAGTCTGGAGCAGCAGCAGCTGTCAGCAGTGGCAAACGACGCTATACTCACAGCGTTGCACCTCTGTCCTGCTGCTGTAAACAACCTAGCCTAACCTGGAGCAGCAGCAGCAGCTGGCAGTAGTGGCAAAGCACTCAGACTCTGGGCACAATGCTTCTTAGCTCTAGCTCACAGGAACAGCCCAGACAAGCCAAGGGCTGCAGCAGTAGCTGGGGCAGGGACAGTTGCAGTGAACAACTCCAGACCCATGTCGCTTTGTGCCTCTCCATACTGGCCCACATAAGCAGCCCAGCCCAGCCTGAGGCAACAGCCCTGGTTAACACCTCACTCCTGGTGGGGTGGAGGGCCTCTCCATACTGGCTTGCATAAGCAGCCTAGCCCAGCCCATGGTGGCAAATTTGGTGAACAAACCCAGACATGAGGCAGGGTTTGGTGCTGAACATCCCCAGAAAAAGCTCATGAACTTTCCTACCTGGGCTGGCTTTGAACCTGAATACACATATCTGAGCCTCCTGAGTAGCTAGAATTACAGACATTCACACCAGCAGGGTCTTACTCTTGCCAAACCCCTAACATTTTCTACAATAGATCACAAGGAATTTAAGCAAATACAAGAGGATCAACATAATACCCTGTATTCAATCTGACCATAGTGAAATCAAACTAATTCTCAATAACAAGGCATAAAGTAGGAAAACCTTAAACACATGGAAATTAAACAGCACTCAGTTGAACAATAAATGGGTTACAGTAGAAATTAAAGAAGAAATTAAAAAGTTCCCACAATTCAATGAAAATGAATAAACATCACAAAGAAATCTATGTGACCCAGCGAAAGCAGTCCTGAGGGGCAAATTTATTGTTCTCAGTGCACATATCAAGAAAATAGAGACCAAGTAAACAATCTTATGAAGTAACCAAAACTGCTAGAGAAACAAGAAAAAATTGAACCTAAAGTTGCTCGGCAGACAGAGATAATCGAAATAAGAGCTCAAATTAATGAGATAGAGACTGGGAAAATTATAAATAAAATTAATTTTAAAAAGCTGTGTTTAAGAAAAAAATCAATAAACCTGATGGACCACTGGCAAGAGTAACTAACAAAATAAGAGAGGAGGCCCATTTCAATAATATTAGAGATACCACAGGGAAAATTACAACAAACATCAAGGACATGAAGAAATAATTCCAGACTCTACTCACAAAGAAAGGAAAACCTAGCAGAGATGGATATACAGAAATAGAAATTGCTATCTCCCCTTTCCTTTTCAGCCATGTTTCTCTACCATGTACGGTGGTGGCAGCAGTTCGATAAATAAACGTCTTTTCCTACCTTAATAGTATGTGGCATTCTCTTCATAGGCTACCGAATGAAACCTAGCTTTTTAATATATCTTACATATGGGGCCATGACGTGGATACGGTTTTTGATTTGGAAATGTTAGAATTTCCTAACCACCCCTTTTCTGTGAACCAAACTGTCTTGAGACACCACGCGAGACTTTTCACCAATACCATTGCTGGCCTTCACATCCATGTCCACACCACTTCTCTACTCTGGTGAGTGAAACTACTCTCTATTGCTCTATGTTGCTCAATCTCTGTTCAGATGTGGCACCACACCAGAGAGCTCCTATGGCCTTTAACCGAAAGGCTGGTCACTTCCGAAGCCGAGGATACTTGGTTTGGGGGGCATGGCCATTAATCTCTAGTGGGCTATGGGAGAAGTCGCGACACTGCTTCTGCCTCATCATCTCTCCTTCACTCACCAGACTATCTATCCTACACATTTAATGAGGTGCTGCAAGTCATGCCTGAGCTGTGAAACCCCTCTGAAATGCCTCTTGTGCTCCTTGGGTAGGAGAGCACCTAATATTTTTATGTTGTTGTCTGATTTAGACAATTTTTGCCTCTGCAATGGTCAGAAGTCTGCTTAAAATCAGGCTCTCTTTGCTCTCTGCTATTCATGTCCAACTTTCTATATCTCTCCCTTTCTTTTCTACAATTATTTGTATTGGGCCCTGAAGAGTGTGACATAGGCTAGGTTCAAGGAATCCCCTCTAGATTCCCTCTAAAAGGCTAAGCAAACTAGGCTTGATTTTTTGTTCAGGCTTTCTTTGCATTGTTTAAGAAATTTGCCATCTTGAGTTCATCATCTTGGCCAAATGGTGGGTTAAGCTTTTGGCCCCCTCCAATCCTGACCCTTCCACCAAGCTTAATTCTCCTCCATCCATCTATTCAAATGTGTCCTGCTAACAAGTTGCTCTTTTCACAGACTCTGGTAACTGAGGCCCAACCATCTGATGTGCTATGTTAGCAAAGATGTCTAAACACTGTTGTCAAAAAATTTAGGTTTTGAGTTTTGCCTTTTGGGTTTTGTGTTGTGTAATCTAGAACTGACTACATGACTCTTTTTTTTGGGGGGAGTCCGGTTGTGGGGCCTGAACTCTGGGCCTAAGCGCTGTCCCTCAACTCTTGAGCTCAAGGCTAGTGCTCTACCACTTGAGCCACAGGGCCATTTCTGGCTGTTTTCTTTTTGCTTATGTGGTCCTGAGGAATAGAACCCAGGGCCTCATGCATGCAAAGCAAGCATATTAGTATATGTGTGCTAAGATTCTCCCATCTAACAATTTTGTCATTGCAGAATATTTGTTGGTCAGTTCTTGATAAGGACCAGGTAAGCTCTACTTATTCTATTTGATCTCCTTGTTGCTATAATGGGAAATAACAAAGGCCTTTTGTGGCAAAGATTGCAACTCAAAGCCAGCCTGGGCTGAAAAATCCCTAAGAATCAATCTCGCAACTAACCTGCAAAGAGCCAGTCTGGAAGCATGGCTCGAGCCTCTCATCTCTAACCAGAAAACACTGCAAGTGTTTCTATAACTCAAAATGGTAGAGTGCTAGACTTCAGTAGAAGTGCTCAGGGGCAGTGCCCAGGCCTTGAGTTCAAACCTCCTTGAATACCAACTGGAACAAACCATCCCAGCAATGAGCACTTAGACTCAGCCAGTCTGGGGAACAAGTGAACGTGAAAAGGAGTAAGAGGGGATGATATCACATCAGCCATTTTGTGCCTCCCCTGTCAAGACAAATCAGAGCCAGGAGGACAAGAGAAGAAAGAAGACTGCCCATCTAATGTCCACATCTCTCTACCTTTCAAATGGACAGGAATTTATCTTCTTGCCTTTGTCACTTGACTTCTTCTCTACCTAGTCGCCGGTTGTCAGAAGTAGCTAGGGACATTTCTACCAACATTTCCAGCCCCAAGTCTTTCCTCTTGCCATTTATTTTCTCTCTTGTATTTTTTTCAGTCCCTCAATGCCTCATGAGACATTGGCATACTTCGTCCAAGAGACTTGCCTCCTCCAGACTTCATCTAAGGACTCATTGACCAAGTGACAGCTGTTGCCTGCTGCCTTCTCCCAGAGGGGATCACAGCTCAGCCTTTTACACCTACTGTTGACACCCCTTGCAAAGAGGAAGTAGTTGGAGAGAATCTTCGACCTTTTTCATAATTATCAAAAGGCTGGAATGTAAGGTTTGAACAGTGACACCTCCCCACTTCTTGGCTAAGTTTCCACCCAATATCTTTTACATAGGTAACTGGCAGACCTAGAAGCAGTAACCTTCCCCTCCTGCTAGGTCACATCCTGGGCCACTTCTGGTCACCAGAGTCCCATCTGACCTTAGGAGGGTCCCAGACCATGAAGTCACATTCAGATCCAGTGTGGCCACACCTTTTCCCCACCTGGCCACATCTGTTCCTGTCCCTAGCTTAGATAAGTCCGGGCCCAGAGGTGGGTCGCCCCCCTTCTTTTTCAGCCATGTGTCTCCACCATGCATGATGTGGGCAGCAGTCAATAAATTAAATTATTGTCCTGCCTGAGAAACAAAGAAATACAAATTGCCTAAACAGAACTAAGAAGAAATAAATCAATTAAACATTTCTATAACATACAATGAGATAGTAGAAATAATCAGAAACCAACAAGAAAAGCCCAGTATCTGATGGATTCACCACAGAATTGTAAAAGGCCTTCAAAGAGGAACTAATACCCACTACCCTCAAGCTCTTCAGAGAAATAGAAAGAGAGGGAGTAATCCCAAACTCATTCTAAGAAGCCAATAACACATTCATCCCCAAACCAGGCAAAGACCCAACAAAATAAATACATACCAATCTCTTTGATTAAGACAGTTGCTCAATAAAATTGTAGCCAACAGAATCCAGAAATATATAAAAAAATCATACATTATGACCAAGTAGGCTTCATCCCAGAGATGCAGGGATGGTTTAACATATGTAAGTCAATAAATGTAATCCATCACATCAACAGATCCAAGGACAAGAACCAATGTTAAAGCTCTAAAAAATATGAATAGAAGGAACATTTCATAAGATAATAAAAGCCTTACATGGAAGATCAAAGACCAATATTATACTTAATTGGGAAAAACTACTACCAATTCCCCTAAAAACAAGAACAAGTCAAGGATGCCCACTCTCTCCACTCCTCTTCAATATAGTTCTGGAATTCTTAGCCAGAGCAATAAGGCAAGAAAAAGACATTAAAGGGATCCACATAGGACAGAAAGAAGGTCAACTATCTCTTTTTGTAGATGGCAATATTTTATAAAATAACGATCCCTAAAGCTCCATCCCCAAACTCTTAGAGCTTATAAACCAATTTGACAAAGTAGCAGGATACAAAATTAACCCACAAAAATCAGTCGCCTTTCTGTATGTCAACAATGTACAAGTAGAAAGGGAAATCAAGGAAACAACTCCATTCACAATAACCTCAAAAAAAAAAAGTATCTAGGAATTAACCTAACCAAAGATGTAAAGGGTCTATTTCATGAAAACTATAAAAGCCTAAAAAAGGAATCATAGAGATTACCAGGAAATGGGAAGAAATGGGAAAAAATATTTACCAGCAATATATCAGACAAGGGTCTAATATCCATTACATATGGTGAACTCAAGAAACTAACCCTTCACAAACCTAACAAACCAATCTTGAAATGGCCAAGGGAGCTAAAGAGAGACTTCTTAGAAGAAGAGATAAAAATGGCAAAGAAAGACATGAGGAAATGTTCATCATCCCTGGCTGTAAGGGAAATGCAAATAAAACAACTCTGAGATACCACCTTACCCCAATCAGAATGGCCCACATCCTAAATTCAGCGAATGACAAATGCTGGAAGAAATACAAAGAAAGAAACATTACTACATTGCTAGTGGGAATGTATACTAATAACACCACTTTGGAAAGCAGTCTGGAGGTACTTACAAAACCTAAATATTGACCTGTCCTATGAACTGGCCATACCACTACTAAGCATCTACTCTGAACAACAGGATCCAGTGTGCATTGACATACACACCTCTATGATTGCTGCAGCACTGTTTACAATAGCCAAGATTTGGAAAAAACCCAGATAAGCCACAACTGATTAGTGGATCCAAAAAATGTGGAACCTATATATAATGGAATACCATGAAGTCATTAGAAAGCACAAAATGATGGTATGTGCAGGGAAATGGATAGAACTAGACCAAATTATTTGAGTGAGGTAAGCCAATAACAACGACACAAACGGCACAGGGTCTACCTGATATGTGGATGCTAAAGCCAAAATGCAAGAAGGTATGACAAAGTAAACAGGACTCGAGAAACAAAGGACAGCCACTCATTTTGTTGTATCACCATTAATGACTCCATGTTCTTGACCATGTAGATGGTAGAAATATGCATGCAATGGAGGGAAGCCAGGATGAGGAACACAATAAGTGGGAAATGGAACAACATACAACAAAGGGGCCCATGAGCTGCACTGGACATAGAAGAAAAATAACTAAGCAACCCAAACACAGTGATGGGAAAGGAGGAATGAGAGGGAAACAGAGAAAGAGGGAATAGCCTACATTAAGCAAAAGGAAAAAGTATAAACATCACCTGAGGTGAGAAAAATAATATGGATTGTCAAAGCTCATAGAATGAACAAACTTTAGACCATGATAACAATAATTTGCCTTGTCAAAGTTAAAATGTGTTTGTGACTTTAACTAATTATCACAATTCCAAAATAAAGCGAAGTATATGTAATCACCTATCTCAATTTTTACAAAAACGGTGCGAGAAGGGAAAGGTTACGAGGGATGTGTGACAATGTTGTCAGACACCTTGTATTCGTGTACTGTTTTGTAGAATGGAAACTTCTTTGTACAACTACTTAGAGATAATAATAATAAAATGTGTTTAAAATAAACAGGATGAAAATAAAAATTTCAAATATCAATTAAGAAATTAAATCCAGTTGGAAGGAAAATTTCTTTGGGGAGAGTAATTTATTCTATAGCAAGTCTCACTTCAGAAATAAATTCAAAAACTAGAATCCAGGTAAGTGAAATAAACTAAGAAATGGAGTTGAAAAAAAGACAAAAAAAAGAAACTCCACCCAATCTTTCTTGCCTGGACCGCTGGTGTGGGTGAAAATGCGTCTTGGTCCTAAATTGGAACCGAAGTGGCAAGGATCTTACTTTGTGGTGCTATCTTCACTGTCAGCTATTAAATTAGCAGGAAAACAGCATTGGATCCATCAGTCTCAAGTGGAATAGGTAGTGGACCAATATAAAGAGAAGGCTGCAAGATGGACTGTTCAGAGACAGAGAATCCCTTAAGAATAAGACTTACTAATTGTTAATTAGTGCTAACTAGCGTGTTTCTATAACTTACTTATTTTCTATTAAATTTACATTGAAAGCCTGTTCATTGGGAGGAGAGAAGGGAATCTTTATGATTTGGTAAGAAGGAATCAAGGAATTGATTGGATATGAAAACCAGTGGTTGATGTATAAAACAGCATGTTCCTAATAATGAGCAGGGCCCACTAATCAATGTGGCCCCATGACCTAGCCCACTGGAGTGCATGGGACATGCCACCCAAGTGGGCAGGGCATGCTGTTGGAGGGGGTAGGATGTCATCCTCACATGATGAGCTGTGAAGAAGTGATTCGGGAACAAGCAGTTTGTGAAGCGATGGTTCAATACTGTCAGGCAGGAGAATCACTTGAGTGAGGTAGGGGTTCAACCTATATATAGGCTGCATGGTCAGAGCAATGGAATTGAAGAAAATCAAGGGAAGACCTGGAAGGAAGGAAGTGGTGAGATATCAGGAGGGAAAAGTCGTGGGAGAAGAGGAATTTGAGGGAGAGCAGGAGGGGAAGGATGCCGATGGGCTACCAGGCCAGAGAAGTGGAGGCCTATGGATAGTGGAGAGGCCTAAAGAGAAGAAGGGAGTGATGGAAGGAAAAAAGGGAAATGAAGGAAAGATCTATAAAGAAGGAGGGGGAAAGAGAAAAGGAAAAAGGCTTACCTAATGAATTTTGGAGCATGGCAATGATAATTTGGGGGGTTTGTGGTTTGCAAACCAATTAATTATGTGCGGGGCTGCCCATTGGACGCCTGAGATTTGGTGGTTGGGCTGGCCTGTCACAGAGTGTATAGCCCAGGACAAGGTAAATGCAGGCCCTAGTGTAAATAAAGTTTTCAATGTGCCTCATTGGATTGTCTTGTGTTTTATGCATCATAAGTATACAAGTTCACAAGTTAATAGTCTCAAAGGCCACGAGTTTTGTAAAATGTTATAAAGTCATAATAGGTTTGAAAAACCCAATGGGACAGTGATATTACAATGGCAATATGACATCACAGTATCAAGTTATAATAATATTTTGATGGTATAAGTAGTTGGTGATGAGGTCACAATAGGTTTATAATGACACAATATGTCACAATAGGTTTATGATGTCAGCCAGAGGCTGCCACTCCCTACAGTGGCCTAGACAAACAATTGAAATTCAGCAAACATAAACCCCAAGAAAGGATCCAACCTAGGCTCTGTGTGTGTCTTAGGTGCTAGCTCCTCAGGGAAAAGCTACTATTTGCTGAAAGGCCTCAACCCTTCCCAGAACCTAGCCTCATCACAGCATCTCCATACTAGAGGAAACAGTCATCTCTCTCTTTTGTGATAGTCAAAACAGATCTCTCTCCCACTGAACGAGCCTGGGAAGAGGATCACAAAATCATGCCTAACACAGAGCAGTTTCTGTCTGCCCAAACAGACAAGAAACCAATCAAGCCATAGGAAAACCAAACATCACAAGCAGATCAGAGACTCCACCAAGAAACTGGTTATGGACACAGGGGAGATACATGTCTTCCCATTCACCCCCTCCACACACACATACAAAACATAAAATCAAGGAACTCTTTTTTGAAATTTTCTTAAGCTTTTATTTTTAAAGTGTTTTCTGTTGATCTTTTTTTCTCATAATTTTTATTTTTCTGTTGATTTTTTTTCTCATAATTTTTATTTTTGGTGTATGTGTGTGTGTATGTGTGTGTGTATGTGTGTGTGTTTAATCTCTTTTGACCTTTTGGTCCTTTTTATTGTTTTCATTTTTTCTCTTTCTTTTTTTTTGCATGACTTAATTACTGTTTTGCTCATCCCCAGACATATAACTGTCATCAATTATTAGACCTTATCACACATTGTATACATACTTAATCCAGAAATTTATTACTCAATTCACAACTTCTTAGGCTTAACTTCTTTAAGAGCAGTATTATCTCTTTATACCTACATAATTATCAAATAACTAATTTAATTTTTTTTAATTTTCATGTTTCCTTTCTATCCCTTCTCTCCTCTCATCCTATCCTGTTCTTCTCTCGATATCATTTATTTAAACTTACATAATATTTAAGTGTTTCACTTCTTAAATTTGATTTTTGTTTTTCCAATTTACTTATTTATTTTTTAATTTCTCTCCTATCATTCTGTCCAATCCATTTCACTCTCTGAGATTAGGACTGGGTTAAATTTACTCTCCTTTTACCTCTCCACATCCCTCTTGTCCTATTTGTCCCTACATTTCTTCCTAAAGCTAATAATTTCTGGTTTGCCAAATCCTTTTTTGCTGTTTGTAGCCCATTAATACATAGTTATTTGATGTTGAATAGATTGTATCTGTTGAACTAGATTGTATCTGCAGCCATTTTGATTATGCAACTACAGGTTGAATGCTTGCCTTAAAATAGTATTCTAGTACAAAACTGGTGTTTCTTTCATACCAAATGGGCAGAACAAGCCGAAAAGCACAAGAAAAAGGCAAGTTCAGGTATCTGACCTCCCACTCATGATAATCAGGTGACAGAATAGTTAATGAATAATCCAGAGGAGTTCCCAAAAAGATGTGCAAACACTACTGGTAAACATGGTGAATAAAATGATTGAAAACTTGCAAAGGACTCATTGTGAGCATGCTAAGGAGTGAGAGGAGTCAAACCAAAAATTAATACAGAAATCTTGTGAGCATTAGGAAGCTACGTAAAGATTTTTTTTAGGCTTTTAATTTTTTTGTGAAAATACTGTACAGTGGGGTTACAATTACATGGGCAAGACAGTGAGTACATTTCTAATCAAGCATTGTAGCCTCCTCCTTTGTTTACCCTTCCCATCCCTTCCCATCCTCCCCTCCCTGCACCCAATCCTGCCTCCCCCAAGTTGTAAAGTTTGTTTTCGACATGACAACTTGTACTTCTCATTGTTGCAACAGGTCCACCTGTATCCTTATTTAAATGATTTTTTCCCCTTCCCCTTGACAAATTATAGCGACATCAAATAGAGTGAAAGCAGGGGTTATTGTGTTTGGGAGGGACATAGAAAGCAACAAAGAAATAATCTTCTAATTGTGTTAGAAACAAATGCATGAAAGAAAGAAAGTATTTAAAATACATACCTTAGAGTTCATTTTCCTAACATCACCGTATCTGAACTTTACTGCTTGACTCATACATATACTAGATATTGCAAATAAGGGAAATCATGGGACCTATGTTACTTTGGGCTTGCCTTTTTTCACTTAATATAATTTTTTCCAAGTCTTTCCATTTCCTGACAAATGGGGCAATGCCATTCTTTCTGATGGAGGCACAGAATTACATTGTGTATATATAACACATTTTCTTGATCCATTCATCTACTGAGGGGCATCTGGGTTGGTTCCAGATCTTAGCTATGGTGAATATGCTGCAATAAACATAGTTGTGCTGGTAGCTTTAGTGTGGTCTTGTTTGTAAACATTTGGGTAAATGCCCAAAAGTGGGATTGCTGGGTCATATGGGAGCTCTAGGTGAAGTCTTTTGAGGAACCTCCATACTACTTTCCAAAATGGTTGAACAAGTTTACATTCCCACCAACAATGCAGTAAGGTTCCCTTCTGTCCACATTCCCTCCAGCATCTGTTGTTATTAGAGTTCTTGATTTTTGCCATTCTACCTGGGGTGAGGTGGTATCTCAATGTTGTTTTGATTTGCATTTCTTTTATGGCTAGGGATGTTGAGTATTTCTTCATGTGTCTATTGGCCATCCTTCTTTCTTCTTCAGAGAAGTTTCTCTTTAAGTCATTAGCCCACTTATTTATAGGGCAGTTGTTTCTTTGAGGATTTGTTGTTGGGGGATTTAATTTAGAAAGCTACGTAAAGTTTAATGCAGGAATTGCATAAGAATGTTGAGAAGAGTAAAAGAGAAATACAGGAAATGTGTGAGCAGGCTGAGTACAGTCTAGAGAATTACAGGAATTGCGTGAAAGTGACAAAAATAATCAAAGAGTAATATAAGGATTGAGAGAGCGGGATGAGAATAGACAAAGATCAATAGACACATTCATCTATTCCATATATAGACAGCTGAAACAATTCAGGTAGACCACAAATGGAATGCTGAATGGATCCCGAAAGAAAGAATGGGTGTCTAGGGAAACCATGACCAGTCAACTAAGTGATTTGAGAATAAACACTGAATATCAAATTAAGGAAGTAAAGTTCATACAAAATCTAAAACAAAGCTCCAACAAAGAATTTGAAGCCATCCGAGCTGACCAATTAGAAGTAAAAGAAAGAAAAAACAAAGTAGAAAGTCTTGACAGTAAGTTAGGCCATGCAGAAGATTGAATCTCGGGAATTTCAGACAGCCTAGATATTATAGAGAAAGAACATACAAATATCCAAGACAAATCCAAGAATTATGATAGATCTATTCAACACTTGGAAGACACCATCAGAAAACATTATCGGAGGATAATGGGTGTAGAGGAGCACCTAGAGAAAGAAGTTAATGGTCTAGGAAATTTATTTAACAGAATCCTAGCAGATAACTTCCCAAACATGCAAAAAGGTAGGCTATTCAGATATAAGAACCCCACATCGACCAGACCAGAGCAGGATATCCTGCCAGTCACATTATAATCTGCACAAGATCAATTCAGACCAAGGAAAGGATCCTTAAATTTCTAAAGGAGAAAAGAAAAATCACCTATAAACACAAACCAATTAGAATCACCCCAGAATTTTAGCAGAGACGATTAAAGCAAGAAGAGCCTGGAATGGGAGATGCCATGCAGTAAAGACAAAAAATTATCAATCAAGAATACCGAATCCAGCTAAACTCTGCTTCATACCCAAAGGTTAAATAAAAACTGTCCATAGCAAAGAAAAATCAAAACAGTATATCTCCACCAATCCAGCCCTATAAAAGACATTAAAGTTATCCTACACATAGAAAACCATCAAGAGCACAGTAAGAGCCAAGAAACAGCATCCAAGGGAATAAAATTAGAACTCAACACCGAAAGCCAACAAAGAAAGTCCTGTACAACATGGAGGCTGAACAACTGTTGAATCACCAGTGGGTCATGGAAGAGATTAGAAAGGAAATGCAAATGTTCATGATATTCAAAAATAATGAACACACAAATTACTAGCTTCTCTGGGACACAGTAAAGGCAGTAGTCAGAGGCAATTTTATAGCTCTGAGGTCCTACAACAACAAATTAGAGACATCTGAACCTCCTTGAAAAAGAGCAGCAAGATAAACCCCAATCAAGTAGATGGAAAGAAATAATTAAAATTACATCAGAATTAAATGAATTAGAACCCAAAATTACCATCAAAAGAATCAACAAAACAAAGATTTGGTTCTTTGAAAAAAATAAAAAATTGACATACTCTTAGCAAATAGTTTCAAAAAGAAGAGAACATAACAAATAAACAAACTCAGAGATGAGAATGGGAATGAGAAGCAACCAAGATTCAGAACATTATAAGGGAATACTTCTCAAACATTTATGCTAATAAGTTTAAGAACCTGGCAGAAATGGACCTTTTCCTAGCCGTTTCCATGCCATTGAGTTTCCGTGCCAAAACTCAACCAAGATGAGTTAAATCAACTTAACATGCCCGTATCAAGCATAGCAATAGTAACAGCAATAAGAGACCTCCCATCTCAGAAAAGCCTAGGACCAGATGGATTTACAGCAAAACTTTACAAGGCCTTCAAAGCAGAGCTCACACCAATACTCCTCCAACTCTACCAAATTCATTCTATGAAGCCATCATAACCTTCATCCCCAAAACAAGCGGGGACTCAACAAAGAAAGAATTATAGACCCATTTCTTTGATGAACATTGATGAAAAACTTCTCAACAATTTTTGGCCAATCCCCTTTGACAATTCCTCCAAAAAATCATATAGGATTTATTTCCGGGATGTAAATCTGGTTCAATATTTGCAAATAAATTAATATAATTCGTCACATCAACAAGAGCAAGAATAAGAACATGGTTATCTCAATAGATGCAGAAAAAGCCTTTGACAACATCCAACACCCCTTTATGATGAAGGCTCTGGAAAATCTATGAATCCAGGGAACATTCCTCAACACAATAAAGCCTGTATATGACAAACTTACAGACATCATTATACTTAATGGTGGAAAAATAATGCCATTTCCTCTTAACTCAGGAACAACACAAGGATGTCCAATCTCTCCACTTTCCTTCAATTTACTATTAGAATGCCTAGTTACAGCAATAAGACAGGATGCAAACATAAAAGGAATCCAAATAGGGAAAGATGATATAAAACTCTCCCTATTTGCAGATGACATGATGTTGTGTTTAAATAATCCCACCTACTCAACTCTCAAATTATTCATGCTGATTCAAAAGGTTGGCAAAGTAGCAGGGGAAAAATTAACTCTCAAAAATGAATGGCTTTTCTGTATGCCAACAATGAGAAAAGCATGGCTGAAATCAGGAAAGCAACTCCATACATTATTGCCCCACAAAAAATAAAATACATAGGAATTAATCAAAGAAGTGAAGGATCTTTATGATGAAAACTTTAAAAGCCTGAAAAAGGAAATCAAAATGGAACTTACAAAGTGGAAAAACTTCCCATGCTCGTGGATTGGAAGAATCAACATCGTGAAAATGACAATACTTCCCTAGGGTATCTAAAAATTCAATGCAATACTTATCAATATTACAAACACATTCCTCAAGAAAATAGAAGAGGCAATCTAAAAATTCATATGGAACAATAAAAGACCCCGGATAGCAAAAATGATCCTTAACAAAAGAACAGTGCTGCAGGAATATCAATACCAAATTTCAAACTCTACTACAAAGCCATAGTAATCAAAAGAGCTAGGTATTGGCACAAGAACAGACCTCAGGAATAATGGAATAGAATTGAAAAGCTAGAAATGACCCAACAGACCTATAGCCACCTAATCTTCGATAAGGGAGCTAAAATAATAGAATGGAAGAAAGACAGCCTCTTCAGTATATGGTGCTGACAAAATTGGTTAATCACTTGTAGAAAACTAAAGCTAGATCCATATATATATATCACACTGCACAAGAATCAACTCCAAATGAATGAAAGACCTCGGAGTCAAAGCAGACACCATGAAAACACAGCAGGACAAACTAGGAGGTAAACTATGTCTCCTTGGCACAGGCCAAAATTTTCTTAATAGATACCAGAAACACAACAAATCAAAAAAAGGTTGGACAAATGTAATTGTATGAAATTGCAGAGCTTCTGCATGGCAAAGGACAAAACTAGCAAGATCAATAGTAAGCCCATGGATTGGAAGAAGATCTTCACTATCCATACAACAGACATGGGTCTCCTATCTAAAATATACCTGAAACTCAAAAAAATTAAATCCCCCAACAACAAATCCTCAAAGAAACAACTGCCCAATAAATAAGTGGGCTAAAGACTAAAAAGAAACCTCTCTGAATAGCAAAGAAGGATGGCCAATAGACACATGAAAAAATGCTCAACCTCCCTAGCAATAAAAGAAATGCAAATCTAAACTACACTGAAATACCACCTTACCCCAGTTAGAATGGCTATAATGTAATATAACAGAAGCTGGATGGGATGTTGGTGGGACTGTAATCTTGTATAACCACGTTGGAAAGTAGTGTGGAGCTTCCTCAAAAGAGTTCCTCCACATAGAGTTCCCCTATGACATAGCAATCCCACTTTTGAGCTTTTATACAAATGATCACAAAAAGGACCATACTAAATCTACCAGCATAAGTATGTTTATTGCAGCATTATTTAACATAGCTCAGATATGGAACCAACCCAGATGCCCCTCAATAGATGAATGGATCAATAAAATATGGTATATATATACACAAAGGAATTCTATGCCTTCATCAGAAAAAATGGCATTGAACCGTTTGTTAGGAAATGGAAAGCCATGGAAAAAATTATATTAAGTGAAGTAATCCATGCCCAAAGAAACATAGGTTCCATGGTTTCCTTTATTTGCAATAACTAGTATATGTGGGAGATAAACACAAACTGTCAGACAAGTTGATGTTATGTGAAATGAACACCAAGCTAAGGACTCAAATGGTTTTCCTTTCTTGCTATTGTTTCTAGCATATTTACAAGATGATTTCTTTGTTGCTTTGTCTGTCCCTCCCCCATGGTTTAACCTCTATTTTCACTGTATTTGATGTTGGTATAATTTGAGGAGGGGAACAGAAAATCAACTTGGGATACAGGTGGACCCATTGCAACAATGACATGTACAATACTATATGTGGAAAATTGAAATTTACAACTTTGGCAGGGGGGTGTGGTTTGCGGGGGGCATAAAGGGAGATGGGATGGGTTGGAAAGGGGAAACAAGGGAGGAGGCAATAATGCTTGATCAAACAAGAGCACACTAAAGCTACCATTACAACTATGTTTATTACAGCATTATTTCCCATAGCTAAGATATGGAACCAACCTAGATGCCCCTTAGTAGATGAATGGATCAAGAAAATGTGGTATATATACACAATGGAATTCTATGCCTCCATCAGAAAGAATGACATTGCCCCATTTGTTAGGAAATGGAAAAAAATTGGAAAAAATCCTATTAAATGATGTAAGCCAGGCCCAAAGAAACATAGGTCCCATGGTTTCTCCTTATTTGCAATATCTAGTATATGTATGAGTCAAGCAGAAAAGGTCAGATAAAGTGATGTTAGGAAAAGGAACCCTTAGATATGTATTTTAATGTTTTTTTTCTTTCATGCATTTGTTTCTAACGCATTTATAAGATTATTTCTTTGTTGCTTTGTATGTCCCTACCCCACAGTATAACCCCTGCTTTCACAATATTTGATGTCAGTATAACTTGTGGAGGAGATGGGGACAAACAAGTCGTTTAAGGATTCAGGTGGACCTGTTGCAACAATGAGAAGTACAAGTTGTCATGTCGAAAATGAGCTTTACAACGTTGGTGAGGGGGAGGAGGGGGGAAGATTAGGTGGGGGGGTAGGCTGGGAAGGGATGTGAAGGATAAACAAAGGAGGAGGCTGCAATGCTTGATAAGAAATATACGCATTATCCTGCCCATGTAATTGTAACCCCTCTGTACATTATGTTCACAAAAATAAAATAAAATAAAATGAAAAAAAGAAATATACTCATTACTTTCTTCATGTAATTTTAAAACCCTCTGTATGTTTACATTAAAAAATCATGAAATAACAAAGTAAAAATCCATGCCAATTTTTATGTCTGTCCTGGGGCTTGAATGCTGGGCCTGGGCACTGTCCCTCAGCTCTTCAGCTCACAGATAGCACTGTACCATTTGAGCCACAGTGCTGTTTCTAGTTTTCAAGAGATATATTGGAGATAAAAGTTTCACAGACTTTTCTGCCTAGTCTGGCTTTGAACCACTATCCTCACATCTCAGACTTTTGGGAAGTTAAGATTACAGGCATGAGCCACCAAAGCCCAGATTCAAGACAATTTTTAAAAAGCAAACTTATGAAAACTTCTGGCTTTTTCTAATAAACAGTATTATATTTTCAGCCTTAGTTTATAACTATAAGTTATTTTTAGATGTAACTTGGAATTTTTTAATAGATTCAAATATAAGTTTTATTATTACTCAGTATCTCACAAAAATCCACAGTAATTTACTTTCCCCAAAGTCAATTGTTACATACTCTATTACTCATTATTATTATTACCCTCTATATTACATATAATGTGAAGTGAAAATAATTTGGACCATTTCGTATAAATTAGTAGTTGCTACTTTAGCGTTATAAATTCACATCTTTGATTTTAAATGAAGGAAAGATTTTTGAGTTAAAATGAAATATTAATGTGTAATGTGTCCCAATTAAACCAAAAATTCTGGGTTTAAACAGATGAAAATACTTTCTTTCCACTAAAGACTTTGAAGTAATATAATACCATTGGAAATAGTGAGGCAAGAGGAGGAAGAATTAAAATCACATCAAACAATGTCTGTTATTCTGCTACTACCTCCATTATGAAGACCTGCCCATTCCAAGATGTCACACAATTTCAAGTGTCTCTCATAAAATTCTTTTTGGAGAAGTTCTAAATCACTGATTCTTTTTGCAATTTCTGTTATATGAAACAAATCATTGACATAAAACAATTGAAATAAAATGCGCACATATGTTGAAGTCACTACAACTGGAAAAACAACCAACAAAGTAGAACTCCCCCAGGGACAAAAACATGTTTTGCGCATTTTTTTAAGCACAAAACCTCAAATACGTATTAACTTGGAGTAGAGCCGTAAAGATAACTGTGTCTCATAAATACAGTTGTGTTAATTTGTAATTAAACTCTTCTAGATGAACCTAATATAGTAATTCCTTTGAATGGATCAAATTGTTTAAAACAAATGTGATTGTATGCGGAGTGAGATCTGCACATATTTAACACAATAAAATAACAGAATCATAACGTATGTAAAAAATTCAGAAATGTAATGAATAAGTCCAATAGCATCCATTCTGAGAACTAATGCCTACTGGTATAACAAGAAAAAATATGCAAATAATAGAATCTGAGCAATGTACATGAGTGTCCATAATTTTAAACTACTCCAAATTACACTTTGTAGAAGACTGAATGTGGCTTATGTAAGGGAAAACATCAACACATGACATAAATGAAATTAAAAATCTCATGAAAAGAGAGGAGTTTCTGGAAAATAATATTTTAACAAATGGTGTTCAAAATATTTCTAGTACTGACAAAATTGTATACCTATTTATTTAGATCCAAAAAAGGAACCAAGTTTTTCGAGCGGATTTGAAACTTTGGCAAAGTAGCAGGATACATCTGTAACATTATTATGGATGTTGACTCTGGCATGGAATTCATTTCCTCTTTGATCTGACAAATGAATATATGAAAGAACATAAATTCTCTAACTAAATATCAAGACCTAACTAAACTTATCACCAGAAAAGTCATCATGTAAGCCGTATTGCAACTGGGGTAAAAGAAAAATCTGTCATAGTGATTCTGTATTTATTGTATATGTTGATGTTTTTCATAAATTATTTCCTTTAGTTTGCATTTTCAAAACATTGTGTTACACGATGTATATCTTGGTAACTAATTTTGGATGCCTCCTTAAATTTTGTTCTGAGTAAAATGTCTCACTTCAGTTCCTAACCCATGAAATTATGTTGATTCAAAAACATTCAAATAACCACTATATAATACACAAAATCTCATAAGCTTGACACCAGTAAGCATTGGTTATCATTTTGATATCAGGGTCCCATGACTTATAAGGCCTATCTGCATGAGTATCATTGTACCGAGACTCCTCAACCTAAATCTGGCCACTGTTAAAAAATGTTTATATCTTTATTTGTCACCCATCAGAGATTAAATCTGAGTATAAAGCCTAAGGAAAACGATAAAGTAAGAGTTTAGCTTTTCTGGATATAAAGTAAACAAATGCAGATAGAGTAACTCACTGGTATAAAGTCAACCTGCTTCACCAAAACATTCTAAGCATTACCTTACAATGTGTATTATTCTCATGAAGGGAATGGGGAATTTGAGAAGAGAACTAACCAAGCATTGTCTTCAAATATATATAGTTTGGATTTATCTCTAAATTTCGCTATAAACATTTCTGATAAAAACTGAATAATTGATTTTCTGGTCAGCTTTAATATATCCTACTTTCATATACCAAACTACATTCAGAAAACGCAATACAACAATTAACTAAAAAATATCCTGGCAGAAAAAATGGCATCTCTTTATTATGTGATGCCCAATTCTTAGGTATTATGTCTCAAGTTAGTGAATGTGATTGTTTAATTGCTTCATAAAGTTTTAATTAAAATACATCAGTGTACTATAATATAATTGTGGATAATTTTATCCTAGAATCATTCATGAACTGCCCATTCAATCAAGACATACATCAAATTCATTTGGTTTTCATATGTATAGGAATGAGTTTCTTAGGATCTCCTGCCATTTGGAGGTGCCAGGACCAGGATTCGAACTGTGGGCTTCAGCTCCCACCACTTCAAACCGAGGATTGGGAACTCACTTGTCTGTCCAAGAACATCAGCAAGACCAATGATTAGGCAGGCAGCAGTGGCTCTCAGCAATCCTCTTTGATACTTAAAAGGCTGTGATAGGAGGATCATGGTTGAAGTCACCCTAGGGAGGAAAGTCCTTGAGAGCCCTGTCCAACTTCAGGACCAACAAAGCCAGAAGTATAGCCATATGGCTCCGGTGTTAGAGGGCTATCCTTAAGTAGTAACAGCTCACGGACTGTGCCCAGATCCTGAGTTCAAGGTCCAGCATTGGCAACAAACAGACATACCAAACAATTTGTGCAGCCATCCACTTAAAGCAGGTCACCCTAAACAACCTTTATTTACATTTTTTTGAGGCCTACGCAGGAAGAATCACAAACCAGGCAGGGGAAGAGAAGATCAGTTTTCTTAGAAGTAACCGGTATTCTGAAAATTAAACTTGGAGACGTAAAATGGTAGCATACTTATGTAAAAACTAACATTAAGAAAAAGAAGAAGGGGCTGGGAATGTGGATTTGTGGGAGAATGCTTGCCTAGCATGCAAGAAGCCCTGGGTTCAATTCCTCAGTAGCACATTCAAGAAAAAAACCAGAATTGGTGTTGTGGCTCAAGTGGTAGTGTGCTAGAGACAGTGCCAGGCCTTGCATTCAACCCAACAACTGGCAAAGAAATAGCTACTTAGGTAGGTAGGTAGGTAAGTAGATAGATAGATAGATAGATAGATAGATAGATAGATAGATAGATAGATAGATAGATAGATAGATAGATAGATAGATAGATAGATAGATAGATAGATAGATAGATAGATAGATAGATAGATAGATAGATAGATAGATAGATAGATAGATAGATAGATAGAAATATGATAGATGAATCTGGACTTGGATGTCAGGAGGCAAGTAAGGAAGACTTTCCAATCATTAGGCCTTCTGCAGTGTGCCAGGACACCAACATGGCCTTCACACAAACAGAGATCAGGAAGACTGTCTCTTTCAACTTCTTAGGTAGCCAAGGGCCCCAGAGTCAAGAGGGCAGAGCCAAGTTCTAACTGAGGTGCTTGGAGACAGAAGAGAAAAGGCCTTGCCTCTCCTTAGATGGAGGATTTGCATTAATGAAGTGGAGAATGAAGGAAGGAGATGGACTGGCATTGTTTGAAGAGGCTGAGAAAAGCCTGACCCTTGTGTGACTCTGACAAATATTTCAATTTCATGTTTCCCCTCATTGCTGGCCATGCCTGGAATGTTGAGTGTGTACATTCTGCCTCCTAACCCTGCATGCCTTTTTCTCTTCACCTAGCCTGGCTTTTGCAACTGTTTTCTGCATTCAAATATTGTTACATTGGAGTACTTCCTGCAAACAGGACTAGTACTTGGATGCTGAGAACTTCATTTGAACCAAGGATGGGTTAATAATATTTCTTTCCTGCTTCTATAGCTCAAGAAGTCTAAGAACCTTTAGCGTACGGGTAACGTCTCATCACCAATGGAAACACAGGAAGCTCTTGAACATCTGACCTTTCAGAAGTGGAATTCAGAGGTTCAGACTTTCCTAACTTGACTGGCTTCACCCTGTGATCCTCAGACTTGAGCATCCTGAGCTAGGGTGACAGGCGTTAGCTACTGGTGCTCTGCTAGATTCAGAAATATAATTACATTGGCATTACAAGTCAACTGCTTATCACAAAGGGCTTGGGCAGCATATTAAGCCTTTCAACAATGAACCTTTCAGAACCAAGTAGGACACAAGGTTATAATGCTAGAGTCTGAGAGGCTATGTATATAGATGGGCTACACTTGAACCTTGAGCTCTGACTCCAAATCTGGTGTACATGAGCATTCATTTTCCAGAGAATATTATCCTAACTAGCAAATAACAAAAGTACTTCGCTTAACCCTCACTTTTTTCCACTTCTGTGTCTCAAACTCAAGGCTGGGCACTGTCCCTGAGCCCTCCAGCTCAAGGCGAACTCTCTACCACTTGTCCCACAACACCAGATGTGGTCTTTTTGTGGTTCATTGGAGATAAGAGCCTAACAGGTTTTCCTTGCCTAGGCTGTCTTTGAACTGTGGTCTTCAGATCTCAGCCTCCTGAGAAGTTATGGTTCCAGTTGTGAGCCACAGGCATCTGGCCTATTGTTTTTGAAAGTCCAGACGTTTGATCTTAGGCCCTGGGTACTGTTTCTGAGCTCCTTTTTCTCAAGCCTAAGGCTGTGCTACTTGAGCCACTCTGATTATGTGGCACTGAGGATTCAAACCCTAGCATTCATGCATCCTGAGCCAGCTCTCTACCACTAAGCCACATTTCTAGCCCCACACTTACAATTTTATCCCTCAACTTGCCTATCCCCAAGAAAAGACTTCTGAGTAAAAATCATCTAAAGAAATTCCTTTTTGAAGGTTCCAAAGATAAAGAACACAAAGCTCATACTTGGGAGAGACTCTAAACATGTGAAGACTGTTACAAATGCTTCCATTTAATTATGTATCATGTTTCAACACAACAAAATATTAATGAAAAAAGAATCAATGTCTTAAATTATTGTGTATAAATTTATAATGGATGTACAAAATGTACTAAATATTATGTGTGTAATAATACTAAATACAATATATACAATAAATAAATGAATCAAGTAAAAAATAAAATAATTACAAAAATCAATAATAAAAATCATAATATGTAATACACATACATATGAAAATATATGTCATATATTACCCATATATAGAAATATTTTTTTCCATTGCAGAGCCTTCATTAAGACCCTTGTAACTCTAGCCTGAATTTCTTTTCCTCAAGGACAGTAAGCTTTGTCTTCACCCATGGTGCAAAAGAGTTACCTGGATGGTGAGATAAAATCCCAGCAGTGATGGAAATACTGGCTCAAGTTCCAAGATAGTGACAAATTTTTTAATGGAAGCAGTTATGTTTATTCAGTGACATACTGAACATTTTTGAAAAAAGCAGTTTAACATTTTGTACATCTATTCAGACATCTTTCTCTTACCCCCAAAATGTTTCTTTTGAGCACTACTTTTCTTCATTTTTTTGTTGTAAAAATGTTGTACAGACAGGTTACAGTTAAATGAGCATGGTAATGAGTACATTTCCTATTGAGCATTGTTGCCTCCTCCTTTGTTTTCCCCCTACCATCCCTTCCCTCCCATTTCACAAATACTCCCCCTGCTGAGCTCAGTGACTTAATTTTTATTTTTGGATTTGTATGGGGTTTGAACTCAAGTTGTGGCAACTCTGCACTTTCCCTCATATTGCTACATATTTACCAAGACCCTGAGTTCAAATCCCAGGCTAGGAAAGAAAACTGGTAGAAATTCCAAACCAGGGAGCTTTGTTTCTTTTTTAATTTAAATCATTTTTTTATTATTCTTTATTTTGCCGACATGGGGCTTGAGCTCAGGTAGTGGCAACTCTGCCTCAGCTTCAATTGCTCTAGGGTGGGGTACACCCTTGGACCCATAGAAAATCCAGGGATCCTAGGTCCAGAGGGCTTGCAAGAAGAAAAATAAGTAACATAGCATAAAAAGTGTCAAGCTGCAGAGGCCTGGGTGTTTTACATTTTTTTATTTGCAAGGTGACCATCCTGGGTCTGAATGACATGGCTGCAAAGTGAACCTGACCTGCCATATCTGAATGCTGGTGTGCTATCAGGGAATCCATAGGCCAACCTGTCAACATTGGCCCTGGGTTCAAATCCCGGTCCTGACACCTACCAATGGCAGGAGACCACAAAAGACTCATTCTTATGCATAGGAATACCAATTGAGGGTAGTTCATGCTTTGGTCTAGTCTAAAATTGGAAGCAATAATCCTAGGACACTGATTGATCTTAATTAATAGATTATTATTCATGGAAAGAATAATATTCCTTAAATGGTGGTCTAATAAATGCCTAAGAGTTGGTAGGAACATAATAAGTGTCCTTCAATCATAGATAGATGGCTCTGGTGCTCTTTACCAATACATATTTATTTGTATACCACCCTCTGCCTGTCCATGTATCACTGTTTTGGCCAAACCTGGGACTGGTTCTCAGCACCTGGGAACCACCTGACAGCTTCATTGATTAGAGGCTGCCGTGGTCACACTCATCCATTCATGAATTGGGCTTGCTAATCCCTGAGATTATATCCCAGCACTGCCAAAAATTTAATCTTGGAGTAAGAAGCCAAGTATGACACATGTTTTCCTTTTCTGGGAAATTCCTCGGTGTCAGGCATGATGGAGAACATATAGACAAATCTGGGTGCTGTGAAATAAGATGTAAACAATGTAATAAATGTAAGAGGGGTCATCAGAGTCAATAAAATAAATGGTAAATAAATGAATAAAACAAGAAATAAAATGAATAACCACACCCAACAAAATATGGAATATCTGTATGGAAGTATAAATCTTATCTTTAAAATGGATATAAGGAGTATGTTTTCCAGGCTGAGGCTTGAATTCAGGCCTAGGGAACAGGCCTGCCTTTCTTGTCTTCAAGCATGGTCAGATTCCCTTCCCTCACGGTGTTGCATATTTGCCCAGACCTTGAGTTCAAATCCCAGGCCTGGCAGAAAAAATGGCATGAATTGCAAACTAGGGAGCTAAATATGATTTTTTAATTGCAGGCCATTGGAGAAGCCATAGTACCACCCAGCAACAGGGGCCTACATTTCGAATACCAGTCATGCCACTTCTGGATGGTGGGAAATCCTAAGAGGCTCGTTCCTATCCACAGGAATAACCATGGAATGTTATCAATGTCACAGTTGAATGAGATGCTCATGAATGATACTTGTATACAATTAGACATCGTGATTTCAGCCGGTTGGTTGATTTTATTTAATATCATATGAAGAATTAAAAGAATATTATTTCTCACAATGACACAATAATTTCAGGACACTGATTTACTTAATAGTTAATTAAAGATGAAAATGATAACATAAATTACCTGGAGACATAATAAATACCCAAGAATTTGTAGGAATGTAGTCTATAGAAATGAACAATGGATAGACATCTCTGGTACTCCATAAAGATATATATTTATTAGCATACTACAATCTGCATGTCAATCTGTACGTGTTTTGTCAACCCCTTGTTCTCGATCTCAGATCTTAGGAACTGCCTATCAGCTCAATTTGCCCCAGGATGGCATGCTGACACACACCCTTTCATGAATTTGTCCCTGTAGGCCATCAGTTCAGATGCCAGCACGCCCAAACAATGAATCATGGAGTAAGAAACTGATGGTGACACGTTTTCCTTTTCTGTGAAACTCCGAGGTGTCAGGTATAAGTGGAATACATATGCAGACCTATATCCTATTTAATCAATGTAATCTATGTTCTATGTGCTGTATTAGTCAATTAAATAGTCAATATATGTCGGATCTTTGTCCGCCCTAAGAAAGACGGATGGGGTCCGAGGAAATAGAAGTGAACTTGCTCGCTGGTTCCCCCTCCCCTTAGCCCTGGAGACATTCAGACAAAGCGGGGAGTCAAGTCAAGCAAGAACTCATTCATTACCACACAGAAAGCATCTTTTAAAGGGAAAAACTGCGTGGCATGGAAGGGGAAGGAAAGGAACCAACCAATCACTGAAAAGGTCACATCCTATCATGCACCTAAGCTTTATCCAATCAGATTTTAAGGTAAACAACTCCGGCTGTGACCTCTCAACTTCCTCTCACCGCCATCTTTTTTTGCCCATGTGCCCCACAAATACATGAATCAAACAAAAAATAAAATGAATAACTACATTGAACGCAATATGGAATCAACCTATGAATGTAAATATAAATTATATATTTAAAATGTACACAAATAGGATGTATTGTAGTGCTGGGGATCGATTTCAGACCTAAGGAACAGACATGAATTTCTTGACTTCAAGAAGGCTAGCTTCCCCTTTCCAAACATTGCAACAGAGTTACCCAGACCATGAGTTCCGATCCCAGTCCCGGCAGAAAAAATGGCACCTTTATACCATGTGACACCCAATTCTTAGGTATTTCATTATGCCTCCAGTTAATGAATGTGATTGTTTAAATGCTTCATAAAGTATTGATTAAAATCGATCAGTGTTCTCTAATATAGTTGTGTATAATTTTATCCTAGAATTATTTAAGAACTGTCCATTCAATCATAACATACATCACATTCCACTGGTATTCATATAGATAAGAATGAGTTTCTAAGGATGTCTTTCCATTTGCATGTGGCAGGACCAGGATTCCAACTGTGGGCTCCAGCTCCCACCACTTAATCCCAAGGATAGGGAACTCACTGGTCTGTCCAAGAACAGAAATACCAATGATTAGGCAGGCACCATTGGCTCTCAGCAGTCCTCATTGATGCTTACAAGGCTGTGATAGGAGGATCATGTTCAAAGTCACTTTAGGCAAGAAAGTCCTTGAGACCACTGTCCAACTTCAGTGCCAACAAAGCCAGAAGTAGAGCCATGTGGCTCCAGTGGTAGAGGGCTAGCCTTGATCAAAAGCAGTTCACAGACTGCACAGATCCTGAGTTCAAGATCTGGGACTGGCAACAAACAGACATACACAACAATCTCTGCAGCCATCCTCTTGTCCCCAGATCACCCTCTTGTCCTCAACTGAATTGGACAGAGTTCCCTGGGAAAAGGGCTGGGGGAGCTGCTGTCATCTTGACTCCATCCATTTTGCCTGCATCACAAGATTCGCACCACACCCCCATGCTTTCATGGTTCTTTCTGAGCAAGGGGATACAACAATTGTGGCCACGCCCACATTCCATGCTGTCCAGCACCAGGATTCCCTCTGTTGGTTGACACCACCACTAGCAGTTGAGGAAGGTAGAGGTTACTGAGTGGTGAGCAAGAACTCTAGTCCACTTTGGAGCAGAGTCGAAATTGACGTCCTAGTCAGTGAGTGGGAGAATAGAGGATTTCCCAGAGCCTAGGAACGTGGTCAGCCCATCTTTCCCATACCAGAGCTCAGATGTCTGAAACAAGAATCCATGAGAGCTGTGGGCAAGAAACCAGAATACCGGCAGAAGAATTCTCCCATCAGACCTGCAACATTCAAGAAAACAAAGAACACGAAAAAAGGGGGGGTCTTCAAGACAAACACCAGTAGGGAAGGTGATTCACCAGAGGGTCCAGCCAAAGGTGATGCTGACTGCGGGACTCCCTTGCCTTTGGACACAGTCATAGTCACCAGGGTCCAGAGTGTCAAGGGTCCCTATAGCACCAAGGATCTTTAGATGGTGCCTGCCCTGGACCACAGCAAAAGAAGAAACCAGGTATGCTGTGCCAAGATCCAACCACTGAAGCTGGAAAAGACTGACCTGCAGGATCGACGGGAGAAACAGAGGGACAAGATAGCCCAGGTGCACGAAGTACCAAAAACAGAGCTAGACATCCAAAAGCCACCCATACAGAGGTTGGTTTTAGCAGAAAGCAATTTACAATTTGCACTGGGCTAGTGAAGCAGGAGGCCAACGACAGAGAAATGGAGCAAGAAGCTCTCACCAGCCACCTGCAGGCCACAGGGTGTAAAGTGTTGGAGCTATAGATAGCAGTCGCTGCTGCACAGAAGGAGACAGAAATGTTCTTCATACAGCTGAATGATGTGACATTTCAACTCAAGGAAAAGACCAGAAGCTTCAATGACCTGGAGCAATTGAACACAGAGTTGCAGGAGAAGCTGGAAGCGATCTGGACAAAGAAGAGCAACAGGAAAAACAGAATCTGCAAGTTTCAACAAGTGCTGGTGGGGCGTGAGGTAAAGAGACTACTGGAAAACCTGAGCTGGATGGTGACTTCAGCAATTCTGGAAAGAGACACCTTGATGGAGAGCCTGAGCATTGAGAGGTCCACATGGAAGGAGGAGGCTCAGTGGCTGACCAAGCAGTTGAACCAACTGTCAGAGGAGAAGGAGCAAAGGGCGAGGCAGGTGCTAGCCTTAGAGAATGAGCTGGAGCAACTGAGAAGGATGCAGGCAGAGCCTCGGCCCTCCACAGGACCATCTCAGGCCGAGTGGCAGTTGCAGGCCCAGGCCTACTGCATGCAGATGGAGTTGAAAAACCTGGAGGAACAACTTCACATCCAGGTCCAGGAAAACCAGAGGCTCGGGCTCCAGAATGTGGAGCAGCGGGAGCAAATATGGAGACTGGATGAGAAGGCCAAGGATTGGCAGTAGATCCCCGAGACCCCACGATGCGCATGTGTGTGTGACCCATAGATAGAGCAGGCCCTGCTGAGGGATGCTCTCCACAAGGTGAGCTATGAGAAGGAGGAGCTCACCAGCATTCTGGAGCTCAGAGCCACCTGTGAGCAACACATTGCCTCCAATGAGCAGCTGAACTCCAAGAAGGAGGCCCTGCAGCAGCACTTGCAGAGGCAGAGCCAGCTGCTAGAGCAGCTGAAGCAAGTGCAGGCCCGACCAACTGGTGGAAGCACGTGGTGCCCCCAAAGTGGCAGGATACTCCCAAGTTCCTAGAAGTGACCAGACCACAGGAGGAGCACCTGCAGGCCCAGCTGAGCCTGGCTTTCACTGGGGAGGGGAAGTTGTGGGCCCTGGAGAAGCAATAGTTGAGGAGGTGACTCCTCCACAAAGTGAGCATCGCAGAGGATGGAGACATGCCCCAGACCTACAAGGCTGTGGCTCTGCAAGTGCTCTCAGAGGCTGAGATCCACAGGAGGAAACTCCTGCTGCAGTAGCAGTGACCCCAGTGCAGTTGCATGGCCAATCCTGCAGCTCAGTGTCTGACAGAGCTGGAGGCACAGGCACCCCCGCCCCGTGAGCTGCCACCACAGCCGGCTTGGGGATGGGAATTGGGACACGTGGGTGTCCGAGAAGAAAATCTGCCTCGTCCACGACTTGTATGATGAAGTGGACATCCATAGTCCCGCGGATGAGCTCCACAATCAATGCAGCAAGTTGTTGGCAGCACACATCCACAAATGTCAAGGAGTCCCTTGTGGCATGTAAGGAGCAAATGTTCGTCCTGGATGAGCTGTGTCAAGAGAAAGCCAAGCGTGTGTGCTGGCTCACACAGGAGAAGATGGAGAAGAAGAAAGAGCTGCAGGAGCTGCTGTTACTCCTCGCAGGGGAAGGAGTGGACAGTGGGCTCCAGATGCCAGCACAGGCTGAGCCCTCCCCCCCCACTGCTCCAGATGCCTCAGGCTCCAGGGTGGGTGAAATGAGTGAGGAGCACAAAGGTTTTGAAGAATTGCAACTTTAAGACAACTTGGACACTGCCAGAGTAGTGGTCGGGGTTCACTACCTCGTAGATGACTCCCCCACAGAGCACGTTCTACAGCAGATGACCCACACCCAGAGCAGCCTAGAGCTCATGGACTTGGGCAAGGAGCACTCCCTCCTATTCTTCCGTAGACTGATGTGGATGATGACTCGCTATGAGAAATACTGACTCTCAAAAGCCAAGGCAGCCACCAGAAGTGGGTGGCCAGGTGGCCTTCTCTCAGGCCTCCATCTGCTGTGAGATGGGAAGGGTATACTTCAGGTCAGGTAGGGCAGAGGCTGCCGGGAAGCAGCCCCAATTCAAGGGACATCTAATGGCCCATTGGTGGCCAGGGAAGAGACCCATGTTATGCTTATCCCAAACAATAAATTGTTTTCAAGGGGAAGAAAAGCCTACAACAAAGATTTGTTCTCCCAGTCCTGGGGCTTGAACTCAGGGCCTAGCTACTTTCCCTGAGCTCTTTTTTTTTTTTATCAAAGCTGGCACTCTACCCATTGAGCCCCACCTCCCCTTTCAGCTTTTTCTGTGTGGAATTGAACCCAGGGTGTCAGGCATGCTAGGCGACCACTCTACCACTGAGCCACATTCTCAGCTAGGATGATTCTCCCCCCTCCCAAACCCATATGGCCATTCCTCAGATAAATAGGAAGGAGAGGCTAGGATGAATATGAAGCACAAGTATGGTTCACAGAGAAATACTCCCCTGTCTCTTTGACCTCCTTAGTTGAAGTTTCTCTTCTACCATTTAGGGATGAGAGAGGGAGAGGGAGTCCTGAGAGAGGAGTACCAAGAAGAATAGTGCCCTGAGCCCCACAGCCTACCCCACACAAGTGGTCTTCTAGACTCCAATATTACCTGATTCAATGTGGAGTCTACACTGTCTCCCTATCACTTCAAACTCAGGATGAAATAAAGATCAGATTTGTCCTTAGCCCACACACAGGGTAGCAGCTCCTAGTCCCAGACCAACTTCCACCTCTGACTGCCCCGCCACAATGGTGTCGGTGATGACCTCATGCATAGATTCCAGGAAGAAGGTCTATGGCAAAGGACAAAAGCAGCAGGGTGAGCAGGGGAAGGAGCTGGGGCAATTGCTCTGGGATCTTCCTCCTTGGAGCCCTCCCATCAAGCCAAATCCATGCTGACCCAAAGTAGGGCCAAGGCCAGAGTGTGAGAAAAGATGGAGAAGCATGGTACTAAAGGAGGTACTGCTTTGTCTTGGAGCAGTTGAAAATTCCAATTATATTTGGCCCATGCCAATCCCAAAGCCAACATGCAATGCCTCTCCTTGTTGTTGTTGTCCCTGAGTGCTGTCCCTGAGGTCTTTTTCTCAAGGCTGGCACTCTATCACTTGAGCCACAGGGACTCTTCTTGTTTTCTGATGATTCATTGAGGATAAGAGTCTCACATACTTTCCTGCCCAGGCAGTCTTGGCACCATGATCCTCCAGATCTCAGCTTCCTGAGTATCTCAGATGACAGATATGAGCCACCAGTGCCCAGCATGTGATGCCTTTTGAAGGCATCTTGGCAAGTCTGTAAAAGGAGCCAAAAAGGGCCTGGATAGACCATGACCCAATCAAGGAGCTGGGATGGGGAAGACTGACCTTCTAGCCATCCTGTTCCCCAAAATTAAAGATGCCAGATGGTGTTGGATGCATCAAACACCTGATGGCCAACAGCCATCAGGCTTAGTTGTGAAAAGGTAGAGAATATCCAAAGATAGCAGTGTCAAAATCTCTTATTTTGCATGCATGTGGTGTGTGTGTGTGTGTGTGTGTGTGCGTGCGTGCGTGCGTGCGTGCGTGCGTGCGTGCGTGTGTGTGTGTGTGTGTGTGTTTGTGTGTGTGTGTGTGAATTCAGGGCCTAGGCTCTATTCCTGAGTTTTCTTGCTCAAGGCTAGTGCTCTGCCACTTGAGCCACAGCCCCACTTGCTTTTTGATGGTTAATTGTAGGTAAGAGTCTCAAGGACTTTCCTGTCCAGGGTGGCTTTGAAGCATGATGGTGGCCCCAGTGAAGCAAGAGTAAACACAACTCGCAGGGACAATGCCTATAGAGGGAGACTCCTGCTACCTGGTGGCCAGATGGGGGACATGCGGCCCCTTGCCATAATCCTCTAGAGTTCAATTGAGGGAAGTGACCATGGCTAAGCTGACTCTTGCTCACCCTGTGTGCTGATGCCAGAGCAGATCTGTTCCACCCTAGGCCAAGAGCAGGCATTACCTGGTGTGACATGTTGCAGCTCTTGCCCCTCCTGGCCCAGAACCATGGTCTGAGACATGGATTTACTACTGCTCAGATCCACATTGCACCCATGACATGCCATTCTGATGTTCTCCATGCCCCAAGACTCTACCCTTCTCTGGTAGTGTGGCCAGCTCTGTAGGCAATGGCCTCCAAACAGACTGCTCCCAAGACTTGTACGACACCTAGACATTGGGAGACCCTCAGGGGCCCACTGGAAAGTACTCTGCCTAGAGCCACAGAGCGAGGTCCAAGCAGACCAAGGGTTGGTCATGGGCTTGAACTCTGGGCCTGGACGCTGTCCCCCAGCTCTTCAGCTTACCACTTGAGCTACAGAGCCCTTCTGGTTTTCTGGAGGTTCCTTGGAGGTCAGAGTCTCCAAGACTTTCTTCCCTGGGCTGGCTTGGAACCGCAATCCTCACATCTCAGCCTCCTGAGGAGCTAGGAAGACAGGCGTAAGTCACCAGTGCCCGGCTGATCTGGCCTTTCACCACACTGTACTAGGAGCTCCTGAAAGCTTTTCTTTATTTTTTCGTGCCAGTACTGGGGCTTTAACTCAGAGTCTGGGCTCTGGTCTCTTAACTTTTTCCCTCAAAGTTAGCACTCTGCCACTTGACCCACAGCTCCACTTCTGGCTCTTGGTAGTTAATCAGGAAGAAGAGTTTCACTAGCTTTCCTCCCCTGAGCTGGCTTGACCCATGATCTCTGATTTCAGTTTCCTAAGTAGCTAGGATTTACAGGGGTTGAGCTATTGCTGGCATTGGGCTAGAACCTTTTCTTAAGCAAGGGTCCTTCCCTGCGTTTTCCCTGACTCCTCCATGCAAAGGAGGTCTAAGGGTCAGGAGCTCTAAAAAATAGGCTTCTAGCCACAGGAAATGGCTGGGGTCCATGGTGAAAAGTCAAGTTGATCTTCCCCCTGGGCCTAATTCTGGGACCCCATCCTCTGCCCTGTGACGCAAGTACAAACATTGACCCAGCATTGAACGTCCTGCCAGACTTTTCTGTAGTAACAGAACTTTCATTCTACCCATAACACCTGCTCTACAGCATCCCTCAGGACCTTTGCCCATGCTGTACTTCTGCCTGAGGCTCTCTGTCCACATCTTAGAAGTCCTGTGGTATTTGGCCCTGGTTATATCACCTCCTGGAGCAAGTGTTTCCTTCCCTTCTTCCTCTTTTTAAATATTGAGTTGCTAGAAATGGAACTTGTGCAGGCTGACTGGCAAATGCTCTATCATGGTGTGTGTGAGTGTGTGTGTGTGTGTGTGTGTGTGTGTGTGTGTGTGTGTGTGTGTGTGTGTGTGTGTGTGTGTGTGTGTGTGTGTGTGTGTGTGTGTGTACCATTCCTGGGGTTTGAATTCATGGCCTGGATGCTATCCTATCCCTGAGCTTTTATGATCAAGTCTAGCCTTCTACTACTTGAACCACAGTTCTACTTCTGGCTTTTTGGGTTTTTAATTGGAGAATAGTGTCTCATATAGACTTTCCTGCTTGCAATGGGGATTCTCAGATCTCAGCCTCCTGAGTAGCTTACAGGGGTGAGCCACCAGCACCTGCCCTCTACCCTACTGCTTACCTATATCCTCGGCCCTCCTCTGAGTCCCAGAAAAAATATGTCTCACCAGGCTCATTTTTTGACAGTCTTGGGGCTTGAACTCAGGTTCTGTGCAGGTTCCTGAGCTTATTTACTCAAGGCTAGCACTCTATCAATTAAGCCACAGTGCCACTTTTGGCTTTTTCTCTTTCTGTGGTACTGAGGAATTGAACCCAGGACTTAGTGCATACTAGGTAAGCACGCTACCACTAAGCCATATTCGCAGCCCAAATCCCACTTCTATGAGAGTGGGATTTATTGGCATACCTCTTTTGGTATAGAAATAGCTTACTATTTCATATTTTTGCCAAGATTTGGGACGAGCCTATGACTTAGCAATGAGGAATGATTAATTAGTGATAGCCACCAGGCCCCAGAGGTCTAGGCTCACATCCTGCAGAGGGATAGAGAATTTGGAGCCAGAACCTTCGAAAACTCCTACAATGTAGGAACTGTGGTCTCCTTGGAGGCAGTGACTGTGTGCTATGTATCCCGATGGGACACCTCAGCCAGAACATAAGACTTCAGTTATTAAATGGCAGAGAAGGATGCTTTGTTCAAGCTGCTGGCTCAGACTTAGTACTCTCTGAGGGCTTTTCCATGCTTGCCCAGGTTGGGGGGCTGGGCATGGGCAACCTGCTGAATATCCATCATCCATCCATCATCATCCATACACAGAAACATGGAATTATTGCCTCCTTTTAGGGGGGAGGGGGCAGTTCTGGGTTTGTACTATGAGCTTAGGCCCTGTCCCTGAGCTCCTTTTGCTCATGTGTAGTACTCTGCCCTTAAGCCACAGCCCCATTCATGTTTTCCTTTCCTGTGATCTCTTAGAAATTAGAGTGTGGCGGGCTTTCCTGCCCTGGCTGAATTCAAATTGGCATTCTCTACATCTCAGCCTCCTGAGGAGCTAGTATTACAGGCAAAAGCCCCTGGCTCCTGGGTTTCGTTTCTCCTTATTGTTCTTTTTTGTAATTGTAACAATCTGAAATCATCACGGTGTCAATCCAATGGTTTGCATCCGAAGTAAACTACCCAGGCCTGGAGTTCGAATGCTAGGACTGCCACCCACAAATGGAAGGAGATTCTAACAGACTCATTCCTATTCATGTGAATGATAATGGAATGTTATACAAGTAATAAATAAATTTTCAGTTAATTCATGATTCTATTCTATTCTAATTCATGCCACACAAAAATTATTGGATTAATATCTTCCATTCTAGATCCATGCTATGATTCCCCTAATGGAAGGATATTGACTAATTTTTAATTAACGCTTTTCTAAGTATTACATGGAGGCATAATTTAATAACTAATAATTGGTATAAATCCATACAAATGGAATGCTATAAATGTAACAATTAAATTAGTAGTGCATGATTATATTATAAAATTATACACAACAATTTTCAATTAGTACTTTATTATGTATTCAATCATGATACTTTGAAAAGGAAGGAATAATTTAATTGCCAATAATGGTGAGTAATATTGTATATGCAATTTCATAGTATACAGACATCTCTTTCTTGTTTTATGCATCTACATCTATCTATCTATCTATCTATCTATCTATCTATCTATCTATCTATCTATCTATCTATCTATCTATCTATCCATCTATCTGTCTGTCTGTCTGTCTGTCTGTCTGTCTGTCTGTCTGTCTATCTACGAATCTACACATTTATCTGTTTATACACTTGTCACTCCTAGGGCTCAGTTGTAGAATGCTCGCCTAGTATGTACAAAGCCCTGGATTCCTCACTACCATGTGCACACAGAAATCCAGAAGTTGTACTGTTGCTCAAGTAGCCGAGCACTAGCTTTGAGCATGAAAGCTGAGGGACTGTGTCTAGTCTCTTATTCAAGACACAGGAATGGTACCAATCAAATATGGAATGTTCTGACTGCAACTACATAAGGATAGCACTGCAAATACCTCATCACAGAGCAAGCCTTGAGTCTGGTGCTGACAGCTGCCATCTAACCTGAATTAGTCAGAGGTAAACTGCTGCAACCCAGCTCCACAGAACCAGATGTTGCTGGCTTGCTCACCCCTGTCATCCAATATACTTGGAGGCTAAGATCTGACACTGGTGGGTTTAAAACCCACCCTGGCAGGAGGTCTGCAAAACTCTGAGCTGTGGCTCAAAGTGATAGAGCTCTAACCTTGAGCTAACTATCTTAGGACAGTACCCCTAACCTTCCAGTGCAATCCCTGTGTCTGACTCCACCTCCCCCCCAAAAAGCCACCCCTCTAAATCATTAGATGTGAACTTTGTGTGGCTTGGGATGTGTTTCTCAAAGAATGATAATACTGATGAAAACACCCTAATTCTAATGACAGTGTGTGGGATAGAGCTATGTGATGAGTCCTTCAGGAGGTGCTGTGGGCTGAGTCCTTCACAGGGTGCATTTTTTCATCTGTTTCTTATAAGAGCTCCACAAGTAAGATGATTGTGTAGATGAGAAACTTGAGGCTCAGATATGTCCCCATGTCAGGGCCAAAATTATGTATGTACCGAACTCTAGTGAGTTGTCTCCATCAGATAATTGTTTTGGTTTATTTTTCTCAGTCATTAACCTAGAACTCAGGGCCTAGCCACTGACCATTCCCTGTTGGGCTCATGGCTAGCACCTTACCACGTGGAGCCAAGAACCTCCTTGCAACAGAGTGTTACAGTCTAGGTATCTGTAGCTGAGGTTTGTCATCCTTCCTACTCAGGAAGCTTAGATATGATGATCTCCATTCCAAACTCTCCCAGACACAAAAGGTCCCATAAGTCTATTGTCTCCTATTCACCACTTAGAAATTTGAAGTGGAAGCTGGACGCTGGTGACTTGCACCTGTCATCCTAGCCACTCAAGAGCCTGAGAGCTGAGGATCACAGTCCAAAGCCAGGCTGGGAGGAAATTCCTTGAGAGGCTTCTCTTCAGTGAACTACCAAAATCCTGCAGGTGTGCTGTAGCTCAAGTGATAGGCTGCTTGGCTTTAAATGAAGAGCTCAAGGATAGCTCCCAGGCCTAGACTTCAATTCCTCCAACTTTCAAGAAAAGAAAGAAAGAAACTTGAAGTGCAGTTCTGGGATGTGTCTTAGGGGTAGAGTGCTTTGCAGGTATGAATCCTTGGGTTTGATTCCTTAGTAAAACATCACTAGAAAAAAGCTTGAAGTAGCTGTGTGGCTCAATTGGTAGAGTGCTATCCTTGCACAGGAGTAACTCAGGTACAGTGTTCAGGTCCTGAGTTCAAGCTCCAGGACAAGTGTTTGCACACACACACATGCACACACACACACACATACACACACACACACACACACACACACACACACACACACACACACACACACACAGATACCAGAATTGAAGCTGTGATACCAAATGGTAAAATTCTGAGCTCATGGTCAGCACCCAGGCCCCGTGTTCAACCCCAAAACCCAGCCACCCAGGGCCCATTTAGGAGAGGTCAAAGGTTTCAAAACCTGATGAGCTTGGAAGCATTGTGATATTAGACATATGGTTGGATTTAGCAAGCTTGCAGAAATCTAGGAAGGCACTGTTGCCAATAATGAATCATTGTATTAGGTTCAGCTCCCTTATTTTCTGTCAGAAGGACCGTTGAATTAATTGTAGTAGGTTATTTCAACACTGGAACATAGTATAACAAACACACGATAAGTACAGGGAACTTGGCCTGCCACGGGAGGTGGCACAAATGAAGGCTTTCTGTCAAAATGAAATACTGGGGAGAGTGATAGCTTGGGGTACAAAGAGGAATTTTTCTCCTAGCCTTCAGAGCCTGCCCACACTCCTCCTCATTAATTGTCCTGGATGGAGTTGTTTGTTACACAGCTGTACAGGAGTGAGGCTTTTTGTCTGCCTGTTCCAACAATGAAGCAGATTTTCTCCAGCAGCCTGGGGTGTGGAGAAAACCTCAGGCTACTCTGGAAACAGTGAGGAGAGTCCCGGAACATGCACTGTCTTGTAAACACTCTCTGTGCTATGAAATCATTCTATTTAAAGCAAATTTCCTAGCTGTGTGCCTTTCATCATAGGGACTCTGGACATTCACAGATAGAAATGCATGCATACATACAAGGGGAGACATGGAGTTACTTGTGTGTGTGTTTATTTTTTGGCAGGTCCGGGGGTTGTATTAGGAGCCTAAGCACTGTCTCTGAGCTCATTTTGCTCAAAGGTAGCCCTCTGCCCTTTATTCACAACCCCATTCATGGCGATCTTTTATTCCTGTGATCCCTCAGAAGTTAGAGTGCTGTAGACTTTCCTGTCCTGGCTGAATTCAAACAGGCATTCTCTACCGCTCAGACTCCTGAAGAACTAGGATTACAGGCAGGAACCTTTGACACCTGGCTTTCTTTTCTTCTTGTTCTTTTTTTTCATTGTGACAAAATGAAATCTTCACAGTGTCATTCTAATGGTTTGCATTTCGACGTAAACTACCCAGACCTGGAGTTCAAATGCCAGGACTCCCACCTACACATGGAGGGAGATCTTGAGAAAAGCTTTCCTATTCATGTGAATGCTTAATGGAATGTCATAAAAATAACAATTAAATTTGTAGTTAGTTCATGTATATTATTTAATTATATATACATTACTAACAATTGTTGATAAATTATCCCTTACTTTAAGTATTATGGTTGAATACATAACAAAGTATTAATTGCAAATTAGTCATTGTACTATAATTATTGTGTAAAATTTTATAATGTAATCATACACTACTAATGTAATTGTTACTTTACAACATTCCATTCATATGGATATATAAAAAAGTAGTGGATTATGTCTTCCATTCTAGCACCGTAGTATGATTATCCCAATTAAAGAATACTGACTACTTTTACATTAATGCTTTAATAAATATTCAACCATGATACTTCATTAAGTGGAGGCATAATTTAATAATAATTCACAATATATATAATTTAATATCCTCTTATTGTCTCTCTCTTATATATATTGCAAACTACACATCTATCTAACCAGTTATCTAACCATCTATATCTATACCTACATCTACATCTATATCTATATATATAAGTCACAATTATGGCTTGTTCCCAGGGTCTCAGAACTGGCTGGTAGCTCAGTTTGCCAAAGGCTTTTGTTCTACAACTGACCCGTTCACAAGTTCGGCATTATGGGCTGTGAGTTCAAATACCAACATGGCCAAAATATTATATGTGGAGTAAGAAGCAAATTTTGACACATACTTTTTTTCCTTCTCTGTGAAAGTCCTGGGTCTTAGTATGATGTATAATCCACATGCAAATATATCCATGTGATGATATGTAATAAATATAATAAATGGTATATATGTAATAAACTAAAATAAAACATAAGGGTAATAAATGTCATATGGAGTAACCCCATGTATGTAAATATATCTCATATATGAATATTATTTTTATCAGTGCTGGAGCTTGAATTTGGGCACTGGAAACTGGGCTGAAATTCTTGTCTTCAATGATGGTGAGCTTCCTCTTCCCCCACAGTGCCACAGATTTACCTAGACTCTGAATTCAAATCACAGGCCTGCCAGAAAAATGATCAAAATTCCAACAAGGGCCTTAATTTCTTTTGGCCAGGATTAGGGCTTGAGCTCAGCTCGGGCAACTCTGCCTCAGCTTTGATCATCCTGGGCTGGGGTGCAGCATCTGGACCCACAGTCCTTCCTGAGATCCTAGGACCCAAGTTCAAATCTTGGGACTGGCAAAAAAAAATGGAGAAGTGCTGGGAAGGTGGCTCAGTTATAGATTGCTTGCCTTGCATGCATAAGACCCTGGTTTCGATTCCTCAGCACCACATAAGCAGAAAAAAGCAGGAAGCAGTGTTATGGCTCAAGTGATAGAGCAATAGCCTTGAGCTGAAGAGTTGGGGAACAGCACCCAGACCCAGAGTTCTGGCCCCAAACAGAAAAAAAAGAAAAAATATAGTGCCGGGAAAAAAAGGAGAATGATAAAACTGGGAAGTTCCAGAAAGCAGTTTTACATTGCTTTTTCCTTTACAACCATCCTGGGTCTAAATATCAGGGGCCGTAAAGTGTACATGACCTTGCACTGTTGAACTTTGGTGGGTTATCAGGGAAGCCGTAGCCAAAACCAGCAACCTAGGCCCAGCGTGCGAATCCCAGGACTGCCACCTATCAACGGCGGGAGATCCTAAGAAAAGTATTCCAATATACATCCATATGAATGGAATGTTGTAAAGTAACAATTACATTACTAGTGTATGATTACATGATAAAATTATACACAATAATTATAGTACATTGACTAATTTACAATTAATACTTTGTTATGTATTCAACCATAATACTTAAATAAATTAAGGGATAATTTATCAATAATTGGTAGTAATATCATATATATAATTAAATAATATACAGACATCTCTGTCTTGTTTTATACATACATATATACATACATACATACATACATATATACATACATACATATATGCTTATATATATGTATGTAACAATCTATCTATCTATCTATCTATATCTATATCTATATATATTTCTACACTTGTCATTCCTGGGGCTCAGTAGTAGAGTGCTCGCCTAGTATGTATGAAGCCCTGGGTTCGATTCCACACTATCATATGCACAGAAAAAGCCAGAAGTAGTGCTTTGAGCATGAAAGCTTAGGGACTGTGTCCAGGCCCATATTCAAGGCCCAGGACTGGCACCAGAAACAAGTTAGAATGTTCTAACTGCAAGAATAGAAGGCCATGATTTCAAATACCTCCTCAAAGATCAAGCTGGTAGTCTGAAGCTGATGGCTGTCATCTAAATTGACTTAGACAGAGGTCAACAGCTGCAACCCAGCATCATGGAACCAGACACTGCTGGCTCACCCCTAGCTGCTCAGATGGTGAGATCAGACTCTGGTGGGTTGAAAACTCAGCCCTGCCAGGAAATCTGCTAGACTCTGAGCTGTGCCTCAAAGTGGTAGAGCTCTAGCCTTGAGGAAAAGGTCTTAGGACAGTACCTCCAACCTATGAGTGAAATCTCCTAGGCTGATGGCCCTCCCCACAAAAAAAGACTCCTCTAAACTGTTAGATGTGAATACTTGTGCAGTTTGTGATCTGTATCTGAAAGAATGGTGATAAGTACCCTAATTCTAATGACAGTTTGTGGGATACAGCCATGTTATGAGTCCGTCCTGGGGTGTTGGGTGTTGAGTCCTTCACGGGGTACTGGGTCGTTCATGGGGTATTGTGTGCTGAGTCATTCACAGGGTACTATGTGCTGAGTCCTTCACGAGTTGTATTCTTTCATCTGGTCCTTATAAGATCTACATAAGTAAGATGATTGTGCAGATGAGAAAGTCGAGGCTCAGATATGTCCCCAAAGCAGGGCCAAATTTATGTATATACTGAGCTCTATTGCCTTGTCTCCTATAGACAATTGTTTTGGTTTAGTTTTCTATATCATGAACCTTGAACTCAGAGCCTAGGTGTTGGCTTTCTTCTTGGGTTCATGGCTAACGTTCTACTATGTGGAGCCAAGTACCCCCTTGCAGCAAAGTGTCACGGCTTAGGTCTCTTTAGCTGAGATCTATCATCCTGCCTGCTCAGGAAGCTGAGGATCTTGGTACCTTTTCCCCTTGGTGGTTGCGTGGCTCTGATGCTCCTTTAGTCTTGATGTAATGATGCCAGAGAGATGTTTGTATCTGGAAATGAGCACATCTCTATCCAAGGACATTTAAAGTACCTTTTAAAAATACTTTTGAAAGTGATTTTAAAATATTCTAATGACATTTTCAAAAAGTTTGTTTATTTCTGCTCTCGAAATTAAAGTCACTAAATTATGGAGTTAAAAAAAATTATCCCAGATCACGGACAAAAGCCAGCCTGGGGAGGAAATTCCTTGAGATGGTTATATCCAATAAACCATCAGAAAACCTAAAGAGATGCTGTAGCTCAAGTTGCAGTGCACTAGACATGAGCTGAAGAGCTCAGAGACAACACCCAGGCCCAGATTTGAACTCCTCCAACTTACAAGAAAAAAAAAGAAACTTGTAGTGGAGAGCTGCGATTGTTTCTTAGGGGTAAACTGCTTTACATGTGTGAAACCCTGGGTTTGATCCACATCCCTAGAAAAAAAAGGCTGAAGTGGCTGTGTTAATCAAGTGGTAGAGTGCTGTCCTTGGACAGGAGAAACTCAGGTACAGTGGTTAGGTCCTGAGTTCAAGCGCACACACACACACACACACACACACACACACACACACACGGAGGTACCATTGCCAATAATGAATCATTTCATTAGGTTCAGATCCCTAATTATCTGCCAGAAGGACTCTTGAATTAATTTTAGCAGTTTGGTTTAACACTGAAACACAATCTTACAATGATAGGATGAGTGCAGGAACTTGGCCTGCCATTGAAGTTGCACAAATGAAGGCTTCTTGTCAAATCAGAGCACTGGGGTTGGCGCTGGTGGCTCACGCTTCTAATCCTAGCTACTCAGGAGGCTGAGATCTGAGGATCACGGTTCAAAACCAGTTTGGGCAGGAAAGACTATGAGACTCCTATCTCCAATAAACCACTAGAAAACCGAAAGTGGCTCTGCAGCTCCAGTGGTAGAGCGCTCGCCTTGAGCTGAAGAGTGCAGGGACAGTGCCCAAGCCCAGAGTTCAAGCCCCATTACCGACCAAAAAACAAAATCAAAAACAAAAAAAAACAGAGCACTGGGGAGAGAGATAGCTTGGGGTATAAAGAGGCCTTTTTCTCCTGACCTTCAGAGCCTGTCCGTACACATCCTCAATAATTGGCCTGGATGAATTGTTTGTTACACAGCAGTACAGGAGTCAGGCTTTTTGTCTGCCTGTTCCAACAATGAAGCAGACTTCCTTCAGCAGCTGGGGTATGGAGAACCCCTCAGGCTACACTGGGAACAATAAGGGGAGCCCCAGAACATGCACTGTCTTGAAAGCACTCGCTGTACTATGAAATCATTCTATTCAAAGCAAATTTCCTAGCTGGCTACATTTCTTCATAGAGACTGTGATGTTCACTGATATAAATACAGGCATACATACACAGACATATGGAGTTACTGGCTCTTTTTTTGTGGCACGTACTGAGACTTGAACTGTGAGCCTAGACATTTTCACTGAGCTCCTTTTGCTCAAGGAAGCATTTTATTGTGTCTTAAACCATGATTACCCTAGGCTGGGGTGCAACATTTACACCCACAGATAATCCAGGGATTCTAAGACCCGAGTTCAACTCTCAGCGCTGGCAAAAATACAACAAGCAAACAAAAATGTAGGAGGAAAAATCAGGAAGTTTTACATAACAGTTTTACCTTTGTTTCCTTAGCACTGTGACCCTCCTGGGCCTCAATGACTTAGCTTGATAATTGTATGTGAGCTTGCATTGATGAAGGCTTAGGGCTCTCAGTGAAGCCTGAGCCCAACCTAGACACCTAGGCTCTGAGTTCAATCCTGGGATTTCAATCCTGGGACTGCCACCTACACATGGCTGAAGATCCTAGGAAACTTATTCCTATATATAGGAACACTAATAGAATGTTTGAAATGTATTAACTGAATTACTAATTAGCTAGTCATTACAGTTTAAGATTGTATTCAATAAATATAGGTCATTGATTAATACTTTATAAGTCTTCTTCTATAATTGATTAATGGAGGCATAATTTTATACCAAATAATTGGTAGTAATATAATATATAGAAATAACATAAAGGGATCATCCTTTATATAGGGTTATACATTAGAGTCTGCATAAATGTCTATCTGTCTCTCTCTGTATACATTTATAGATGCATACACATTTGTAAATACACATACACATACACACACACACACTGCAATCTAAACATCTATCTGTTTTTATATTGGCCATTCCTAGGGCTTGATCTCAGGTCCTCAAATTTGCCCGCCAACTTCTCTTGCATCAGACTGGTGTGCTAACATTTACCCATTCATGAAGTGGGCCTGCTAGGGACTGAGTTTAAGTCACAAAACTGCCAAAAACTTAATCCTGGCGGAGAGCCAATTGTCCCACTTGTTTTCCTTATCTGTGAAATTTCTGGGACTCAGGAATGATGTAGAATACATAGGCACATCTATGTCTTATGTAATAGGATGCAAAAAAATGTTATAAGTGTAGTCATACTCACTAAAGTACATAAGAAATAATTAAAACACAAAATAAAATTAATACACTAACCGCAATATGCAGTAAATATATGTAGGTAAATATAAATCTTGTATTTAAAATATATACGAATATTAATTTTTCGAGTGCTAGGACTTGAATTCAGGCCCTAGGAACAAGCCTGAATTTCTTGTCTTCCAGAAGGGTGATCTTCCCCATCCCTCACAGTGCTGCAGATTTACCCAGACACTGAGTTCAATTCCCAGGCCTGGCAGAAAAAATGGTGTGAATTCCAAGCCAAGGAGCCTCATAATTTTTAAAATATTTTTAATGTATGTATGTATGTATGTATGTATGTATGTATGTATGTATGTATGGATGGATGGATGGATGGATAGATGTATGGATGTATGGATGTATGGATGTATGTTTGTAGGTATTTTTATTTTGTCAAGCACAGGGCTTGAACTCATGTTGTGGCAATTCTGCCTCAGCTTTGATTACTCTAGGCTGGGGTGTAGCCACTGGACCCACAGCCGAACCTGGGTTCCTGGGCCCCAAAGTCTGACAAGAAAATCAATAATTAATGCGACATAGAACAAAAAAAACTGGCAACTTGCAAATGGCTGCCGGTTTTACATTTGTTTGCTTGCAAGGTATCCATCATGTCTGAATAACACTGCTGAAAAATGTTGGTAACCTGGCATTGCTGAAGGCTGGCGGACTACCAAGGAAGCCATAGGCCAACATGGCAACATAGGTCCTATGTTTGAAGCCCGGTCGTGACCCCTTCCAAAGGTGGGAAATCCTAAGAATCTCCTTCCTATTCATAGGAATACCGATGGAAGATTATGAATGGCAAGGTTGAATAAGTTGTTTCTAAATACTACTATATAAATAGAGTGATTTTAGGAGGCAAATGGATTTTAATGAATATGTTTGACATATTCAAAGAATAGTATTTATTACATGGATGCAGTAGTTTCGGAACTGTGGTTGATTTAATTAATAATTCATTAAGGATGAAAACAATAATATTAATTACATGGAGAGGCAATAGTTCTAGGGGTCTATAGCGGAGGTCTCTCATCCTGCTTTCTCAGGAAGCTGAGATCTGAGGACCTAGGTTCCAAACTATCCCATACACAAAAGGTCTCATGAGCCTATTATCTCCAATTCACTACTAAGAAACCTGAAGTGGAAGCTAGGTGCTTGTCACTCATGTCTGTCATCCACGCTATTCAGGAGGATGAGATCTGAGGATCATGGTTCAAAGCCAGCATGAGCAGGAAAGTCCTTGAGACACTTAGCTCCAATGGACCACCAGAAAAGCTGAAGTGGCATTTGGCTCAAGTGGTAGAGCACAAGACTTGAGCTGAAGAGCTCAAGGACAGCACCCAGACCCAGACATCATCTTCTACAACAATAAAAAAGACAGAAACAAACAAACTTGAAGTAGAGGGCTGGGAATGTTAGAGTGCTTTGCAAATATGAAACGTGGGTTTGATTTCTCAGGACCACAACCATAAAAAAAGGCCTGAAGTGGCTCTGTGGCTCAAGTAGGAGAGGACTATACTTAAAAAAGAGAAACTAGGTACAGTGCTCAGGTCCTGAGTTCAACCACCAAGAATCGTGTATGTGCCTATGTGCCCTCTCCCACTTGTGCGTGCACACACACACACACACACACACACACACACACACACACACTCACATATACACAGACAAGAAGTGATGCTGTTACACAAAATGGTAAAGCACCAGGCTTCTGCACTGAGCTCATGGTCAGCACCCAGGCCCTGTGTTCAACCCCAAAACCTAGACACCCAGGGCCCAACTAGGAGAGGTCAAATGTTTCAAAACCTGATGAGGTTCACCAGCCCTAGATGACAGGAAGCTTTGTGATACCTGATATGTGCTTGGATTTCCAAAGCTTCCTGAAACCTAGGAGAGGAATCATAGGCCCATCATCATAGGCAATGAAATCTTTCATTAGGTTCAATGCCCTACTTGTCCTCCAGAAGGACTCTTGAATTATACTGAGCACTGTATCTGAACACTGGAATATAGTCTCACAAAACCAGGATAAGTGCACAGGACGTGGCCTGTCACAGAAGGTGGCACATATGAAGGCTTCCTGTCAAACCAGAGCACTGGGGAAATAGTTTAGGGTACAAAGAGACCTATTTCTACTGAACTTCAGAGCCCACCCACACTCATCCTCACTATCTGACCCGGACGGAGTTGTTTGCTAAACAGTTGTACAGGACTGAGGCCTTTTGTTTGCCTGTCCAGACAATGAGAGACACTTCTTCCAGCAGGCCTGGGATGCAGAGAAACCCTCAGGTTAAACTGGGAACGGTGAGGGGAGCCCCGGAACATGCACTATCATGAAAACAGTCTCTGTTGTGAAATCATTTTATTGAATATACATTACCTAGTTTGGTGCCATTCATCATAGCTACTCTGGAGTTTTACCTATAGGAATACATCCATACATACCCAAAGACATGGAAGTACAGGCTCTTTTTGAGGGGGCAAGTCTTGTGGTGGAGCTATGAGCCTAGAACTTGTCCCTGAGCTCATTTTGCTCAAGGGTAATGCATTACTCTTGAGTCACATCCCCACTTCTGGGTTTTTCTGTGATCTCTTAGAAATAAGTGTCATGGACTTTCTTAATCTGGCTGGAATCAAATTCAGATTCTCTACATCTCACCCTCTGAGGAGCTGGGATTACAGTGAGAAGCCACTGGCACCTTCTTTCTTTTCTTCTTCATTTTTAATCTGGACAATCTGACTTCTTAGCAGGGCCATTCCAATGGTTTGAATTTATAAATTAACTACCCAATGTTCTTTAGAACTGCTTTACCTGGGAAAGATTTTCTCTCCTCATCTTCTCCTCTGGGTCACATGTTTGAAGCCAAAAGTGACAAATGAGTGTCACAGGATTTGGGAGCAAATGTCCACAGGACATGTCAATTCTGTCACTTAGCATTGAGCTGCAGTGAATTTGCTGTCTCAAGATGATAAGACCAAAAGCTGGAGCGATCCTCATACTGTCTGCATTACTCCTTTTGTCTATAAAATATCTAGTAATTATGAGTGTTGTGTGTCTACAACCTTAAGTATCTAGAACCCACTAGAAGCATCTTCATGTATCTCTTTTTCTCTAGTGCCTCTTGAGATTTAGCCTAAGGGTTTGTGTGGACGGACTCCTTGGTGTATCCCTGAGGAAAGCTGCTTGAATCCTGTTTGGGAGATCACCGTTCAAATTCAGCCTGAGCAAGAATTATGTGAAACTCTTATCTCCAAGAAACAACCAGAAAACCAGAAGTGGAACAGTGGTCCAGAGGCCAGAGTTCCAGCTTTGAGAGAGAAAGCCGAGAAGGAGACACAAGCCAAACCAGGCAGGAAAGCCTGGGAGGCGCTTATGTCCAATTAATGACCAGATGGCTGAAAGTGGAGCTGTGGCAGTGATAAAGCCTCAGCTTTGGGAAAAACAGCTGAGGAATGCATTGGGCCCTGAGGTTAAGCCCTGGGATGTCCACAAAAAATTTTCAAAAAGAGAAGGCCAATTTTATGTATCAGTGCCCTACCTACTTATGTCTGTATATTACCTCCCTGAATGCAAACAGACCTTATGCAGTGCTTCTCCATTTATTTACTGATTTATATTTCAGATATGCTCCTTTCATATACTGCATCATTCTCTTCATTTCAGGCACATGGTTTTACTCTTCCAGGGTTCCAGGCCTGTGTCCTTATATGATACACTGACGCTCTCAGGAGCCTTTATTTACATTTTGTTATGAGGCCAATGCAGGAACCATAACAAACTTGGCAGGGGAAAAGAAGACCAGTTTTCATAGAAGTATCCAGTATTCAGAAAATTAAACTTGGGGAGGTAAAATGGCAACATACTTTCCTAAAAAACTACCATTAAGGAAAAGATGAGGGAGCTGGGAATGTGGATTACTGAAAGAGTGCTTGCCTAGCATGCAAGAAGCCCTGGGTATGATTCCTCGGTAGCACATACACAGAACAAGCCACAATTGGGGCTGTGACTCAAGTAGTAGAGTGCTACAGACTGTGCCCAGGCCTTGAGTTCAACCCAAGAACTGGCAAAGAGATACCTAGGTAGAATGGTAGGTAGGTAGATAGATAGACAGACATAGGATAGATAGAAAGATAGATAGATAGATAGATAGATAGATAGATAGATAGATAGATAGATAGATAGATAGATAGATAGATAGATAGGAAGATGATAGATGAATCTAGTCTTGGATTTCAGAAGGAAAGAAGGGAACAATTCCCAGTCATTAGGCCTTCTGCAGTGTGACAGGACACCAGCATTGCCTTCACACAACCAGAGAGCAAGAAGTCTCTCTCTTTCCCACTTCTCAGGCGGCCAAGGGAACTAGAGCCAATTGGGCAGAGCCAGGTTCTAACTCAGATGCTTGGAGAAAGAAGAGAAACCACCCTTACTCTAGTTGGTCTGGGGATTTGAAGTAATTATGTGGAGAATGAAGGAAGGAGAAAGGACTGGCAGAGGTAGAAGGAGGGCCTTCAAATCTCACAGATGGATAGTCAAAAACCCACTCCCTAAGACCAGAGAGCAGGGTTTTTCTACTCTGTTCCTCCCCTCTCCCAGACTAAACTGGCTCTATTGGTAACCTAAGATAGCCTGATTCTCCCTTCACTTGTGGGAAGAATGTTAATTAGTCATTGTTTGAAGAGGCTGAGAAAAGCCTGACCCTGGTGTAACTCTAACAAGTGTTTTAGGTTTCCTCCCATTGCTGGCATTTCCTGGAATATATGAAGTGGTTTTACTGCTCACTTATCTGTTGAATGTGTACATTCTGCCTCCCAATACTGTAGGCCTGGTCTCTCAACCTAGCCTGGTTTTGAAACTGTTTTCTGTCCTTCAATTACAGTGTTACACTGGAGTTCTTTCTGCTAACGGGGCTAGGGTTTGGAGCCTGAGAATTTCATGTGAACCCAAGGTGGGTCAATATTTCTTTCCTGCTTCTATAGCTCAAGAATTCTAAGAACATTTAGAGTGCAAGTACTTCTCATCACCAAGGGAAACAAAGGAAGCTCTTGAACATCTGACCTTTCAGAAGTGGAAGTCAGAGTTTCATAGAGTTTCCTGCCCTGGCTGGCTTCACCTTGTGATCCTCAAACCTCAGTCTCCTGAGCTAGGGTGACAGGCCTGAACTACTGGTGCTCTGCCTGACTCAGAGCTGTAATGACCTTGACAGTACAAGTCATCTGCTATCACAATGGGCTTGGGGAGCATATTAAGCCTTTCAACATTGGACCTTTCAGAACCCTGTTGGACACAAGATTACAATGCTAGACTCTGAGAGGCTGGACATATGGATGTGTTACACTTGAACCTTAAGCTCTGACTCCAATTCTGGTATACATCAGTGTTCATTTTCCAAAGAATGATCTCATAATTAGCAAATAGGAAAAGTACCTGGATTAACCCTCACTTTTTTCCCAATAGTGTGTCTTGAACTCAAGCCTGGGCACTGTCCCTTAGCCCCTCAGGTCAAGCTGAACACTCTACCACTTGAGTAGTAGCACCACATGGGATCTTTGGGTGGTTCACTGGAGATAGGAGTCTAACAGGCTTTCCTTGGCTAAGCTGTCTTTGAACTGTGATCTTCACCTCTCAGCCTCCTGAGAAGCTAGAGTTCCATGTGTAAGACACTGGCATCTGGTCTATGGTTTTGGACAGTCCTGGGGCTTGGTCTTAGGGCCTAGGTACTGTCTCTGAGTTCCTTTATCTCAAGGCTAGCCACTTGAGCCACTCCACAGTTTCTACCTTTTTCTGAGTATGTGGCACTGAGGATTCAAACCCTGGCATACATGCATGCTAAGCGAGCTAATTACCACTAAGCCACATTTCTAGCTCCATCCTTTCAGTTTTACCTCTCACTTGCCTATCCTCAGGAAAAGGTTTCTAACTATAAATCATCTAAAGAAATCCCAATAGGAAGAAGTCCAAAGATTGGACAAAGCTCATACTTGGTAGAGTCTCTAAACATGTGAAAACTGTGACCAATGCATCCATTTAATTATGTATTATGTTTCAACACTTAATAAAATATTAATGAAAAATGAGTCAATGTCCTAAATTGTTGTATAGAATTTTATTATAGCTGTGCAAAATGTAATAAATATTATGTGAATAATATGCTAAATACAATAATCAATTAATGAATCAAAGAAAAATAAAATACAAAATCAATAATAAAATCATAATATGAAATTAACATACATAAGTGTATATCAAATATTACACATGTATAGAAATATCTTTTCAGTTGCAGGGCCTTCATTCAGGCCCTGGGAACCCTAGCCTGAATTTCTTTTCCTCAAAGACAGTGAGCTTCGCCTTCACCCATGGTGTAAGAGTTACCTGGATGGTGAGTTCAAATCCTAGCAATGGCAGAAATACTGGCCCCAGTTTCAATAGTGACTTACTTTTTTTAATGGAAGCAATCATGTTTACTCAGTTCCATACTGAACATTTTTTAAAAAGCAGTGTAGAATTTTGTACAGCTATTCAGACATACTTTCCTTACCTCTAAAGTGCTTCTCTGAGAACTATATTGTTTCTCTTTTTTGTACTTTTTTATTGCAAAAATGTTTTACAGAGGGGTTATAGTTACAGGAGCAAGGTAATGAGTACGTTTCCAATTGAGCATTGTTGACTGCTCCTTTTTTTTCCGCCTACCATCCCTTGCCTCCCATCTCCACAACTACCTCCGCCTGCCGAGGTCAGTGACTTAGTTTTTCATTTTTGGTTGGTTTTGACCTCAACCTGTAGCAACTCTTCCCTCACATTGCTACAAGTTTACCAAGACCCTGAGTTCAAATCCCAGGCTAGGAAAGAAATCTGGCAGAAATTCCAAACCAGGGAGCTTTATTTTTTTTAATTTACTTAAATAATGTTTTTTCTTTATTCTTTTTTTTTTTTTTTTTACAACCATGGGGCTTGAACTCAGTTCGTTTAAACTCTGCCTCAGCTTGGATCTCCCATAGCCGACCCTGAGATCCTAGGCCCAGAGTTCTTGCAGGTAGAAAAAAAACCTGGAAAGCACAAAAAGTGGCAAGCTGTAGAGTGCTGGGGATTTATGAATTTTTTCTTTGGACGGTAACCATCCTGGGTCAGAATGACATGGCTGCAAGGTGGACCTGACCTACCCTTGCTGATGGCTGGTGGGCTATCAGTGAAGCCATAGGCCAACCTGTCAACATATGCCCTGGGTTCAAATCCCAGTCCTGATACCAATGGCAGGAGATCACAAGAGACTCATTCCTATGCATAGGAATACTGATTAAAAGAGGAGTTCATGCATCGGTCTTGTCTAAAATTGGATTCAATAATCCTAGAATGCTGATTGGCCTTAATGTTATTAAGCAGGAAAAGGATAATATTCCTTCAATGGTGGGATAATAAATACCTAAGAATTGGTAGGAACGTAGTAGTTGTCATTCAATCATAGATAGACGGCTCTGGCACTCTTTACCAATATATATTTATTTGTATACCACCGTCTGCCTATCCATGTATTGCTGTTTTGGCCAAACCTTGGGGTTGATCTCAGTGCTGGGCAAACACCTGACAGCTTCATTGTCTAGAGGCTGCCATGCTGAAACTCACCCATTCATGAATTGGGCCTGCTAGACAACGAGTTCAGATCCTCACACTGCCAGACATGATAGAGAACATATCTAAAATCTGTATTTTATGTGATAGGATGTAAACAATGTAATAAATGGTATAGATGTCATCAGAGTCAATAAAATAAATGGTAAATAAATGAATAAAACAAGAAATAAAATGAATAACCACACCAAACACAATATGGACTGAACATCTGTATGGAAGTATAAATCCCATCGTTAAAATATATATAAGGAGTATCTTTTCCAGGCATGAGGCTTGAATTCAGCCCCCTTTTGAAGAGGGAATGGCGGGAGATCCGGAGATACTCATTTCTGGACCTAGGAAGAGTCATGGAATGCAATCTATCTCATCCTTGAATGAGTAATTTGTGCATGATGCAAGTAGGAAATGATAGGCAAGACTCATGGGGTATAGGTTATTTGTAAAGGAGAGTTGATGAAGCGTGACAATAATAATCACAGTCATGAAATGGAGGCATCAGGAAAGATCCAAGAATCAGTAGTCACACCGATTGGATTCCATCACAGGTCACCATCAATCCTACTCTATCTACTTATTTGCATACTACTTTCAGCTTATGGATGGGTGACTATTGTGCTCACCACTCTCCCCCCAGGGGGGCTCAAACTCAGGTACTGGGAAGGTACTGGGAAGGTACTGGGAAGGCGTAGCTCCTTCGTTGCTAACAGGCTTATCTGCTCATGTGGAACCATTCACCAATGGTGCCTGCTAGGCCTGAGTTCAGATCCCAGACCTGCCAAAAGATTCATCTTGATGCCAGAAGCCAATCGTTGCACCTGTTTCATTTCCTGTGCAAGTACTGGGTCCCTGCTAGGATGGCGAATGCATGAGCCACCCTGTGGTCATGGGAATAAGTTGTTATACATATTAGCCCAGTTATACCTGTCATCATATACGCAAGAAAATACAAAATACATTCATGAATAGCTTACAAAATAAAGACAATAAGTACACTCAATGCATGATGCAGTCCACATACGACTGTGAATATATATCCCATATTTCAATGATGCATTGAGGACTATTTTGGCCTCTCTAGGGCTCGATCTCAGTTCCTGGGAACATCCCAGCTTCCTTACTGGCTCACAGTCTGGTGTGATCACGTGGGCCCACTGTGAAGTTGGGCCTCTTAAGCCCCGAGTTTGAGTCCCAACACTGCCAAAAATTCACCCTGATGTGAGAAGACAGTTGTTACACCTGTTTTCCTGTGTTGCACAAATTCTGGGTCTCTGCTAGATGGAGAAGGTATAGGCAACTCTAATGGGAATAGGTTGTCATCCAGTTCACCACAGTTATATCTGTCAACCTATACTTAAGAACATACACAATACATCAGTGAATAAGACACAAAATAAAGAGAATGACTACACCAAACGCAAGATGCCACCCACCCATGTTTGGAAATATAGATCCTCTGTTTAATTATGAATTTATGACTATATTGGCCCCCACCAGGGATCAATCTCAGGTCCCGGGAATGGCCTAGCTCCTTAGAGGCTCACAGGCTGGTGTGCTTACCATGACCCATTAACCAATTGAGCCTGCAAGGCCTTGAGTTCAAATTCCAGCACTGCCAAAAGATTCATTCTGATGTGAAAAGCCTAGGGTTGCACGGGTTTTCGTGTTCTGTGCATGTCCTGGGTGTCATTGAGGATGGAAAATGCTATATAGGCAACTCTATAGCCATGGGAATAGGTTGTCATCCATGTCAGCACAGTTATATCTGTCACCATACTCAATAAAATGCACAATACATCAATAAATAAGACACAAAATAAAAAGAATAATTACACTGAATGCAAGATGCATACCACACCTGTAGGTAAAGAGAGGTCCTATGTTTTAAAAAGGTGGGCTTGTAATTTTGTCCAGTGCTGGGCTTCAAATCAGGCCCTGGAGCAGGTCTGACATTCTAGTTTTCAAGGATGGTGAGCTTCAACTTCACCAACAGTGCAACAGAGCTACCCACACCTGAGTTCAAATCCTAGCACTGACAAAAGATTCATCCTGATGTCAGAAGCCAGTTGTTGCACACGTTTTCTTCTCCTTTGAAAGTCCTGAGTATCAACTAGGAAGGAGAATTCATAGACAACCCTATAACCATGGGAACCTTTCGTCATCCATGTCAGCACAGTTATACCTGTCACCATACTTAGTAAAATACACAATACCTCCATGATGTAGATACAAAATAAGGAGAAGTTCACTAAACACAATATGCTGTTGACAGATGTATGTCAATATAGATTGTATGTTTAAATTATGAATTTATGACTATAGTGGACCACTTTGGGGATCAATGTCAGATCCTGGGACTGGCTTAGCTCCTTAGTTGCTCACAGCATAGTGTGATCACCTTGACTTATTGGCCAATTAGTCCTACTAGGCCCTGAGTTCAGATCCCAGCACTACCAACAAGTGGATCGTGGAGTAAGAAGCCAAGTGTGAAACTTGTTTTCCTTTTTTCTGAATATCCTGGGTGATCCTGAGAATCCTGGCATGGTGGAGAACATTTCTACAAATCTAGACGCTCTGTGATAGGATGTCATCAATGAAATAAACAGAATGGTTTTCATCATAGTACAATCAATGGTAAATAAATGAATAAAACAAAAAATACAAGGAACAACCACATCAAACATCTATGGACTGAACATCTAGAGGTAAGTATAAATCCTATCTTTACAATGTATATAATTAGTATGTTTTCCAGGGCTTGTGCTTGAATTCAGGACTAGTGAACATGCCTGACTTTCTTATCTTCAAGTACGGTGATCTTCCCCTTCATCCACATTGCTGCAGATTTACCCACATCCTGAGTTCAAGTCCAAAGCATAGAAGAGTAAACGGCACGAATTGCAAGCCAAGGAGCTTTTTAAAAAATTTTTACTTTTCTCAATATGGGGCTTGAACTCAGGTTGTAGCAACTCTGCTCAGCTTCGATCACCATAGGTTGGGGTGCAGGCACTAGACCTAGAGCTGCTCCTGGGATCCTAGACCCCCAGGCCTTGCATGGAAAGCAATGCACAGAAAAAATGTGGCCTTTTTATGCTTTCTTCCTTTGCACGGTGACCCTCATGGGTCTGAATGACACTGTTGCAAAGGGTACTTCATTTTGCATTGCGGAATGCTGCCAGACTATTGTGGAGGCCACAGGCCCATGTGGCAACATAGTCCCTGATTTCAAGTCCCCGTCTTGACTCCAACCAATGGCAGGTGATATTAAGAAAATGGTCCCCCATCCATAGGAATAACAATGGAATGTTTTCAATGCCACGGTTGTATGAGTTGATCATGAATGATGATCCTATAAAATTAGACAGCATCATTTCAGGAGGCTGATAGACTTTATGTAATATTTATGAAGCATTAAAAGAATATTATTACTTACAGGAACACAATAATTTCAGGACACTGATTTCATTAAGGATGAAAACAATAATATTAATTACATGGATGCATAATTAAAACCCAGGAATTGGTAGGAATGTAATCTATATAACTGAATAATATATAGATATATCTTACACTTGATAAAGATATATCTTTATTAACGTACTGCCAACTGCATATGAATGTTATTTTTTTGTTAACGCCTGGGGCTTGATATCAGGTCCTGGGAACAGCCTGTCAGCTCAATTTGCCCAAGGATGGAGTGCTGACACTCACCCATTCATTAATTGGGCCTTGTAGGCTTGTAGGCCATCAGTTCAGATGCCAGCACTGCCAAAAAATGAATTGTGGGGAAAGAGGCTGATGGTGACACATGTTTTGGTTTTCTGTGAAAATCCTGGGTGTCAGGTATGAAGTGGAATACATATGCAGACATATGTCCTATGTAATTAATATAATAAATTCTTTTTTTGGGAGGGGGTCTGATCGTGGGGCCTGAATTCTGGGCCTGGGCTCTGTCCCTCAGGTCTTCAGCTCAAGGCTAGCACTCTACCACTTGAGCCAGAGCGCCACTTCTGCCTTTTTTCATTTTGCCTATGAGGAATCGAACCCAGTGCCTCATGCATTCAAGGCAAGCACTCTACCACTAAGCTACCTTCCCAGACGCATGTAATCAATGTTTTATGTGACATAATAGTCAATAAAATAAATGTTTAATGCAATGCATGAATAAAACAAAAAATTAAATAACTGCACTGAATGAAATATAGTCAATATATGCTTACAAATATAAATAATATATGTAAATTGTACATGAATAGGATGTTTTCTAGTGGTGGGGGTCTATTTCAGACCTAAGGAACAGACTTGAATTTCTTGACGTCAAGGAAACCAGCTTTCCCTTCCCACATAGTGCATCAGAGTTACCAAGACCATGAGTTCCAAAACCACTCCTGGCAGAAAAATGGCATCTTCTTAGTTATTTCATTATGCCTCCGTTTTATTAATGTGATTGTTTAAATGCTCAATAAAATATTAACTAACATAGATCAGTGTCCTATAATTGTGTATAATTTTATACTGGAATCATTCAAGAACTGCTCATTCAATGATGGCACACATCACATTCCACTGGTAATCATATGGATAAGAGTAAGTTTTTTGGATCTCCTGCCATTTGGAGGTGGGAGGACCAGGATTCGAACTGTGGGCTACAGCTCCCACCACTTAAACCCAAGGATAGGGAACTAACCTGTTTGTCCAAGAACATCAGCAAGACCAATGATTAAGCAGGAACCAGTGGCTCTCAGCAGTCCTCCTTGATACTTACAAGGCTGTGATTGGAGGATCATGGTTGATGTCATCCTAGGCAGGAAAATCCTTGAGACCCCTTTCCAACTTTTTGACAACAAAGCCAGAAGTGCTGTGGCTCCAGTTTTGAGGGCCAGGCTTGAGCAAAAGTAGCTCACACACTGTGCCCAGATCCTGAGTTCAAGGTCCAGGACTGACAACAAACAGACATGCACAATAATCTGTGCAGCCATCCGGTTAAAGCTGGTCACCCTCTTGTCTCCAACTGAATTGACATTCTTCCCTGGGAAAAGGGCTGGGGAGATGATAATTTCTTGACTCTGCCCATGCTGCTTGCATCACAGGATTCCGGCCACACCCCCATTCTTTCATGGTTCTTTCTGACCAATGGGATACAAGAATGGTGGCCACACCCATATTCCATGCTGCCTAGTAGCACCAGGATTCCCACTGTTAGTTTACACCACCACCAGCAGTTGAGGAAGGTGAAGTGTTTGAGTGGTGAGGAAGAAGCTCAAGGAGACTTCAGAGTATAGTAGGAAATTGAGAAGCCTGCCTGTGCCCCAGCCGCTTTCCCCTTTTCCCAAGTTTTGAGATATCAAATATCAGGCAATGTTGCGCTGCCAGCCCGATTAAAGCCCCAGCCTGATCCCTGGACCTGGTTCTCTACTTTGGGCCCATTTGTCCACATACCACTGCCATCACTGCAGGCCCCACCTGGAGCAGCCTCCAGCAGCTTCTCCCAGCAGCACAGGTGAGTGGCTGCCCCCAAACCACCCCGACGGAGGTCAGAACCCCCTCTGGGGGCACCATGACCCCTGCTTGTTTCCTCTCCCTGCCTCTGAGGAGCCAACTTTCTGTCTTGGACATTTCTGAAACAAAGACTTAATATATGCTCTGGCTGGGCTGGATCGAGGTCCTCCTATCTGTGACAGGTATGCTCCTCCAGGCCTGGTCATCTGTAGTTGGGATGGTAGACATGTAGCAACATGCTCAGTCTTCAATTTAGATGGCTTATCCCCAACTTTTAGTCCACAGCAGCCGATTATTGACCATAGGTGAAGCTCTGGGTAGGGCTGCAACCATCAGACCTCATTTTCCTCACAGGATAGTTGTTAGGAAACAAGGGATTTATGCAGAGGGATCTCTGGAAAATGGCTAGGCACATAGGGAGCAGCCTTCAGATAAGGTTCTCTGCAGTTCTGTGAGCAAATGACAAGAAGATACCCGGAAAGGGCTCAGATGGGGCCTTCTATTAATCGTGCAACAAATGTGGGATTATGAAACAAAACATGGCTCTCTTTCATCATTACCCTATCCCCATATGGAAGGGGATCCTTCATTCTGTGGAGTTTTGCAGCTTAGGGAAACGGAGGCACAAAGAAGCCAGGTGACGTACTTATGACTTCAACTTCACAGGAAGCTCAGCCTGACTTCACTACCATGCTCCCTAAGACAATGATTGTTATTCAGTAGACTTCTGGTGGTAGGAAGTCCACTTGTTGTCAGTCGTGGGGCTTGAAATCTCGGTCTGGGCACTGTTCCTGAGCTCCTCAGCAAAAGGCTAGCACTCTACCACTTGATCCCACAGCACCATTTCCGGTTTTCTGGTAGTTCTTTGGATACAAGAGTCTCATAGACTTTCCTGCCGGGGCAGCTATGAACCATGATCTTCGTATCTCAGCCTCCTGTGTAGTTAGGATTAGAGTTCTAAGCCACCAGCAAACTTCTTAATTGTAATTGTGACTTTTTTCTCTCCCTCTTTCACATGAACTGGTTGAATGGGTGCTAGAGGAGGGGGTTCGGCATCCCCATGTGGCTAGAACCCAAGGTGGCCCTCTCATTCTGGAGGTGGGCAGTAGGTGAGGTGCTGTCTTGCTCAGCCTGTTGAAACAGCTCCATGAGATAAGCCCCTCTGTGCCTTGGCTAGACCATGACAGTTCTTCATTGTCCATCCAGCCTCACTGGACTTATTGTATTGTATTGCTTTCACCATCATTTCTAGCACCTGGCCATAATTATGGTACATATTTACTGAATAAAAATGTAATGCCATCTTAAGAAAGTCATTTAGGGCTCCTGGAATGTGGCTTCATAGTACAGTGATTGCCTATCATGCATGAAACCCTGGGTTCAATTCCTCAGTAAACACATAAAAAGAAAAATTCTGGAAGTGGTGCTGTGCCTCAAGTGATAGAGTGCTAGCTTTGAGCAAAAAAAAAAAAAAAAGAAAAAAAGAAAAAAACTGAGGAATAATTCCCTACCCCTGAGTTTAAGCCTCTGGACTGGCAAAACAAAAACAAAACAAAACAAAACAAAAACATTTAGTTAGTAAATGCAAAATAAAGAACCCATACTTGTAATATATAATTGCTCCTTCCATACTGACACTTGACAATAGTCCCTAATTCATGTACTTATACTGTGTTGAAAAAAGTTTTGTTCATTAAGTCATAGCTATTAATGCCAGGAATGTGCTTAGATGTCAGGTTAAGATTAATTCTGGAAATTCAACAATTCCAGGATTTTGTGTCGTCACTGCTAATCACAAAGAATAGGGTAGTCTATGTGTGATTTTGAAACTTTTGGTCAGCTATGGCACCATAAAGGCAGAAGCTAATTAAGTGTTGTGACAGAAGATAAAGAATAACTGCAGATGTAAAGAATAAATGATAGTAAATAAGGTATACCAGAAACTGTTCTAGAGAACTATTTTTGGTTATTGAAGAACTTGTTGTCAACTAAGCTTTTCCTCATTGTCTTTAGTATTCTAAATTTCTTAGGCTAGTTATTAATCTCTGTGTGATAAATGTATCTCCTTCTATGCTGTTCTTTCATAGATGATCTCCTTTGCTTTCTAAAAATCACAGTCTTTCTATATTTCTCTATGAACATTTCCTGATACTAACTTCACCTATACAGATGTCAGAGGATGCTAATATAAGGGTCCCAGAGCTCATGAGTCATTAATGTAAGAAAATGGAAATGAAGGACATATTTATTGCTATCTCAATTTTTCTGAAAAGCTGCAATGTCATCATTTGGTTAAAATTTCCATTCTTTGTCAACACAGTGTTATTCAGTGCACATAAATGCAAATATGAGCCAGGTGCTGGTTGTTTGCACCTGTAATCCTAGCCACTCAGGAGGCTGAGACCAGAGGATTGTGGTTCAAAGTCAGCCTGCTCTGGAAAGTCCATGAGACCCTAATCTTCAGTTTACCACCAGAAACCCAGAAGTGGTAATGTAACTAAAGTGGTAGTACCTTCAAGTTGAACTGAAGAGCTTAGGGTCAGCACCCAGGATCAGAGTTCAAGTCCCACAACCAATAAAAAAGGTGAAACATGACTTTAAGTTTCCCCAAAAGGAACGAAAAGATCAATAATCCTCCCAAGCAATACAAATAATTCCAAAATGATTCAGTAGAACTAATTTTGCTGGGTAATGTGATGGATTATTTGCTGGACATATTCTCTAATAATAAATCATTTAACTAGGGATACAGGTGGACCCATTGCAACAATGAGATGTACAAGTCGTAACGTCGAAAGAAGAAATTTACAACTTTGGTGTGTTGGGGGGGGGGAAGACCGGGAGTGGGGAGGGGGGTAGTACGGGAAGTGATGGGATGGGGAAACAAAGAGGAGGAAACAATGCTTGAATAGAAATGTACTTGTTATGTTGCCAATGTAATTGTAACACTTCTGAACGGTATTCTCACAATAAAAAAGAAAAAAAATTGTCTAATATTAGCTTTAAAATAAACTTCACCTAATATTTCATGTTTGAAAAGAGAAGTCTATACAGTTGATGTCACTTAGCTTTCTTATTATCTTACTTCAAAGCCAACCCTGGCAAGAGAGTCTGTCAAAGTCTTATCTGTAATTACACAGCAAAAAAAGACAGAAGTGGAGTTTTGGTTCAAGAAGTAGAATACTAGATTTGGGTCTGGTGGGCAGGAAAGAAAACTGTTCAGGGACAGGGTCCAGCATCTGGGTTCAAGCCCCAGAACCAACACAAACTTAACAAACAAGCAAATAAAAAAAAACCCAGATATTTCATTGGAACCCTCCTTAAAGGAGTACTGATCTGAGATGAGGCTCCTTTTCCTGATCATAATCACTGAATGCTTCTTTGGAATGCTTCTTGCTCTGGAGAACTCAGGACTAAATTAAAGGAATTGATAACTGACACCTGCAACAAGGGAATCATCTCAGGGGTGAAATATACATCGATAAGACTTTAAAACCTCCATGGCTTTGTTTCTTTGCAGTAGAAGTTTTTTTTATTTGGGGGGGGGGGGGAGTTCAGTCATGGGCCTGAATTCTGGGCCGGGGCGCTGTAACTCAGCTCTTCAACTCAAGGCTAGCCCACTAACAATTGAGCAATAGCACCATTTCTGGCTTATATTTGCTTATGTGGCGCTAAAGGATCCAACCCGGGCCTCATGCATGCAAGGCAAGTGCTCGATCACTGAGCCACGTTCCTAGTCCCTAGACTAGAACATGTTTAAAACAAAGTTATTTCCTTTTGTTTTATGCTCCCCTTCAAATGGCACATTATTTCTTTTTTTATTTTTTATTGTGAAAATAATGAACAGAGGGGTTAAAATTACATGGGGAAGATAGTGAGTACATTTCTTATCAAGCATTGTAGCCTCCTCCTTTGATATGTTTCCCCTTCTCATCACTTCCCAGCCTCCCCCCACTCCCCACCTAATCCTCCCACTCCAACCAAAGTTGTAAACTTCGTTTTCGACGTGACAATTTGTATTTCTCAGTGTTGCAATGGGTCCACCTGTATCCTTATTTAAACGAATTTTTCCCCTTTCCCCTCCACAAATTATACCTACATTAAATACAGTGAAAGCAGGATTTATAATGTGGGGGAGGGACATAAAAAGCTACAAAGAAATAATCTTATGAATGCATTAGAAACAAATGCATGAAAGAAAAAAATAACATTTAAATACATATCTTAGGGTTCATTTTCCTAACATTACCTTATCTGAACTTTTCTGCTTGACTCATACATATACTAGATTTTACAAATAAGGGAAACCATGGGACATATGTTTCTTTGGGCTTGGCTTTCTTCACTTAATATAATTGTTTCCAAGTCTTTCCATTTCCTAACAAATGGGGCAATGTCATTCTTTCTGATGGAGGCATAGAATTCCATTGTGTATATATTGAACATCTTCTTGATCCATTCATCGACTGAAGGGCATCTGGGTTGGTTCCATATCTTAGCTATGGTAAATAATGCTGCAATAAACATAGTTGTGCTGGTAGCTTTAGTGAGGTCTTGTTTGTAAATATTTGGGTAAATGCCCAAAAGTGAGATTGATGGGTCATAGGGGAGCTCTATGTGGAGTCTTTTGAGGAACCTCCACACTACTTTCCAAAGTGGTTGAATAAGTTTACACTCCCACCAACAATGAAGTAAGTTTCCCATCTGGCCACATCCACTCCAGCATGTTATTATTAGAGTTCTTGATTTTTGCTATTCTAACTGAGGTGAGGTGGTATCTTAATGTTTTGATTTGCATTACTTTTATGGCTAAGGAGGTTGAGAATTTCTTCATGTGTCTGTTGGCCATCCATCTTTCTTCTTCAGAGAAGTTTCTCTTTAAGTCTTTCGCCCAATTATTTATAGGGCAGTTGTTTCTTTGAGGATTTGTTGTTGGCAGATTTAATTTTTTGAGTTCCAAGTATATTTTGAATATGAGACCCTTGTCCGTTTTATGGCTAGTGAAGATCTTCTCCCAATCTGTGGGCTTTCTACTGATCTTGCTAGCTATGTCCTTTGCCATGCAGAAGCTCTGCAACTTCAAGCAATCCCATTTGTCCAACCTTTCTTTGATTTGTTGTGTTTCCGGGTCTCTATTAAGAAAATTTGGGCCTGGGCCAAGGAGACCTAGGTTTTCTCCTATTCCATCCTGTAATGCTTTCAGAGTGTCTGCTTTGACTATGAGGTCTTTCATCCATTTGGAGTTGATTCTGATGCAGGATGATATATAAGGATCTAGCATTAATTTTCTATAAGTAGTTAACCAATTTTGCCAGCACCATTTCCTGAAGAGGCTGTCTTTCTTCCATTCTATTTTTTTAGCTTCCTTATCAAATATTAGATGACTATAGGTCTGTAGGTTGATGTCTGGGTTTTCATTTCTTTTCCATTGGTCCTGAGGTCTGTTCTTGTGCCAGTACCAAGTTGTTTTGATTACTATGGCTTTATAATGGAGATTGAAATTTGGTATTGATATTCCTCCAGCAGTGTTCTTTCTGTTGATGAGCGTTTTTGCTATTCTGGGTCTTTTATTGTTCCATATGAATTTTTGGATTCACTCTTCTATTTCCTTGGAGAATGAGGTTGGAATTTTGATAGGTATCGCATTGAATTTGTAGATAGCCTTGAGAAGTATTGCCATTTTCACGATGTTAATCTTTCCAATCCAGGAGCATGGGAGGTTTTGCCATTTTCTAAGTTCTGTTTTGATTTCCTTTTTCAAGTTTTTAAAGTTTTCATCATAGAGGTCCTTCACTTCTTTGGTTATGTTAATTCCTAGGTATCTTATTTTTGCGCGGTTATTACAAATGGAGTTGCTTTCCTAATTTCAGCCCCACTTTTCTCATTGTTGGCATGCAGAAGAGTCATTGATTTGGCGGGTTTAATTTTATACCTTGCTACTTTGCCAAAGTTTTGAATCAGCTTGAGTAATGTGGGAGTGGAGTCTATGGGATTCTTTAAATACAAGATCATGTCATCTGCAAAGAGGGAGAGTTTTATTTCTTCTTTCCCTATTTGGATCCCCTTTATGTCTGCATCTTGTCTTATTGCTGTAGCTAGGCATTCTAATACTAGATTGAAGAGAAGTGGAGAGAGTGGGCATCCTTGTCTTGTTCCTGAGTTAAGAGGAAATGGCTTTAGTTTTTCACCATTGAGTATAATGCTGGCTGTAGGTTTGTCATATACAGCCTTTATTGTATTGAGGAATGTTCCATGGATTCCTAATTTTTCCAGAACCTTCATCATAAAGGGGTGTTGGATCTTGTCGAATGCTTTTTCTGCATCTATTGAGATAAACATGTGGTTCTTATCTTTGCTCCTGTTGATGTGATGAATAATATTAATTGATTTGCATATATAGAACCAGCTTTACATCCCTGAAATGAATCCTGTTTGATCATTGTGTTAATTGTCGAAAATTTTGTTGAGAAGTTTTGCATCAGTGTTCATCAAAGAAATGGGTTCATAGTTTTCTTTCTTTGATGAGTCCCTGCCTGGTTTTCGGATAAGGGTTATGATGGCTTCATAAAATATGTTCAGTAGTGAAATTTCTCTTTCAATTTAGTTGAAGAGTTGGACGAGTATTGGTGTGAGCTCTGCTATGAAGTAGGAAAAACTTTTTTATAAAAAGTGCAAAAAATTAAAAAAAAGTTTTTTTGATTTTTTTTGGGAGGGGTGGGAAAAATCCTGTATCCCCCTTGTGTCCATAACCAGCCTCTTGTTTTATTTTCTGGTCTGCTTGTGGTGTTTGAATTTCCTTTCGCTTGGTTGGTTTCTTATGTCAGTTTGTTTGAACAGATGGATAAATGCTGTGCTTAACCCAGAATTTTGTGATCCTCTTCCCAGGCTAGTTCAATGATAGGGAGATCTGCTTTGAGTGTCACAAAAGAGGGAGATGGCTTTTCCTGAAGTTTGGAGATGCTGTGATGAGGCTAGCTTCTGGCTGGTGTTGAGGCCTTTCAGCAAACAGTAGCTTTTCCCAGGGGTTAGTTTGTGAGAAACTCACAGAGCCCAGCAGGGAGCCACTCTCAAGTTTACTAAATTTCACTTGATTGTCAAGGCTGCTAAAGGGAGGGGCAGCCTCTGGCTCTGATTACCCAGTGAAGAAAGCCATTCCTGGGGCTGGCGCCTGAGCTGAGTGATTTTTCCTTGGGTCGAGCTGAGTCTGGCAGGTCACTTTAGGTTCTTGTGACCTGCTAAATAACTCTAGTTTTCTTCCAATGCCTGAGTTGGAGCTAGCAGCTCCACTGAGCTTTGTCACTATTCAAGAGGGAGATCTCCGGTACTGGGGGATGAGGGGTGGCCTTCCCTCCTCTGCTCCCTGAGAAGGAGTGAGGACGTTAGGCTTATACTCATGCCGAGTCTTGGTTCCTGGGTCATCTCTGGTCTGCGAACTACAGGATGAAGATGTCTGCTCCTTGTCAGTTCTTTCTGGCTCCATCTCCCAGACTCTCTCTGAGGTATGGTGGGTACGGCCGCCGCTGCCACAGCTTCGGCAGCAGTGGCATCTCCTCGTAAGTGCTCCCATCTGTCTCCTTGCCTGGATTTTCCCTCTCTGGCCTAACTCTCTGTCCTGTGATGGCACACTTGGTGTGATTCTCTGGCTTAGGACTGTTCACTGGAACTCTAAATCTGCTTTCTATGTGAGAGCTTGTTTAGCCTCCAACTTCTCCTCCGCCATCTTCCCGGAACTTCCCGGCAAATTATTTCTTTCTGTAATATTCTCAACTAGAAGTTTACAGAAAAGTTATGTATGAGTAAAAACACACTCGAAAAAGTCAGGGACAGTTTCCTTCAAGCCTTCGGATTCTTTTCTTTTTTTATTTTTTATTGTAAAGATACTTTAGAGAGGGGTACAGTTACATGAGCAAGGTAATGAGTACACTTCCTATTGAGTATTGTTACCCCCTCCATTGTTTCCCCCTACCATCCCTTCAATCCCTACCTTCCCTGAGGTTCTTTTTCTTTTAATTGTGGTTAAGTGATTACATAATTTCCCAAATTTCACAGTATTGTGAAATAATGATGCTCATTTAAAGTCACAAGTTCATTCTAACCTTCCTGGAGAAAATTGTCTATCACAGTCTATAACATATAATGGTGTACACATATACACTATACATGTGATCAGCAGCATGGGGATATTTAGTAGTGGTTTGACCAGGTGAGTGGAAGTTCTTTGTTCCTTAAGTCCTGTTAATTTTTTTGTATCACCTAACATTTGGGATTTAGCATTCACTTATAAGGGAGACCATGTACCATTTGTCTCTTTGCTCTTGGCTTACCTCGCTCAACATGATTCCTTCTAGCTCCATCCATTTCCCTCCAAATGCCATTATTTTGTCATTTCTAACGGCTGCATAATATTTCATTGTTTTTAGATACCACAATTTTTGGATCCATTCATCTGTAGTGGGGCATCTGGTTTGTTTCCATATCCTAGCTATTGAGAACAGTGCTGCAATGAACATGGAGGTGCACGTGTCCTTGTATATTGGTTCCTTTGTTCAGGTTAGATGCCTAGAAGTGGTATGACTGGGTCATAAGGGAGGTCCAATTTTAGTTTTCTAAGGACCAGCCAGATTGCTTTCCAAACTGGTTTAATAAGTGTACATTCTCACAAGCAGTGTAATAGGGTTCCTCTTTCTCCACATCCTCTCCAGCATTTGTTGTTGGCTGATTTGTGGATGTGAGACATTCTGACTGGAGTAAGGTGGTATCTCAGAGTTGTCTTTATTTGCATTTCCTTCACCACCGGGGATGATGAACATTTCCTCATGTGTTTCTTTGCCATTTTTATTTCTTCATCTGAGAAGTCTCTTTTTAGTTCCCTTGCCCATTTAGTAATTGGTTTGTTAGGCTTGGGTGGGATTAGTTTCTTGAGTTCCCAGTATATACTGGATGTTAACCCCTGTCTGATATATTGCTGGTAAATATTTTTTCCCATTTAGTTGCTTGTCTTTCTAGCTTGGTTGCAATAGATTTAGCTGTGCAGAAGCTTTTTATTTTAAGGTAGTCCCATTTGTCGAATCTCTCTCCAACTTGTTGTGTCCCTGGGATTCTTTTCAGGAAGTTCCTTCCTGTGTCTATTAGTTCAAGTGTCTCTCCTACTCTGTCCTGCAGAGGTTTCAGAGATTCAGGTTTAATGTTAAGGTCTTTACTCCATTTTGAGTTGATGTTGGTGCATGGTGATAGGCTGGGGTCCACTTTTAGTTTTCTGCATTTGGCCACCCAGTTTTCCCAGCACCAATGGTTGAAGAGGCTGTGTTTCTTCCATTGTATTTCTTTGGTTCCTTTGCCAAATGTCAGGTGACTGTAGGCGTGTGGATTTATTTCTGGATCTTCTATTCTATTCTGTTGGTCTTTGTGTCTGTTTTGGTGCCAGTACCATGCTGTCTTTGTTATTATGGCTCTATAGTAGAGTTTGAATTGCGGCATAAACATCCCTCCCATGTTGTCTTTATTCCCTAGAATTGTTTTGGCTATTCTAGGTATTTTGTGGTTCCATATGAATTTCTGTACTGTTTTTTTTTTATTTCAGAGATGTACATCATTGGGATTTTAATAGGAATTGCATTGAATTTGTATATTAATTTGGGCAGTATTGCCATTTTCACTCTATTGTCTGCCTATCCAACAGCATGGGAGGTCTTTACATTTCCTAATGTATCCTGCAATTTTTTTTCTTTAACTTTTTATAGTTTTCATTAAATAGTTCTTTTACATCTTTGGTTAGGTTAATTCCTAAATATTTTATTTTGGGGGAGGTTATTGTTAATGGGATTGCTCCCTTTATTTCCCTCTCTTCTTATACATTGTCAGTGTACAGGAAGGCAACTGACTTTTGTGGGTTTATTTTTTATCCTGCTACTTTGCTGAAGTGATTTATAATTTCTAAGAGTTTGGGGATGGAGTTTTTGGGATCCTGAAGGTATAATATCATGTCGTCTGCAAAAAGGGATAGTTTAACTTCTTCTTTCCCTATGGGGATCCCTTTAATGTCTTCTTCTTGCCTTATAGCCCTGGCTGAGGGTTCCAGGACTATATTGAAGAGGAGTGGAGACAGTGGGCATCCTTGCCTTCTTCCTGATTTCAGGAGAATTGGTTGTAGCTTTTCCCCTTTAAGTATAATATTGGTTATTGTTCTGTCATGAATGGCTTTTATTGTTTTAAGAAATGTTTCTTCTATTCCTATTTTCTCCAAAGCTTTTAGCATGAATGAATGTGGAATTTTATCAAAGGCCTTTTCTGCATCTGTGGCAATAATCATCTTATTCTTTACCTTAGCTCTGTTGATGTGTTGGATTATATTTATTGACTTACGTATGTTAAACCATCCCTGCAACTCTGGGATGAAGCCTACCTGGTCATAATGTATGATGTTTTTATGTGTTTCTGGATTCTGTTAGGTAGAATCTTGTTAAGGATCTTTGCATCTGTGTTCATCAAGGAAATTGGCCTGTAATTCTCCTTTGGTTGGGTCTTTGCCTTGTTTGGGGATGAGTTTGGGCCAGCTCCCTCCTTCTCTGTTTCTCTGAAGAGCTTGAGGAATATGGGTAATAGTTCTTCTTTAAAGGACTTATAGAATTCTGCTTTGAATCCATCTGGTCCTGGGCTTATTTTGTTGGAAGATTTTGATAGCTTCCTGTATCTTGTTGTAGGATATTGGTTTATTTATTCTTTGCTCAGTTTGGACAACTTGTATTTCTCTAAAAATGCATCCATTCCTGCCAGGTTTTCTTCCTTTAGAGATTATAACTTTTGAAAGTAGTCCGTTAGGATTGTTTGGATATCTTGGTTACGTATTGTGATTTTTTCCCGTGGCATCCCTAATCCTGTTAATATGGGTTTCCTCTCTTCTTTTTTTAATTAATTTTGCCAATGGGCCATCAATTTTGTTTATTTTTTCAAAGAACAAGCTTTTTGTTTGGTTAATTTTGGTTATCATTTTCTGATATTCTAATTGGTTAATCTCTGCTCTTAATTTGGTTATCTGGCTCTATATATTAAATTTAGGTTCCATTTTTTCTTGTTTTTCTAGCTGTTTTAATTGTAACATGAGATTATTTACTTGCTCTGTCTCCATTCTCTTGATGTGGGCACTGAGGGCAATAAATTTGTCCCTCAGGACTGCTTTTGCTGTGTACCATAAGTTTCTTTGTGAAGTGTTTTCGTTTTCATTGAGTTGTAGGAAATGTTTTATTTCTTCTCTGATCTCTTCTGTTACCCAGGCATTGCTAAGGAGGGTGCTGTTCAATTTCCATGTACTAGAGAAATTTCTGCAGTTTGCTTTGTTATTGAGAACTAGCTTGATTCCACTGTGGTCAGATAGGATACAGGGGATTATGTAGATCCCTTTGTATTTGCTTAAGTTCCTTGCATGAACAATGATATGGTCTACTTTGGAGAAAGTTCCATGAGCTGCTGAGAAGAATGTGTACTGTGTTGTTTTAGGGTGAAATACTCAGTAGATGTCAGTTAATTCCATTTGAAATATGGCCACACTTAATTCAGTAGCTTCTTTGCCAATCCTCTGGTTGGTAGACCTGTCCTTTGGTGAGAGTGTTGTGTTAAAGTCTCCTAGTATTATCGTATTGGGATCTATTTTATTCTGTAAGTTTGAGAGCGTTTGTTTAACATATCTGGGTGCATCAATATTTGGGACATATAAGTTGATGATGGTAATACTTACTCTTGGATTGTTCCCTGTATTAATATGTAGTGTCCGTCCTTGTCTTTCTGTATTGATTTTAATGAAAAGTTTATTTTGTCATATATCAGGATAGCTACACGTGCTTTCTTACTGGGGGCATTTGATTGGTAGATCCTTTTCCAACCCTTTACTTTGAATATGTTTGTATGTTTGGCTGAGAGTTGGGTCTCCTGAAGACAAAAGATGGATGGGTCATGTTTTCTGATCCAGTCTGCAGTTCTTTTTCTTTTGATTGGCTAATTAAGCCCATTAATATTAAGAGAAAGTGTAAAGAGATGCATTGTTGTCCCTGTCATTCCCTGTTTTCCTGAGTTTTTCTTCTTTCCCTTCTGCCTGTGCTTGCTCAGTCAGACTTTGATTAATGCCTGTCTGGGTGCAGGTCCCAGTTCCTTGTTGCTTTCTTCAGGTTGTGTCCCCTCTCTTAGTATTCTTTGTAATGCTGGCTTAATGTTTATGTATTCATTTAGTTTTTCTTTGCTATTAAAAATTTTCCGTTCTCCATCGGTTTTGAATGCTAGCTTTGCTGGGTATATCAGTATGGGTTGGCAGTTATTGGCTCTCAGGGCTCATATGGTACTTTCCCAGGCCTATCTTGCATTCAGTGTTTGTGTGGAGAGATCTGCAGTGATTCTAATTTTTTCCCATTGTTGTATAGCTCCTTCTTCATTTTTGCTGCATGCAAGATTGTTTCTTTATTATTCAGATCTATCATTTTTACTATAATGTGTCTAGAAATTTTTCTCCTGGGATCTTGCTTGTTGGGTGTTCTATATGCTTCTGTTATGTAGGTAAGATGTTCTTTTTTGAGTTGGGGGAATTTTTCACCGATTATCTTGTTGAATAGGTGTTGCATTCCCTTGCTCTGAAATTCCTCACCTTCGTCCACTCCAATTATATGAAGGTTAAATTTCTTGGTATTATCTTCTTTCTCTTGAATTTCCCTTTGGCTTCATTTGAGTGATTTTTACATATCTGTCACTTTTTGGTCCAGGTGGTGTATTTTGTCTTCTGTATCTGACACTCTATATTCCATTTCGTTCACTCTGTTGACCGTGGCTTCTATTGTACATGGAGGAAATGGATTCCTTTATGGATTCGATGTTGGTTCTCAAACTATTGATCTCAGTTCTTAATGAGGTATGTACTACCTCTAATTTGGCATTTATCTCACTTCTTACTGAGGTTTGTGCAGCCTCTATTTTTGCATGCATCTCCTGTTTGATATCTTGTATCTCTTTTGATAGCTCATTCTTGTGTTCTTTCAACTTCTGTTCTATTTCTCGCTTTATTTCTTGAGTTATTGCCTCCAGCAACCCTTGGATGTAGTTTTTGTCTTCCATTCCTGTTTTGCTCCCACTGGTGCTCTCCCCTGCATGGCTGCTGGCTATTGAGGATAGCTTGCTATCCTGGGTAGTGATAAACCTTGTAATTTTTCTCTGTGATTTTCTCATGGGGGTTCAGGGATTATTGGAGACTAATCTGCAATTTTGTTTTGGTGTGTCTGTCTTTGCTTGGTTGCTGATTCTGTATTGGTAGAGAGAGTCTGTGCCTGATCTGGGTTCTGTTGGGGGCCTACCTCCAGCTGCTGGTCTGTCCTACATAGGATTCTCGGCTCTCTGCTGTAGATCCCAGGCAATTCCCATATTTTGAAGGGTTGAGCACCCTAGACTGCTCGTGTTTGCTCCTACAGGTGCTCTTGGCAAGATCGGATGCTCTGGATGCATTCTCCCAGATGCTGGAGTCGGCTATGGGCTCCTGATGTTTTTGTTTGTTTAGTTGGTTGGTTTTTTGGGGGGCCGGTTGTGGGCTTGAACTCTAGGTTTGGGTGCTGTCCTTTAGCTCTTCAACTCTTCAGCTCAAGGCTGGCACCCTACCATTTGAGCCACAGCAACACTTCTGACCCTTTCTGCTCATGTGATGCTGAGGAATCAGATCCAGGGCCTCATGCACCCAAGATTATCACTCTACTGCTGAGCCACCTTACCAGCCTGAGCTCCTGCCTACTATCAGGTGCTGGTGGCCTGTGTTGCCCAATCCCAGCCTAGAGTATATGGGTTGGGTTTTGGTGGAGTTTGGGCTTCTCTTGTCCTGAGCCTCCAGGTCTTTTGTTGTCACAGGTTTGCTTCCCAAGGGGTGCAGTTCCCTGTTTTTCATCCCTCTGCTGAGGCATATGCTCAGTTGGGAGGAATTGGTTATGTTGTTCAGGCACTGGATTGCCAGGCCTGGTTTTGGCTCCCTGCCTGGGGCACGCCAGTTAGGCCTGTGCTGCTGTGTATACCATGTAGATTATGCAGTCTGGGGTACACAGTTTAAATTTCTTCTATTGTTGGTTGTCTTGACCCAGGGTCGCTGTTCCTGGCTTGGGTGTTTAAGCTCCCTTCCTGGGGTGCTTTGCTCTAGCCTGGCCAGCAGAGTGTGCTCCAAGAGCCGGTGGAGCTCTTGAACTGTTCCTAGTTTTAGTGGGTCCTGTGGTTCGGGTTTTGGGGTAGGGAGTCTGGGTCAGGGTCTGGGATTCCCTCCAGCTCTGGTCTCCCTTGAGGGATACACTGTCTCCTGTGGGGTATTCACCCTGGAGCTAGTTGTTTCTGTGTGGTGTAGGTTGTCAGTTGCAGTTGCAAGGCGAGTTCAGTGGGGATGGTTGCGAGCTTGGCTGGGTGGTGGTGGCTCTGTGGAATTTTCTTCTGTCTCTGCCTCTGTCGAAGCTGTCGGGTCCATAGTGTCCACACTCAGGCAGCTTCTGCGTGAGTTATCTGCATGCAGCTCCCTGTGTCTCTGAGACCCTGGCAGTCCCTGCCAGGTTTTCCCAATCGGCGTGTCTTACACCAGTACCTCAGGCAGCTTCTGCATGAGTGATCAGCAGGCAGCCCTCTGTGTCTCTGGGACCCGGGCGGCCCTAACCGGGTCGTCACAATCGGCAGGTCTGACACTGGTACCTCAGGTGGCTTCTGTGCTATCTGAAGACACCTTCCTTTGTTGCACTTCCTGTGCCGGGTGGCTGTGGAGGGATGGAGCCTCTCTGCTTGGATGGAGAGTGAGGGGTGGGGGTGGGATCATGGAGACTCCCGGCTGGTAGGTTTCTCTATTTGTGGTGATCAGCAGGTCTGTAAACTGGTACCTCAGGCGGCTTCTGCGGGGGTGATCTGTAGCCAGCCCCCTGTGTCTCTGGGACTCGGCAGTCCACACCCCGCCTGCTGACCACGGCTTGGCACGCTGCCATGTGGCCAGTGAATATTGGAGGAGGGGTCTTTGCTCTTCTCTGTTCTGAAATTCTTCTTTTCCTCTCTTTCTTTTTTGTTATTTTCCATCTCCTGTTTGTCTCTGAGTGTTCGCCTTTTGTTGTTGTCGGTCTCTTGGGGAGATTAAGCATTGGAACTGGAACTCTCTTTTTGGTTGGGGAGAGCTTTGGTGTTTCCCTACTGCCTTTTCACCATCTTTGTCCTTTTCTTATACAGTAAAAAGGAAAACATAAATTAACTTGAACTTTGTCAATCCTCTGTGTTCCATTCCTCTCCTAGGATCAGTTTCCACATGCAGTAACAGTTACTTCCAGGAACAATCAATGGTGCTGCTTGAGGTATAATGAATGTTTTCTGGCTTCACCGAAATAACATAAGGACACCATTGGACCTGAGGTAACACGTGTTTCAGAGACAACTTAGTAAAGAGAAAATACCATTTACATTGCTTATAAAACATTATCCATGAGTATATTAAGTTCAAACTTTGTAAATGCTCTGTAAATTAAGGCAAATTTTAAATGGGAAGAAGGTTCTCAGATCATTTTTTATGAGTGTATGTGCTGCACATTATTTCCCAAGTGTACATAAGTTAACAGAAGGAGAAACAACAGGAATAGGAGAAAGAGAAGTTCTGTGTTTAAGTATAATGGTTCAATACACTATAGAAGACTCTGCAAATAAGACAACATTGAAACAATAAAGCCAAGTCCAGTATGTAGATTTATAAGAGTGATATAGGGAAAGCATTACTCCTACGTTGAACACGAAGTATAATGCCACTCTCTTTCTAAATCACGCTTGTTAACCATGCAAATTTGTAGCAAGTAGAATGGAAGAATAATTCTGTTTACAATGCAAGTCAGATATAAGAGCATGGACTTAACTGGAAAAAAAAGTCCATCTTGAGAGAGCAGGGATTATACTAGCCATGAAGTGGTGAATAAGATCACATTTTTTTCTTTCCTTTACTTATATATTTTTCGTTGGTGGTGGTCTTGACACTTGAACTCTTGTCCTGGGCGCTGTCCCTCTGCTATTCAGCTCAGGTTAGTATCCAGCCTGAACAGAATAGTCTTTGAGACACTATTTATAATTAGCCAGCCAAAAGCTGTATTAGAAGAATGGCTCAAGTGATGGAATACCAGTCATGAGCAAGATGGCTGAATAAGAGCTTGAGGCTTTTGCATACATATATACAAACATACACATAAACACAGAGGCACTTATATGTGCACACACAAATACAAAAATGAAGCAATTCTCAGAATATGTAGAAAAGTTAGGAAACAATATATAATATGTCCTCAGTAAGACTAGAATCAAGTGATAATTTTTAATGTTAGAAAGTCCTCAATTGAAGTTTCTTCAAAAAAGTTTAAGAATATTACATAGATAGGGACCAGAGATAGTAAGAGAGTCAAGTAATCATTATGAATGGGATCGGATCCATGGAGGAATGAATCAGAAACCCCACAGGTGTATCTGAAAATGATCATATCCTCTGTGAAATGTTAGAACATCTTTTAAAATAGTACAAGAACAGTCTGAGCAGTCTAGTGGATGATATCACTGGAGAAGTTCAGAATTGCTAGTCTGAATCTAGATTAAATAAACCAAGAAGCTATGGCGGGTCAATGTGATACAAGCCTAGAATTCTAGCATTCAGACTGACTGGAGATTAGAAACTGTAATTACATAGTGATACCTTCCCTGGACCAGGTAGTATAATTTTGTCTTAATAAAAGAACCCAAACAAGAAAGGAATACGCAGTTAGAAGTTTGGGCTAATTTTGTCATTATGTTTTGAGAAGTTGTTTCCTATTGAAATGCAACTCATATATAATCCTCAGTTGTGCTTGTAAATGCTCTCTTCATCACAGAACATTTCTAGATGCAAAATGGCTCATGATTCCCATCCAAAATTTGAAAAAGTAAGTAATCTTCATTCTGTTAGATTCCAAGGAAAGGATGAAGGATTACAACAGCTTAAGCCTGGAGGAATAGTAAAGTTCATCTAATGTAGGACTTTATAGATCTTGCTAAATTAAAGTTTAGATTTAAAATATATATTTTGGTTTTGTTTGTAATTTCATATTCTATAGGATACTACAAAATTCTTTTTAAGTAGCGTGTTTAATTGACAAATTTACAAATGTTTCTTGCATTCTATTTGCCTAGAATATACTTTCAAGAGAGTTATAATTAGAACTCTGTTAATAGATATTTCAAACAGTTCATGTATGAAACGATAATGTGAATAATGTAGACAGAGTTGCCAACAATGGATGATATTAATTTATAAATTTAGAAAAAGAGAAATTTTTTGAGGCTTTGGTATATCATTTTATGAAGAGAATAATTGTGTGAATTCTTCTTTCTTCTACCTGTATGTAACACAGGAAGCAATTTCCTTAATTACGTGTCTCTATATAAAATGAGAAAAATGCTAGGTTTGGGGTTTGTTTTGCTTTTGCTTTTGTTTTATTGGTTTGTCCTAGAGGTTGAACTCTGGGACTCGACACTGTCTCTGAGGCTGTTTATTCTCAAGGCTCGTGCCCTACCACTTCAACCTCAGTACCACTCGTGTCTGGCTTTTGTTGAGAAGTTTATTGGAGATAAGAATCTAGGGAACCTTCCTGCCTGGGTGGGGTTTGAAATGTAACCTTCTGATATTAGCATCCTGTTTATCTATGATAATTAAAAAAGTATAAATATAAATAATATTTGCAAGAATACCAGTGGAGGAAAAATGATGATGCAACCCATTTTATTGTGATGCTTTTTCCAGAACACGGAGGGCATCACATTAGCAGAGGTGTAGTATTTTTTCACAATGGAGATATAAGCTATTCGTGATGTGAATTAAGGGAATTTTGAGGTGCACCCTACAAGTTGGAAACTGTTGGTCTAGGATGACTTTTTTGCATAAACCTTGGGATTGATGGTCATAGAAATAATAGCTTAATCTGATAAACAATTGCTTACTCTTGAAGTATTAATTTTAACTGATGTTTCATAGTTTTATATTATACCAGAATGTGGCTATTTTTCTGTTCACTTCTCTATCTATAACACCCCATTGGAAAATGCATCTATTGAAGAAATTCATAACATGCAAACAAGTACTATTTTGAATCTCTCAGGTATGGAATGTTCATTATTTCAAAATGAGTAGTTTTAGTCATAGGAATTTTGAGGAACACATATATTGTGTCCTCTTAAAAACTTACTTACATTTAAAAGTTCTGGGTTTCCGTAGAATTAAAGTGTTTTCTGTTTTAGTATGAGAAAGTACTAAATTTATTCTTTTTCAAAATATTGGCAAGTATATTGTGAAAATATTAACTAGTTGGACAACATTCAAATTGATGGCCCTTTGATTAAAAATGGGTAATTAATTCAAATTAGATGCCAAACAGTACTGATTTTTAAAAAGTTACTATATAAAGAATAATATTTACTATACCAATACAGTGAAATTTTATTTCATGCAGCTTATTTTTTAAATTTAATTTTAATGTCAAATTGATGTGCAGTGGGGTTCCAGCAATTGTAAGCTAGTGAATAAACAACATTTCAAACTTGTTACCCCCCTCTCTCATTTTTCTCAGTTTTCCTTCACCCCAAAACCCCTCACAAGTTGTAATGTACATTTCCAACTTATTGTCTTGTGTGTATTCCTATTGCATTGGTTTGCCCTTTGTCCTCTGTATCGTCATTTTGTTGTTCCTGTTCCCTTCCTAATTAATGTAAATGTATGCACAATACACAGGGTACCAAAATCAAATACACCAGGAGATAAACCATAGAGGAAAATCCCAAAGAAAATAGAAATCATATTGTACATTAGAAACAACATCTGCAAATAAATATCTCTGTTTTCATATCTTGGAGTTCATTTTGCTCAGCATCCGCTCATATGATCATATACATGCATAACAAAGCCACTGGAAAATAATAGTTTCATGGACAGTATATCAGGAAAAAACATATTTACTGTTTTTATGTTAAAGGTGGAATTAGAATTGTAAATTCGCGATTCTGATAAAGGAATTTCAAAAAAGTTTAAAATTTATGACAGGTAAATTTTAATTGTTCAAACTTTCTAACAACTTAGCCTATTAAGAAAATTTAAAATTACCTAGGAAAATAGGCTTTCATGTAAAGAAATTCATAGAGACTTAGCTGAGAGGGAGCATTGTGGGTGAAGATGGCTCTTTTTCACACCAAACCAACAAACCTCACAAACCTTGCTGTAAATCATGTAGGTTCCCTTGAGAATTGTCCTTAACCAGGAAAAATACTCTTACTTTGTGAAAACAAGGTTGTAGTGGAATTTAACCTCAACGTTTTTAAAAAAATAAGAAATGAAAATTTGTGAATTGACTTTAAATACCAAACAGTAATTTTCTGAAAAAGATTATTTGGTTCAAATTATTTAGGGAGAGAGTGTCTTCCACAATGAAAGAAGGTATTGGGTTTACACTTTTCTGTTTGTAATATTTTCCACAATGTCTTTCCACGTGAAGCAGTGAAACACAGAAAAAAATCTGATTGGATACGTCAAACCAATGATTTCACATTTCTAAGTAGCTCAAAAATATAATATCTTTATTAACATGAGATAATGAAGACTTCTCTTATAACATAAGCCAAAAACTTTTGGGATCAGAAAAGAATTGAGAAAAGTGAAAAGGTAAGAAAACGCATTCTTAGAAGCCCTAGCTAAGCGTATTGGCTTCTGCAGTGGAGGAAGGCCAAAACTTTTTGATATAGATTGTCTTAATGTTTTTGCTACCTAAAGTGATTTTACAGAGTCTATTTGGCTCAGTGTATTGCAGAACAAATTGAAGACATGAAAATAGATTCCACATCCAAATAAAAGAGTTTTGAAAGAGAAACCATGAAGATAGGAAGTGGCGCTGTAGCTCAAGTGGTAGAGCACTTGCCTTGAGCTGAACCGTTGAGGGACAGCACTCAGGCCCAGAGTTCAAGCCCACGACCTACAAAAAAAAAAAAAAAAGATTAGAAACCATGAAGATATAGCAGTGGGGGAGACCTTATAGTCCTTCAGCTTTACTAGACCTGAAGCCAAGAAGCTGTGATCAATTGGAAATCCGTCAAGAGCTAAGAGGAGAACAGAGACCTAGGACATAGAAGTATTGCCTTTGTAACAGACACTGTAATCCACAGAATGGGTGATTTAATTCTATTCTTCTCCATACATCTTGTTGAGCAAATGCAAGACCATGAGAAAAATAATCTATTGAAATAATTCTGCAAAGAATAACTTCACTGTTCTCGATATGGTATCTAAGGAGAGTCTTAAGAGAGAAGATAAAAGTGGAGTATTCTTCGGTTTGTTCTAAGCATCTTGTTAGCAAAATATATCTTTGAGGTCAGAAGTGATTGAAGCAAAAAGTGGTGGAGTATTTATTTATTTTTGTTTTTTTTTAATATTAAATGCCCTAAATTTATTCTAATCTACTGCCGTTCAAGAACTCGGTTACATTATCAAGTAAAGCTAAACAAACAAATGAAGAGTTCTCTGGTGTTCCTCAACCCCAAATGATTCACCTTTGAAACTAGAGGTCTCCTTTCTTAGGTCTGTTCCCTGTCTAGATACCCAGGGGTGGGTGCCAATGCTCTCAAGGTAGAGTATTTATTTTTGAGGGCACTTTAGACACGAGAAGATTTTCAAGGTAAAAGAAAAACATTATAGCTAAATATTTGTGATTAAAGGTTCTTGGACTGGTTTTTTGGAGACAAAGTTTTGCATTACAGCTTATCCTCATTAACATAGATTTTGAGTTTTTGTGGCAACCAACTGCAAAGGGGAAGTTTAATGGACTCACTTGGACAAGTAAACAGTATGATAGAAAATAATGGGAAATAAAATTTAGTGAAATATTTTGAACAATTACTTTGCCAGAACAAAGAAGGAAAGATATAATTCAAAATCACTTGAGTTTATTAAAAGTATGAAAAAAGAGTAATGAAGACAGATGAGAGAAAACATAGAGAAATGTTTTCTCTACAGTAGAGTAATGCGTTCTTGATCTTGTTTCTTCCATTCTATCTTCACAAGCTATCAAGTGTGCCTCATGACTGGAGTGTCCAGTTCAGACAAAGAGCACTCGCAGATGAAAATATTTGCAGTAGATGTAGGTGATTTATAAACTTTGACAATGTACTTAATCTGTCCTAAATTTTCCCCTACCCCAAACTGCCCTCTTTGAACAGCTTTGTTTACTTTTCCCAAGACTGCCCTTCATTAACTGCTTAAAATTTTGATAGGTCATATTCATACTCTCTAGAGATTACTGTTTGGTTGTGATTTTTCATGGGGGGGTCTTGAATTCTGGGCCTAGGCGATGTCTTTCCACTCTTCAGCCTAAGGCTAGTGGCCTACCACTTGAGCCACAGCACCACTTCCAGTTTTCTGGTGTTTAATTGGAGATAAATGCCTCAGAATCTTTCCTACTCATGCTGGATTTGAACTGCTATCCTCAGATCATAACCTCCTGAGTAGCTAAGATTATAGGCATGAGACAACGGCACATAGCTTAAGCTCACATTTCTAACAATATATACTCAGGATATGTAGTGTGTATGTTCACCTGATTTTATATGAATTCTTGAGTTAAAAATCTGGGCTAGAGCTTCGACTTCACACTCATAAAAATATATCTGGTTTTAAAGTTGATAATGCTGGAAATAATAAAACTTAAGGAGGTAAAGGCGTCTGGGAAGTTCAGTTTGCATCCAGCCTGGTCAGAACAGTGTTTGAGACACTATCTATAATTAACCATCCAAAACTGCTTTGGAAGAACGGATCAAGAGATGGAATATCAGTCATGATCAAGATTGCTGAATAAGAACTTGAGGCTTTTGCATACATACATACAGACATACACATACACACAGAGGCAGTTATAGGTGCACACACAAATACACAAATGAAACAACTCTAAGAATATGTAGAAAAGTTAGAAAACAATAAAAGTATGTCCCGAATAAGACTAAATTAAATGAACATTCTTCAAAAATGTTTCAGAGTATTACATAGTAGGGAACAGAGCTAGTAAGAGAGTTAAGTAATCATGATTGAATGGATCAGATCCATGGAGGAATGAACCAGAGACCCCTGCAGGTGCATCTGAAAGTGTTCATATCCTGTGTCAAATGTTAGAACATCTTTAAAAATTGTACATAAACAGTCTGAGCAATCAGTCTAGTGGATAAGATCATTGGAGAATTTCAGAATTGCTAGTCTGTTTCTAGATTAAATAAACCAACAAATTATGGCAGGGCAATGTGATAAAAAGCCTGGAATTCTAGCATTCAGACTAAAACAGGTGGTAAGAAAGTGGAATTACATAGTGATACCTTCCCTGGACCAGGTAGTATAATTTTGTCTCAATGAAACTTACCAAACAACAAGAAAGGCATACAAAGTTGGATGTTTGGGCTAATTTTGTCATTATGTTTTGAGAAGTCAAGTTTCCTATTGAAATGCAAGTCACCAGTCTTGTGTTAGAACACTATTTTAAGGCAAGGATCAACCAAAGTCCTATAGTTGCTGTAGATACAATCTAATTCAACAGATACAATCTGTTCAACATCAAACATCTATGGATTAATTGGATGAGAAAAGCAAACAATAATTTGGCAAACCAGAAATTATTAGGTTTAGGAAAAATGGGAAAAATAGGAGTAGAGAGATTTGGGGAGGTAAAGGAAGAGTGAATTTAACCAAGTCCTAATCTCAGAGAGGGAAATGGATTGGACAGAATGATAGGAGAGAGATTTTTAAAAAACAAGGAAAATGAAAAAACAAAAATTTAAATTTATAAGTAAAACCCGTAAAAATTATGTAAGTTTAGAGATGATATTGAGAGAAGAAAAGAATAGGATGAGAGAAGGGGAGGGATAGAAAGGAGATATGAAAAAAATAAAAATTCTTAAAAATAATACTCAGTTGGGTTTTTAATGCTCTCTTCATTACATAACATTCCTAGATGGAAAACAGCTTATGATTTTAACCAAAAATTTGAAAAAGTAAGCATCATTCTGTTGGATTCCAAAGAAATGATAACAGATTACAAAAGTTTAAGCCTGGAAAAATTGCAAAGTTCATCTACTGTAAGATTTTGTAGAGCTTGCTAAATTAGAATTTAGATTTAAAATAAATATTTCGTTTTTGTTAGTAATTTCATATTCTATAGGATACTACAAAATTCTTTTTAAGTAGAGGGTTTAATTGACAAATTCACGAATGATTCTGACATTCTATTTTCCTAAAATATTCTTTCAAGCAAGGTATAATTAGAACTTAGTTAATAGATAATTCCAAGATTCATGTATAAAATAATGTGAATAACCTAGACAGAGTTGCCAACAAATGGATGATATTATTTATACATTTAGAAAAAACAATTTTTGAGGCTTTGGTATAACATGGTATGAAGAGAGTAAATGTGTGACTTCTTGGTTCTTCTATCTATTCCTAACACATTAAGCAATTTCTTAAATTATGTGCCTCTGCATACAATGAGAAAAATGCTAGAGTTGGGGCTTGTTTTTATTTTATTTTATTTTATTTTGGTTTGTCCTAGAACTTGAACTGTGTGTCAGGCCACTCTCTCTGAGGCTGTTTGTGCTCAAGGCTCGTGCTATACCACCTCAACCTCAGAGCAACTTGAGTCTCTCTTTTCCTGAGAAGATTATGGAGATAAGAATCTAAGGAACCTTCCTGCCTGAATGGGCTTTGAACCATAATCTTCAGATCTTAGCCTCCTGAATATCTATGATAGGTAAAAAAGTATAAATATAAATAATATTTGCAAGTGTTTTGATTTGAAGAATATCACTGGCGGTGGATGGGGGAATGTTGCAGCAAAGTTTAGTGTAGTGTTCTTTCCACAATAGGAAGTGCATCATATTAGCAGAAGCGTAGAATTTTTTCACAATAGTCATAAGATATTCATGATGTGAATTAAGGGAATTTTCAGGTGCACCTTACAAGTTGGAAACTATTGGGGTGGGATAACTTTATGGCATAAAAGCTTAGGATTGATGGTCATAGAAATAATAGCTTACTCTGATGAACAAATGTTTAGTTTTGAGGAATTAATTTTTATAAATACTTCATAGTTTTATCCTCTAATAAACTGTGGCTATATTTTCTGTTGACTTATCAATATGTAACACCTCATTGGAAACTATCTATTGCAGAATTAAATAACATGCAAAAAGGTACTGTTTTGAATGTCTCTTGAAAGAAATGTTCAAAATTTGAAAATGAATAATTAGTAGTTACAGGAATTTTGAAGAACACATATATTCTGTCCTGTTAACAATTATTCAGTTTTGAAAGTTAGAACTTTCAATTGAATTAAACTATTTTCTGTTTTACTATGAGAAAATACTAAAATATGTTTTTTTCAAAATAATGACAAGTATATTGTGAAAATATTGTATAGGTGGATAACATTCAAGTTGATTACCCTCTGATAAAGAAAGGGAAATTCAAATTAGATGCCATATCTTAGCTATGGAAAATATTACTGTGATAAACATAATTGCGTTCGTAGCTTTAGTGTGGCCTTGTTTGTGGTCACTTGGTTAAATGCCCAGAAGTGGGATTACTGGGTAATAGGGGAGCATTATTGTGTACATCAAGGATAATCTTAGTAGATGAGCAGAATAGTTCAATAGCTATGTACATATGACCGTATAAGGTGATTTTAAGTGAAATGAACTCCAAGATATGTTCTTTGTTGTTGTTGTTCTTAATGTACTAGGTGATTTATTTTTATCATTTTGTGTTTTCCCCACCTAAGGTGTATCCTTTTTAGTCACTGTTTTTGATTTTGATACCCTGGGTATTGTAAATATGTTGATGTGAACTGGGGAAAGGAAATGAAAAAAAACAAAATGGTGAGACAAAGGACAAAGAGGGAACCTATGCAACAGTGATACTCACAAAAGAATATGTTGGAAATGATCTTGGAAGTTGCATTGGGAGGGAAGAGGGAGAAAAATGGATGAAGGGGTAACAAGTTAGAAAAGAAATGAATTCATTAGCTTACTTATGTAACTATAAACCTTCTGTACGTTACCTTGACTATAAAATTTAAATAAAAATAAAATAAAATATATGAGAGCAGCAATACAGTCGATGGGATTAGGGGAAATTCTATACTATACAAAGAAGTGTAGAACAGCTGTGGAGAGCAGCAATTTGACTTTAACATCAGAAGTAATAAGCTAAGATACAGATTTTCATCCTCATGTCAGTCATTAAAAAGAAAAAACAAAATGCATAATCAGCAAACCAATAGAGATAAAATAGAAAACTAAACAAATAAGGTGAATAGATGACTTGGACCAAGAATAAAAATGACACAATTAGGAAACAATAACAAGCTGGTAAGTTTAAAAATATTACCAATAATTCTATTAAATGTTGTTTACATTACAATTCGTTAGAACTATAATTCAAATCACATTTTAATAGTATATCATTTTAATAATAGTATATTATTGATATCTTAATATTGAATGTTTAATAGATAATTTTAATTTCTGCTTTCATAGAAATGAAAAAGTGAAACTAATTTTAATAATATATTTCATGAATTGTAAAATTGAGAAATATTAGAATTTAAACAAATATCATCATCGTTTCATTTGTGTGAATTAATGTATTAATACAAAGTGTATCCTACACTCAGCACTCATCTTAACATCAAATAATAAATTATTGCGCATGACTCTTGGTATTACGTGGAAAGGTTCAACACTGTGGTAAAATTCACACCACACAATACAGAAGGGTATGACTCCTCTAATCTCACGTAAGTTGTGGAAATTTGATTTCTACATGCATGTTAAATTCCTGTCTAGGTGACATCTAAGAATTATATACAATTATATATATGAGGAGTATTTAGAATGATACTTAGAAGTCATATTCATTAATCAAATTTTTATTATCTTGTACCAAATAAGTATTTATACAGATACTGAATTTCTGAGTAGATGGTGGTATATGTGTGCCAGATTATTTATATTGAGGCTTATTTTATATTTCTGACATTATTTCTACAATTGGATTTAATTTTCCTTAAGGGGTTAAGTGTATTATATTGGATATATGAAAGTAAACTGAATGTTTATTCCATTAATCCTTTGCCACTTGTGTAATCCCAATATAATTTATCCCTGTGTTTGAAGTAATGAAAATAACAACATATATAAGCAAGATAAATCAGTCTGTAGTAGACAAGTATTTTCACCTTTATTTTGATAGTTGTTCCTCTTTTACACTACAAAATATTTTTGGGAAAATGTGCTCCAGGCTGGAAACAACTGCAGAATATTATGGTTTGATGTATTATAAGAGAAGGAAGGAAGGGTAACCTTCCTTCCAAAAGTCTGCTCCGAGGAATATGATCTGCTTTATGGTGGTGACTTGGAAATAAAAAATTTTTACAGTCAACCTTGAAAAGCCATCTTGATAGAATATTTCTGTAAGTGGGTACAGAGGATTATTGATGGCTTTGCAAGTATGCCAAATTTCCTCATTTTTAGAAAATTAAAACAGGAATTTAGTCATCTGTCCTTTGAATCTTTAGGAGAAAAAGCTGTTGAATCTAGGTCAGGGGATCACTGGGATCCAGAGAAGCTACTACCTTGAATAGTAGTCCTAGACCTCTAATACAAAAAAAAAAAAAAACCTCACACAAACTAACAAACAAACAAAAAACTCCAGTAAGCACTGGCCGCTATCAGGGCTGCTATCACAGTCTACACGAGGTCAGGGAAAAAACAGAGGCTGAGAGTCATTTTGTTGATAAATAATATATTTTTTATGAGGCAGACTGAAATGAGACTCCAGAGAGAGGGTCAGAAAGACTGATCAGAGAGACTAAAATTGATCACACAAAGATTAGAAAGTATAATTCCTTGTAGAACAAATAAATCAAAGAACTCCTGTGCATGTAAGAACAAGACAGCTGACCAAATTCCAGAAATGCACATTTCCTTAGAGGTTAGCTTAATAAATTAGCAATGGACATCTCTGAATTCTTAAATATTTGACCACATGTGGGAGAAAGCTGAAGAGAACGAAAATGTCATCACCCTATTAGGAGGTCCAATATCACATTAGGAAATAATCAAGCAAAGATTTGTAATAAAAAGAGAAAACAATTATTCCAAAAGAGGGTCTCATTTGTTTTGATGTAACAGTCCTTGATTTAGGTGCTAATAATGAGTTCTGCATCAATGTTTATCAAAGATTTGGCTTCATAGTTCTCTTTCTTAGGAGTTCCTATGTGATTTGGAGGAGTCTAATTCTAGCCTCAAAGAATATGTTTTGAAAATTCCATTTCTCTTTCTATTCCATTGAAGAGTAGATCTGAGTTATTGTAAGTTCTTTGCAGGCCTTAGTTTCATGATAAATTCATTGAGTCCTAGATTTTTCTGAAGTGGGAAGTTGTTTATTGACATGTCATTTTCATTACTTCTTATGTGTTACTTCTTGGTTCAGATCGAGTATAGGAAAGCATCAATTTCTCCAGGATTCTCCGGGGGAGTGACATAAGGTTTTCAAAGTACTCTCTTATAGCATTCTTAATTTTGCTTGTATCTGTTATGTTGTCTCATTTTTGTCTCTAATTTTCTCTATTTGGGTGAATTCTCTTATTTTGTTTTTGGATTTTATATCATGACTGTGATATACTGAGGGGTGGGTTACAGTTACATAAGTAATGAGTACATTTTTAAATAACGTTACCCCTTCCTCATTTTTTCCTCCTTCCCCCAGCCGTGACATCCTACACCCCAAAGTTATGAAGTCATTTCTAACATAGTGTCTAGTGCATATTACTGTTGCTTTGGTTAATCTTTGTCTGACCATTTCTGTGATTTCCCTTCCCTTCCCCAAATCACATTAATTTATGTATAAGACAAATGGTACAGAAATAAAAACAAACGACTACAGGGAATAAACCAAAGGGTAAAAACTAAATAGAAATAAGTAAACACAGTTCACTATTCAATCATCTTGTATCCATTTCTTGGAGCTCATTTCAATAAGCTTCATTTTATATGGTGAAATGCACGTTGCTATTGATCTATTGTGAATATCCTAGACCTATTCTAGTTTTTCCAAAAGATTGCAAACCTCTAGCCTATGATTCTTTGGGTCTGGCTTGTTTGACTTACGTTTTCCAAGTGATTCTATTTCCTTACTAATGGGTCAATGTCATTCATTCTGACAGAAGCATAGAGTTTGATTGTGAATATATATGACATTTTCTTGAGCCATCATTGCTGGGTGATACGGGAGCTCTATTGAGGAACCTCTGTACTTCATTACAGAGTATTTGAACAAGTTTACATTTCCACCTATAGTGTAGTAATGTTTCTTTTTGGCCACATCTCCACCAGGCCAGCATCTGTTATTATTAATTTTCTTCATAATGGTTATTCTGACTAGGGTGAGGTGGAATGTCAATGTTGCTTTGATTTGCATTTCTTTTATGATCAGAATTTTTGCATATTGCATCATGTGTCTCTTGACCATGCATATTTCTTCTTCAGAGAGGTCTCTCTTTAGCGCACTTATTAAGAGGGTTGTTGTTTCTTTGAGAATTTTTTTTGGGTGGGTTAACTTTTGCGTCTCTAAATATATTTGAGATTTGAGGCAATTGTGCATTGCAGAGCAACTAAAGTTCTTCTCCCAACCTTCGTGCTTTTTATCTATCTATATAAATTCTCTTCTTAGTCAGATTTGGTATGGATCTGTCAAGTCTATTTATTTAAAAAACCAACTCTGATTTGTTGATTCTTTCTATGTTTTATTTTGACCATATTTAGTTATTTCTGATTTTTTTTTTATTTCTGTCTACTGCTTTGGGTTTTGGGCTTCTTCCTGTTTTCAAGGAGCTTGAGATACATAATTAAAATATTAATTTGAGATTTCCTCAATTATTGATGTAGGCACTCTGAGCTATATATCCTCCTGTAATTACTACAAATACCCGAGGAGCTGGTACTTGGTGTGTTTTTTTGATAAATTCTAGAAAAGTTCAGATTTCCATTCTAATCCCTCAGTGTTGCACTGGTCATTCAGCATCTTTTTGTTCATGGGTTTGACATTTTTTTGTTTTAGCTGTTTAATCCTAAGTTTATTCTGTTATGGTCTGACAAGCTATGGGAATTCAAATAATTTTTCTTTCAATTTGGACAGAATTTCTGTGTGACATAGGATATGTTCTGTTTCAGAGAATCTTCCATGAGCTGATGTGAAGAATGTATATTCTGACGCTGAATGTATATTCTGTAGATGTCTGTTAGGGCTAGGTGGTCAATGAAGTTATTTAGATCTGCAGTTTCTTAGTTGAGTTTTTCCTGGATAACCAATCCATAGATGGGAATGATGTATTGAGATGTCTTTTTTGGTTAAGTAGAATTTGGTTGATGAAGTGGAATGCTCCAGGATTCAGGTCATTGATATTTAGACTAGCTATATCTCCTAATTGAGACTTGCCTTTATCAATATGTAATGTCTCTTCCTACAAATTTTAATTTGAATTCTATTTTACCTTATGTTAGTAATCCTACTGTGGCCTGTTTGTGGTGTCCATTTGCTTGAAAATTTTCCTTCTATCCTTTTAGTTTGAGTACGTGTTTGTTTTTGTCAATAAAAGGTGTCTCTTGTTTTTTTTTTTGATACTACTATCTAATCTATGTCTTCTATTTGGAAATTTAAATCCATTCATATTGAGAGTTAAGACAGAAATATCTGATAAGCCCTGCTATGTTATACCCCTGCTGTTAGGAGCTGTTCCTCATCTTCTGTTAATATATTTACCTTGTTCTCTGGTAGGGAGCATTTTATATAACCAGTTCCTGTTCTCCTTGATCTTCTCTATGTACGATATATTTGATTAACTTCTATCTAGCTGATTTGCTGGATATAGGTTGTTTCAATTTTTCTTTGTCATGAAATATGTTTATATATCCTTTAAATGTAAAGGAGTGTTTGGCTTGGGATGAATTGGTAGATGTTTACCTTTAATGTTCGTCATATATCATGTCAGGCTCTCCTTTTTATCATATCAACTAAGAAATCTGTATTTATTCTGACTGTATATCCTTTATAAATAATCAGTCTTTTCGCTCTGGCAGCTGTAAGAATCCTTTCCTTGATCCATAATGATCCTCTAATGGATTACGATGTGGTGGTGGATTTTTCAGTTCTAGAATTCTCTGTTAGGTGTTCTAAAGGCTTCTCTTCTCTGAATGAGCCTATCTCTTTGGATGTTTGGCATGTTCTCTGCTAGAATTCTGTAATTTGTTTCCCATCAATTTAGCTTCCTGCTCTTCTCTTCCTTGATACCTATCTCCCCGAAATTTGATCTTCTGAGTCTTGAAGTTCTGCAAGATCATTTCTTATTTCTTGGATTTGTTCTAAATGATTATCTCCTCTTTCCTATTAGTCCTATTCTGTCTTTGACCCTGATTTTACTTTCTATGTCATCTATTTGCTATGGAGATTTTCTACTTTGTTTTTGATTTCCCCATCTTCTAATTGGTCATTTTTAGGGGTTCTTTCTCTTTATTAAAGCATTGTTTTATGTCCTATATGGACTTTCTGCACGTATTTTCTTTGGGTGGGGGAGTATCAAGGGTTGTTTTCTGTGTCTTCTCTTATATCTTTTAAATAGGCATCTATTTTTTCTTGGACTCCCTTGCCTTCTCAGAATTGATTTATCGTTCTGTTTGTAGTCTCCATGAATTAATTTGCTAATCTTTGGTTGGTCTCATCTTTTTTTTTTTTCTAAAATTAAAATTTTATTATCATTAAGTAGTTATACTAAAGAGTTGCCATTCAACAAAGCAGTTTATGAATACAATGCATCTATAGCAGTGTCACTACTTTCATCATTCTCCCGTTTCCTTCTCAACCCCACCTTTCCCCTCGATTTCCTTAACTTTATAGGACATATATTAAATTTTATGACAACATTCTCCCTGCCATGCCTTTCTCAACCCATTTTCTAAGACTTGGTTTGAGTTTCACTTGCCTATTAAACCCTTTATGGTCTCTTCATCAGTGAGTAATAATGCTATTTAAGGCAATAGTATGTGTTTTTAAGTGTTAGACACTTTAAAAAGTGTTACCTAGTTCATTCTGTGCAAGATATGTACTATTTCGACCTTATATATGAGAGAATTGAGCAAGTGATAGATCAGAGGTGGAATTCAAATCTTTGTCTCTCGCATTCTAAAAGTTTTATGTATCCCATGGGATTATGTTACTTTCTTGATCGCTTACATTCTGTACATTCTTTTTTTTTTTGATCTTTTTACCAATTTATTGCAGTAAAATTTGTCTTTTAGTGAATATTCTTTTTTTTTTAATTGTATTTTATTTTATTTGGGAAAATACTGTACAGAGGGGCTACAATTACATGGGCAGGATAATGCATACTTTTCTTACCAAGCATTGCAGCCTCCTCCTTTGTTTACCCTTCACTTCCCTTCCCGGCCTCCCCCCTCCCCCCACCCAATTTTACCCCCCTCCCCCCACCCAATATTACCCCCCTCCCCCCACCCAATTATACCCCCCTCCCCCCCCCACACCGACATTGTAAAGCTGGTTTTGACATGACATTTTGTACTTCTCAGTGTTGCAACAGGTCCACCTGAATCCTTAAATGACTTGTTTGTCCCCATCTCCTCCACATGTTATACTGACATCAAATATAGTGAAAGCGGGGGTTACCCTGTGGGGGAGGGACATACAAAGCAACAAAGAAATAATCTTATAAATGCGTTAGAAACACATGCATGAAAGAAACGAAAACATTAAAATACATATTTAAGGGTTCATTTTCCTAACATCACATTATCTGACCTTTTCCGCTTGACTCATACCTATACTAGATATTGCAAATAAGGGAAACCATGGGACCTATGCTTCTTTGGGCCTGGCTTACTTCACTTAATATAATTTTTTCCAAACCTTTCCATTTCCTAACAAATGGGGAAATGTCATTCTTTCTGATGGAGGCATAGAATTCCATTGTGTATATATACCACATTTTCTTGATATATTCATCTACTGAGGGGCATCTGGGTTGGTTCCATGTCTTAGCTAAGGTAAATAATGCTGCAATAAACATAGTTGTGCTGGTAGCTTTAGTGTGGTCTTGTTTGTAAACATTTGGGTAAATGCCCAAAAGTGGGATTGCTGGATCATAGGGGAGATCTATGTGAAGTCTTTTGAGGAACCTCCATACTGCTTTCCAAAGTGGTTGAACAAGTTTACATTCCCACCAACAATGAAGTAAGGTTCCTTTCTGTCCACATCCCCTCCAGCATCTGTTGTTGTTAGAGTTCTTGATTTTTGCTGTTCTAACTGGAGTGAGGTGATATCTCAATGTTGTTTTGATTTGCATTTCTTTTATGGCTAGGGATGTTGAACATTTCTTCATGTGTCTATTGGCCATCCTTCTTTCTTCTTCAGAGAAGCTTCTCTTTAAGTCTTTCGCCCACTTATTTATTGGGCAGTTATTTCTTTGAGGATTTGTTGTTGGGTGGTTTAATTTTTTGAGTTCCAAGTATATTTTAGATATGAGACCCTTGTCCGTTGTATGGCTAGTAAAGATCTTCTCCCAATCAGTGGGCTTTCTATTGATCTTGCCAGCTATGTCATTTGCCCTGCAGAAGCTCTGCAATCTTATGCAATCCCATTTGTCCAACCTTTCTTTGATTTGTTGTGCTTCCGGGTCTCTATTCAGAAAATTTCGACCTGAGCCAAGGAGACCTAGGGTTTCTCCGATTCCATCCTGTAATGGTTTCTGAGTGTCTGCTTTGACTCCAAGGTCTTTGATCCATTTGGAGTTGATTCTGGTGCAGGGTGATATATAAGGATCTAGCTTTAGTTTTCTACATGTAGTTAACCAATTTTGCCAGCACCATTTACTGAAGAGGCTGTCTTTCTTCCATTCTATTGTTTTAGCTTCCTTATCGAAGATTAGATGGCTATAGGTCTGTAGGTTCATTTCTGGGTTTTCAATTCTATTCCATTGGTCCTGAGGTCTGTTCTTATGCCAATACCAAGCTGTTTTGATTACTATGGCTTTATAGTAGAGTTTGAAATTTGGTATTGATATTCCTCCAGCAGTGTTCTTTCCGTTGAGGAGCGTTTTTGCTATTCGGGGTCTTTTATTGTTCCATATGAATTTTTGGATTGCCTCCTCTATTTCCTTGAAGAATGAGGGTGGAATTTTGATAGGTATCGCGTTGAATTTGTAGATAGCCTTGGGAAGTATTGCCATTTTCACGATGTTAATCTTGCCAATCCAGGAGCATGGGAGGTTTTGCCATTTTTTAAGTTCTGTGTTGATTTCCTTTTTCAAGATTTTAAAGTTTTCATCATAGAGGTCCTTCACTTCTTTGGTTAAGTTAATTCCTAGGTATTTTATTTATTGTGGGGCTATTACAAATGGAGTTGCTTTCCTAATTTCAGCCACACTTTTCTCATTGTTGGCATATAGAAAAGCCATTGATTTTTGGGGGTTAATTTTATAACCTGCTACTTTGCCAAAGTTTTGAATCAGCTTGAGTAATTTGGGAGTGGAGTCTATGGGATTCTTTAAATACAAGATCATGTCATCTGCAAAGAGGGAGAGTTTTATTTCTTCTTTCCCTATTTGGATCCCCTTTATGTCTGCATCTTGTCTTATTGCTGTAGCTAGGCATTCTAATACAAGATTGAAGAGAAGTGGAGAGAGTGGGCATCCTTGTCTTGTTCCTGAGTTAAGAGGAAATGGCTTTAGTTTTTCACCATTGAGTATAATGCTGGCTGTAGGTTTGTCATATACAGCCTTTATTGTATTGAGGAATGTTCCATGGATTCCTAATTTTTCCAGAACCTTCATCTTAAAGGGATGTTGGATCTTGTCTAATGCTTTTTCTGCATCTATTGAGATAACCATGTGGTTCTGATTCTTGCTCCTGTTGATGTGATGAATAATATTAATTGATTTGCGTATATTGAACCAGCTTTGCATCCCTGAAATGAATCCTGTTTGATCATGGTGTATGATTTTTTGGATGAATTGTTGAAGTCGATTGGCCAAAATTTTGTTGAGAAATTTTGCATCAATGTTCATCAAAGAAATGGGTCTATAGTTCTCTTTCTTTGATGAGTCCCTGCCTGGTTTTGGGATGAGGGTTATGATGGCTTCATAGAATGTGTTCGGTAGTGAGCTTTCTCTTTCAATTTCATTGAAGAGTTGGAGGAGTATTGGTGTGAGCTCTGTTTTGAAGGCCTTGTAAAATTCCGCTGTAAAACCATCTGGTCCTGGACTTTTCTTAGCTGGGAGGTCTCTTATTGCTGTTTCTATTTCAATGCTTGATATGGGCCTGTTAAGCTGGTTTAACTCATCTTGGTTTAGTTTTGGCATGTCAATATTTGCTAGGAAAAGGTCCATTTCTGTCAAGTTCTCAAACTTATTAGCATAAAGTTTTGAGAAGTATTCCCTTATAATTTTCTGAATCTTGGTTGTTTCCGTGGTGATGTTTCCATTCTCATCTCTGAGTTTATTAATTTGGGTGTGTTCTCTCCTTTTTCTGATAAGGTTTGCTAAGGGTCTGTCAATTTTGTTAAGTTTTCGAAGAACCAACTCTTTGTTTTGTTGATTCTTTCTATAGTTTTTTTGGATTCTAATTCATTTAATTCTGATTTAATTTTGATTATTTCTTTCCGTCTACTGGATTGGGGTTTATCTTGCTGCTCTTTTTCAAGGAGGTTTAGATGTGTCATTAAATTGTTAGTTTCCGATCTCTCCAATTTGTTGATGTAGGAGCTCAGAGCTATAAACTTGCCTCTGAGTACTGCCTTTGCTGTGTCCCAGAGGAGCTGGTAATTTGTGTGTTCATTTTTGTTGAATAGCATGAACATTTGAATTTCCTTTCTAATCTCTTCCATGACCCACTCATGATTCAGCAGTGTGTTGTTCAGCCTCCATGTGATACTGGACTTTCTTTGGTGGCTTTTGGTGTTGAGATCTAATTTTATTCCCTTGTGGTCAAAGAGAATGCAAGGTATAACTTCAATGTTTCTCAATTTAGACAAGTTTGCTTTGTGGCCTAAAATGTGGTCTATTTTAGAAAACGTTCCATGTGCTGCTGAGAAGAAGGTGTATTCTGTTGCTGCTGGGTGAAATGTTCGGTAAATGTCTGTTAAGTCTAGTTGATCTATGCAGCTGTTTAGATCTGCGGTTTCTCTGTTGAGTTTTTGCCCAGTTGATCTATCTAGTGGGGAGAGTGGTGTGTTAAAATCCCCAACAATTAATGTCTTTGGATCTATATGGGATTTGAGGGAAAGTAGTGTTTCTTTGATAAATTTGGGTGCTCCATTGTTTGGCGAATAGATATTTAGAATTGTAATATCCTCCTGAAGGAGAGATCCTTTAATTAGTATGTAGCGTCCTTCTTTATCTCTTCTCACGAATTTTAGTTTGAAGTCTATTTTATCTGATATTAGGATTGCAACTCCCGCCTGTTTATGAGGGCCGTTTGCTTGGTAGATTTTGTTCCAGCCTTTAACCTTGAAAATATGTTTGTTTTTACGGGCAAGATGTGACTCCTGCAGGCAGCAGATGGAAGGGTGTTGTTTTTTAATCCAACTAGATAGTCTATGTCGCTTAATTGGAGAGTTCAGTCCGTTAACGTTAAGAGATAGGACTGAGAGATATTTGGGGGTTCCTGCATTTTATCCACCTTCTTGGGGGCTGTGAAAACTGGGTTCTTCCTAAGGTTCTTGGATTCTCAGTTTGGGTGCAGTTTCTTGGCCTTTGTTGCGTTCTTGTTGGTTTTCTATGTGTAGGACATCTTTAAGAATCTTTTGCAGGGCTGGTTTGGTGGAGATGTATTGTTTCAATTTTTCTTTGCTATGGAAAGTTTTTATTTGGCCTTCAGTTATGAAGGAGAGTTTAGCTGGGTACAGTATTCTTGGTTGATAGTTGTTTGTTTTTAGGGCATGGCATACGTCATTCCAGGCTCTTCTTGCTTTGATTGTCTCTGCTGAGAAATCTGAGGTATTTCTAATTGGTTTCCCTTTATAGGTGATTAACCTTTTCTCCTTGACAGCTTTAAGGATCTTTTCCTTGGTCTGGGTTGATCCTGTGTGGATTATAATGTGACGGTGGGATGTCCTATTCTGGTCTGGTCTATTTGGGGTTCTAAAAGCTTCTTGTATCTGAATAGGCCTATCTTTTTGTATGTTTGGGAAGTTCTCTGCTAGGATCCTGTTAAACAAATTTCCTAGACCATTAACTTCTGTTTCTAGGTGCTCCTCTACACCCATTATCCTTAGATTGGGCCTTCTGATGGTGTCTTCCAGGTGTTGGATAGACCTATCATATTTCTTGGACTTGTCTTGGATGGTTGTATGTTCTTTCTCTATAATATCTAGGCTGTCTTCAATCCCTGAGATTCGATCTTCTGCATGGTCTAACCTGCTCTCAAGACTCTCTACTTTGTTTTTTATCTCTTTTCCTTCTAATTGGTCAGCTTTGATGGCTTCAAGTTCTTTGTTGAAGCTCTGTTTTAGGTCTTGTATGAATTTCTTTACTTCCTTAATTTGGTGTTCAGTGTTTGTTCTCAAATCACTTAGTTGATTGGTTATGGTTTCTTTGGACTCCCATTCCTTCTGTTGGGTTCCATTCAGCATTCCCTTTGTGGTCTCCCTGACTTCCTTCACCTCTTTGTTAATGGATTCCATGAATGCCTTTAGTGATCTTTGTGTATTCTCTACCTGGTCTCTTAATTCCTGAATTACTCTTTGATTAGTTTCCTCCCTTCTGTGGGATTCCTGCAGTTCTCTTTGAGTGTTCTCTGCCTGCTCACGCCAATCCTCACTTTCTCTTTGGGTATTCTCAAGTTGTTCACGCAAATCCTGTATCAGTTTTTGACAAGCTTCCTCATGCTTATGATATTCCTGTATAAACTTCTGGGATGCCTCCTCTCTCTCCCTATCACGCTCATACAGAGTCCTTTGTACATTGTCAAACTTCTCATTTATCATGTTTGCTTTAGTGTTTGTAGAGCTATTTGGGAACTCTCCTCTGGATTATTCTTTATCTGTTCTAATCCCTGATTATCAAGGTTGGGAATTGAGATACCCGAATTTTCCATTTTTCTTGTGTTTTTCCGGCTTACTCGGCCCATTTGAGATAAAGATTGCACCAGTTTTGTGCTAGAACACTATCTTAAGGCAACCATCAACCAAAGTTTGCATTTGTACAGTCAATAGTCTACAGATACAATCTAGTTCAACAGATACATCTATTCAACATCAAACGACTATATGTTAAAGGACTTCGAACCGCAGAAAAGAATTTGGAAAACCAGAAATTATTAGGATTAGGGAGAGATGTGGGTAAAAAATAGGAATAGATTGGTGTGGGGAGGCACAGGGAGAGTTAACTATGTCCTAATCACAATGCAGGAAATGAGTTGGGTAGGATGCAAGTAGAGTGAGAGAGAAAAAGAAGAGACGGAAAGGGGAATAAAGAGAGACCAGAAAAAGAATAGAAACGTAAAAATTAATGTTATTATAGAGGTTAAAAGACCTTCTATTTAGAGAGGAATGTGAAAATGTTCAGAGAAGGGGAGGGACATAGAGGAGATGTGAAAAGCTTTAAGGATGGGAACGGGAGAAGAAAAGATCAGAAGTTCAGTAGAGCTAGATAAAAAACAAAAAGATAATTAAGAAAGAAAGAAAAAGTGAAAGAAGACAAGAAAAGAAAGGAAAACTCTCATTCACGTATTCCTAAAATAAAAATTATAAGATGAGAAAAAAAAAAGCTACTGGAAAACAATTATTTTTTCAGAAGAGGCAAAAATTAAAGATTAATAAAAGTTTTAAAAGGGAAAAAAATTATATATATATATATATATATGGTAACAAAAAACAAAAAACAAGCAAAAAAAAAGAAAAGAAGAAGAAGAAGAAAAAAAGAAAAAAAAAAAAAAGAAAAAAAGTCTTTTGATTTTTTTTTTGGGGGGGGGGAGGAGTGGGAAGAATCCTGTATCTCCCTTTTGTCTGCAACCAGTCTCTTGTTGGAGTCTCTGGTCAGCTTGAGGTCCTGTGGCTTGATTGGTTTCTTAAGTCGGTTGGTTGGAAGAGGCAGAAAAATGCTCTGCTTTTCCCAAGATTTTGAGATCCCCCTCCCAGGTTAGTTTTCTGGGAGGGTGGTCTGCTTTGAGAGTCACAAAAGAGGGGGATGTGGTGATGAGGCTAGGTTCTGGGTAGAGTTGAGGCCTTTCAACAAACTAGCTTTTCCCTGGGGCTATTTAGTGATAAAGCTCACAGCGCCCAGCCTGGAGCCATTCTCTGGGTTTCTGTTTTTCAATTGATTGTGGTGGCTGCTAGAGGGAGGGGCAGCCTCTGGCTCTGGTTACCCAGGCTGGCGCCTGAGCTGGGTGACTTTTCCCTGGATGGAGCTGAGTCTGGCAGGTCACTTCGCCGTTAAGTTCTTGTGACATGCTAAATGACTCATTTTATTCCAAGGCCTGAGCTGGAGCTAGCAGCTCCTCCGAGCTTTGTTGGTATCCAAGATGGAGATCACTGGTGCTGGGGGGGGAGGGGTGGCCTTCCCTCCTCTGCTCCCTGAGGAGTGAGGATGTCGGGCTTGTACTCACGCCGAGTCTTGGATCCTGGGTCGTCTCTGGTCTGCAAACAGCAGGATGAAGATGTTCGCTCCTTGTCGGTTCTTGTTGGTGTTGAGTAGAATCCCGGTTGGTCTCATCTTGTTCACAATTTTCTTTGTAGAGGTTTTCTATCTTTCCATTAATCACATTTTTCAGCAGTATTTGTAATGTATTTTGATAACTAACTTCAAGGTCCTTGTCTGTTCCAATGCCAGGTTCTTTACTATGTGAATTATACTACCTTGACATCATTTTTTTTTTTTTGGGTCCAGTCGTGGAGCCTGAACTCTGGGCCTGGGCGCTGTCCCTCAGCTCTCCAGCTCAAGGCTAGCGCTCTACCACTTGAGCCACAGCACCACTTCCGGCTTTTTTCCTTTTGCTTATGTGGTGCTGAGGAATCGAACCCAGGGCCTCAGGCTTGCAAGGCAAGCGCTTCTACCACTGAGCCAACTTCCCAGCCCTTGACATCATTTTTATTGTATTTTCATGATTTGTTCTGTCCATTTGAAGGCTTTATTTTGGTGGAATCTATGATCTTCATACATGACTCTCTGTGTTCTTGGTTGATTTGCCAAGTGTTGGTTTTCAGTTGTGATTTGCTTTTCTGGAATTAGGTTTTTGTCTAGTCCATTAAGTGTAGGAGTAGAAACTAGTAGAGGTGAGATGATGTGATGTTAATACTTGTGGTTCCAGCCACAATTCACACTGTCCAGTGGTATGGTGAATTGTCTCTGTAGATGGATATGGCTTTCTCTGATGTTCATTTTTGTTCCTGCTTTTTTCCATGTTGCCCTATTTCCACACTGCAGATGTGCTTTTGAATATGTTGGCCAACACAGTCACGGAAGTCACTTACCTCTCTGGGTAACTTTTCATAGATTTTTGTTTTCTCTGAAGACAGTATAAACTCTCCTTTTGAATTCGATATCTATATATAATTATAGCTGACTTGGTGTGACCCTCTAGACCTTTAGTACCTGCTAGGACTCTAAATCTCTGTTTCATTAGAGAGAGCTAGGGTAATCTTCTGTTTTTCTTCTGTCATTGTTTTCTCTCTTTCTCAGATTTATTTATTTATTTATCTTATTTTGTGGGGGGGTCCAGACGTGGGGCCTGAACTCTGGGCCAGGGTGCTGTCCCTCAGCTCTTCAGCTCAAGGCTAGCACTCTACCACTTGAGCCAGAGTGCCACTTCCTTTTTTTTCTTTTTTGCTTATGTGGTGCTGAGGAATTGAACCTAGGGCCTCAGACAAGCAAGGCAAGCGCTCTAACACTGATCCACCTTCCCAGCCCAGATTTATTTATTTTTATTGTGGTCTTTTTCACATAATTTAGGATTTGTGATTGTTGCATCAGGTTATTTTTGTTTTTCTGTTTGTGTTACTTTGAAGTACTGATTTCAGGCTTGTATGAAGAGACAGTAAAGTATAAAGGTATGCTACTATATTGAAGGAGTGAGAGCAAACATTTTAACTTTTTGCTACACAATTAAAATAATATTAACAAAGGCTAATTAAAATTATTACTTATTCACATTTCAGAAGATGAGTATAGTACTCTTGGAAATCTTGGAGGAAAAGACGTTAGACTCATTATAACTGATGCTTTACATTGAAATTGCTTCCTAACTTTCTTCTTCAGAAAAGCAAAAGCTCCATTTCTTTCATATTAGCATTATAAAATCATAATAGCTGCATGTTGAATTGTTTTCCTCTGCTATTTTTAATTCCGTTCTTCATCCATAGAATACCTATATTGCTTATATTGTGATGTAAATCTCAGTAATATTAATATGAATTTATCTGAGTCTCATCTTGAGCTACATTCATATGAAATTTATTCAGTATCAAGCAAGGAACCTATTTTACTCTTTTCTGTGTTTTAATAAATAAATCAAATCACTTTAGAAATATGTTCTCATCTTTTATATTGCTCCGGTAAACGTCATGTGTTTCTAGTATTTTACTGAAATATATATAAAGTTTGGAATAGGAAGACACAACCCCATTATCAGTTTAAAGCAAACCCTTGAGGACTCCTTTATATGTAAAAATAAAAAAGTCCAATGAACATGTTCATACATGAACAATCTAGTGGTTAAGTAAATTAGACACAAGAACTACCACATCAATTCTCAATTTACTTAAAGGCACCAAAATATTGTGTTCATGAATATCACTCATTTTTATAAAAAGTATTAGTCAATACAAAGTTTATATTATTTTTGAAATTTACAAAATGTAAATTACACCCAGATTTCATGTCAATATCCTGTTTCCAGCAATACATTTATTCAGCAAATAGAGAAACAAAAAATAATGGTTTGTCACATAGAATGCAAGATGTAGTATCAGACTGTCTGCTTAAGATTATAAGTACATGCAAATCTTGTGATATATTCAAAGTTACTATGAACATTCATAAGAGGATTTGTGATCAGAAGTGATAGGTAAGCAAAGTAACTGGATAACTGTTTATATAAATAGAGCTTTCAATATAGGATGACAAGTTTTCCATACAATAGTCTACAGAAGTTGATTGTGTATCTCTAACACACATACCGTATTCTACATTTTCCCACATAATCTTGTTCTCTTACCTCAGTTCCTGATCAATATTCCTCTACTTTCATGATGTCAATGTTTACTAAAATAACAAGGTGGGTGTTTTATTGGTCTCTACATCCAATACACTTTAGTATTTTGGAGTAGTAGTATGAATTCATGGAGTTTGACTTGAATGTACTTGATTTCAGGGAAAGATGCAGGTCCAGGCAAGATCCTTAAGTAAAGAAAAACCTATGGAGGAAACACTAATCAACTACAATTACAAAAGAATGGAACTGATATCTCATTTGTCTTGGTGGCAGCTTTGTGTGTGGGGTGTGTGTGTGTGTGTGTGTGTGTGTGTGTGTGTGTGTGTGTGTGTGTGTGTTTAGAGAGAGAGAATAAGAGAGAGAGAGAGAGGAGAGAGAGAGAGAGAGAGAGAGAGAGAGAGAGAGAGAGAGAGAGAGAGAGAGAGAGAGAGAGAGAGAGAGAGAGAGAGAGAGAGAGAGAGAGAGAATTTTATTGTGGCTTCCATATTTACAGTCCATAGAGCATTACTTGTTAGGGAGAAGGTGTTCATATCAGAGCTCTGATAGCACTAACACTTTTTACTGTGATAAACACTTGCTTAATCTCTAATTAAAAAGGGAAAATAAACTAACATCTTACATGATTGTTTTGACAATTAATTAGTATATTAAAGGCCAAAGGGAGGAACTGGAGATCAATATAATCTTTTTCCAATCTTCGGAATATTACACAGCAATAGCTGTGATTTTAGGAGTCTCCTGCCATGTACTGACAGCTGAATTACTAATATACTTAACAACATGAAACATATGATAGAGAAATAGATCAGCCAGCAAGCACAAAGAACTGGTGATAAGACTGAACTTTTGAGCCGGGTTGCCACATCTTTTAGGAATGTAATTCCTTCATATGAACTTCATATTTTGTGGCTTTCTCTGTGTCATTAAATGGTAAGAATGTATTGTAGAAACAAGAATTCCTATTCATCCAAGTAGAAATTGCTCATGATCCAATCCTCACATTGCAAATTTCCATTCCATGTACTTCAGCACCTCATCATTCCCTGTGGGAGACAGGAAAAAAGATAATTTTGGTTGAATATTAGAGTATGCAAATAAGTGTGTACAGGCATGATTTGTATAATTACAGAAATTTGTAATAAATGTAAGTAGAGATTATGTCACAAATAAAATATAATTAAAATTGAATAATAAGACTAGAAATCACAGCATTTTGTGCAAGAAAACATACATTAGGTTTGTTGCAGAATTTATTTTTGGAGATAACTTTATATTAAAGTAAAATGAACTTTATCTAAGGATTGAAACATCTTATTGAAAAATATATTTCTTAGACATATTTTGCTGCATAATTTTAGGGATACAGGTGGCCCCATTGCAACAATGAGATGTACAAGACATTATGTCGAAAAGTGAACTTTACAACTTTGGCTGGGGGGTCAAGATGAGAAGGGATGGGAAGGTGAAACAAAGGAGGAGGCAAAAATGCTTGATAAAAAATGTACTCATTACCTTGCCCATGTAATTGTAACCCTTCTGTACGGTTTTTTCACAATTAAAATCATCATCATCATCATCATCATCATCATCATCATCATCATCATCATCATCATAATAATAATAATTTAGGTTCAAAATACAGTTAAATTTTAGACCTACACGCTGAGCAAGAGATAGGATAAATGTGTAATAGAGGCTTGCTATTAACATTATAATTCAGTTATATGTACGCTTAGGATTAGGCAAGGTGTTGCAGTTAGAGTTAGTGTTAAGATGAGAAAAAAATGTAAGATATTGTGTAAAACTGAAGCATATTTTAAGAAGAATGAATAACATCAAAGTTACAATGAATGAAAACCAGTGTCAGTGTTACTTTAAACATTCAGATATAATTTGGTTTAATGTGAGTTACTGTTTTAGTTCTGGTTAGGGTTAGGGAAGGACAGGCTTTAGGCTAAAATTTAGTTTTCAACTAAGAAGTAGAAGCAAAAAAAAAATGTGTGATTGATTAAATAGAGACAATTTTCCTTACATTAATCATTTGGTTTTAATTCAGATTGTGATTAGCATTAGGTTTCTGGTTAAAGGGGGTTGAGGATAGAGTAAAGAAATGGATTAAACTGGTGGCTCATGCCTGCTATCCTAGCTATTCAGGAGGCTGATTTCTGAAGATCAGAGTTCAAAGTCAGATCGGCAGGAAAGTCTGTGAGAATTTTATCTCCAATTAAGCACCAGAAAACCAGAAAGTGGTGATCTGGCTCAAGTGGCAAAGTGCACACCTTGAGCTGAAGAACTCCGGGATCATGCCCATGCCTATAATTCAGGGATAGGCTCTAGGTCCAGAGATCAGGCCCCACGACCAACAAAACAAAAATACAGAAATGGGGAAAATGTTAGGTAAATTTGAACTTATTTTAGTTTCTAGGAATTCAGGAAATCCTGGGATAATGGAAGTACAATGTATTTCATTATATTAGGATTTGAAATCAATGGGTACAATGATTCCTTTTATGGAATAAGATAGGTTCAGAGATATGAGTGAGAAAATCTGTAGGGTTTTGGAAAACCTGCAATTCATTTCAAGAATTACAAGTGGAATTTTAGTTAGAATAACACAAATTGAGCATTTTTCATAAATTTTAGAATTGGGATAGCATTAGTGTCAAGGTTATGGTTTGGATTCCAGCCATGCTTAGGGTTACAGAGAAGGAAAAAATGGGGCTCAAATTGAAGGTAAATTTTAGAATAAGCCTGGTAAGAATTAGAGTGACTGTCAACTAGAGTATTACTACTAATATTAGAATTTACTTGCAATTAGGCTTATGTTTATTCTCAGTGTTCCAGTTAAGATTAAGTTAGGGTTAGAAAATGACTAAGATATTGGGAAAAAATTGAAAACCTATGTTTGGAAGGCTTATTTGAATCGTTAGGATTAGTGAAAACTAGTGTACTTGTGTGAGTATAAGTATTGACATATAATTGGGATTAAGATCAGGGTCAGCATTTTGTTCTGATTATGATTAGTGTTATGAATAGGAATTTTTTGTATAAAATTGAGTTTTCACTAACAAATAGAAGCAAAAAATGTCAGGCTGAATAGTAACTAGAGCATTATCATTATATTTATTTCTCAGTGATCATTCTTGTAATGATTAATGAGAGTTTTCCAGCCAGGTTTAAGTTGAGAGTTAGCTTTAAGTAATGGACTAGATGGTAAGTAAATCTGAAACTGTTTTAGGATACAGTAGTTTAGGAAAGGTAGATCAACGGATAATACAGTATTTTTAATGATAAGAGAATTTGAGGAGAAATAACATAATGGTTCAGGTTAGGGAAGAAGATAACATTAGAGGTAGACTCAGGAAATTTTTGGGAATTAGGGCAAATTGAAATTCATTTCCATAGTGCAAATTGGAGTTTTCGATAGAATGAATAAAAACTAGAGCATTTTTCTTAAACATTAATATTGGACTCTCATTAGGTGGAAAATTAGGTTTCAGTTCCAGCTAGTCTTAGTTTTAGCATTAGGCAAATGGAAAATTTAGGGTCAAACTGGAAGTAACTCTTCAAATAACAAGTCAAGTTAGAATTAGGATGAATATGAAATAGGAAACTGATAATAATATTAGGATTAGGGTATGATTAATGTGAGGGTTAGCCTAAATGTTCCAGTTAGGATTCAGGTTAGAAAAATGGCAAGATATTGAATAAAACTACAAACTACTTTAAGAAAGATGAGTAGAAACAAAAATGGGAGGAATAAAATCTAATGTATTTGTGTGGTTTTTGAAACCAAAGGCAATCGGTTCTAGGGTTAGGGTTATTTTTCTAATTGATGAACTAATGAATTAAAGGCACAATTATTTCATTCTTACAAACCAAGACAGTCATGATTTTGAAAACAAACTCAATTTTTTGCATGAAAATGTGTCTTGTAACCAGGATTAAATAATAATGAACAGGGTGTCATTTATTAAAATTAGGTAAGTTGATGATACATCCAAACACATAGGATAGTAACTCAAACATGTTACTGGGAGAACAGATATTCTACTTGCTCTAACTGAGAAATATGTGTGTGTGGGGGGGGGAGTGGTGTGTACCCCCACAGGTTTTCAACTCAGGCATGAGTCTTTTTGTTATCTTAGTCTGTTCAAAGATGGGACTAAACCACATAGCCACAGGTCTTCTTCTGTCTTTTTAGTAGTTAATTTGCGATACAGATCTCATGGATTTTCCTGTCTGGACTTACTCTTCTTCTCCCCAGAAATCCTTGATTAGTGTTAGTGTGGCTGCTACCACAAAGTGACAATTCATTAAACTGGGAACAATATGGAAGTGCTTGTACAATATGTAAAGTAACCAGTTCATTAATTTTGGAGAATCACATTAGATTGCCTCCAAACAGATTGTTTCTGATGAGTTTATGTGAAGCCGAAAGCATAATCAAAACCTACTAGGTACAATTTATAAAGTAGCACATATTTATTGTGTAGAATATGTACAATGAATTACATCCTGAATCAAAAGTCTTTCTTGGTTTGATACTTAAAAAAAATCAGAAATAGAGTGTCATTTAAATGAAGTCCAGACTGGAGGCCTGTAGCGAGCAGGAGAGCATCTGCTCAGTGAGCACAAGGCATGGAGCCCAACCCCCAGGACCATAAAGGAAGAAATAGAAGAAAGTGAAAGTGTAGGAGAAAGAGGAAAGGAAAGGAAGAAGAAGGGGCAAGAGAGGAGGAAGGGCATAGCAGGAGGAAGAAGAAAAGGTACAGGGAGAAAGTCGAGGGGAGGAGAGAAGGGAAAGGGAAACAGGACCCTCGGGAAAAGAGCAGGAGGGGAGACAGGAAGAGGAAGATAAATGCAATATAACAACAAGAATTCTTGGAAAATATTTTGCATAAGTGATCTGCAGGATTATTTTCTAATCAGAGAGAGAGATACCACAACGACAATATGGGTGATACCTGTTGCTCGGTCATTTTATTCTTTTTCTCCAGTGAGGAGATCAAAACAAATCCTGAGTTTGGTGTTTTACAGATACAACTCAGGATTTCTTTTTCATGAATCAAACATGGGAATGATCTAGATGCAATCACCCTTAACCTTAAAAAGAATAGAAGCTATATGTATTTGTATTACTGTGTATGAAGAAATTCTGGAGATTTCTGGCTAATTCAGAGGGCCTCATGCCAAAATATAGGGCAAGAGGAAAGTAAAACTGTTTTTAAAGTGTAATAGGTTATAATTTATGCAAACTTTTATTGGATGTCTTTCCTTTTTATTTCTTTTTGCCAGTTGTTCAGTGCTGCTGCAAGGCTGCCTTTTCAAGTCACCACATGAGGATGTGAGGGCGATCTGGCCACAACATCTGTCACCCCATTGATCGCCACGGTTGATTCTGCTGATCTGGCTGGGTAGGCAGTTATCCCCTTCCTCCCTCACCACTACATTTGCGTCCCTCCAGAGGCTGCGAGCTCGGTCGAAGAGGACGACCATCCCCGATAGAGGAGGATCTTTTCAGACCACAGCAGAATAAACCTAGAATTAAACAGCTAAAGCAAAAAAAGATCAAACCCATGAAGAGTGAACAACACACTGCTTTATCACCAGTGGGGCACTGAAGAGATTAGAATGGAAATCTGAAAGTTTCTGGAATAAAACAAAAATGAACACACAAAATGTCAGCTCCTCTAGGACATATTAAATTCAGTACTTAGTGGAAAATTTATAGGTTTGAATGCCTACATCAAGCAATTGCGGAAATCTCAAATCAATATTTTAATTATGTACCTCAAGCTCCTTGAAAAAAGGAAAAAGGTCAAAGCCAAGTAGACAGAAACAAATAAAAAAATTAAATCAAAAATAACTAAATAAAGACAAAGATCAACAAAACAGACCTGATTTTTTCAATAAATTAACAGACTTGACAAACCCTTACCAAAGCTGACTAAAAAGAGAGCTTATGTAGATAGAAAACACACAGATTGGGAGAAGATCTTCAGTTGCTCTGCAACATTCAATGGCCTCATATCTCAAATATTCTTAGAGGCCCAAAAGTTAACCCTCCCCAAAAAACAAATCCTTAAAGAACTACAACCCTCATAATATAAGGGGGCTTAAGATTTAAAGAGAGACCTCTCTGAAGAAGAAATATGAATGATCAATGGACACATGAAGAATTATGGAACATTTCTGGCCATAAAAGAATTGCAAATCAAAGCAACATTGAGATTCCACTTCACCCCAGTTAGAAGGACCATTATGAAGAAAATTAATAATAACAGATGCTGGGCTGGTGGGGAATGGGGCCAAAAATGAACATTACTGGCCTGGTGGAGAATGTGGCCAAAAAGGAACATTACTGCACTATTGGTGGAAATGTAAACACTGTTAAAAATGTACTCATTACTTATGTAACTGTAACCCAGTCCTCTGTATATCTCCTTCATAATAAAAAATACCCAAAGCAATAAGAGAACTCACCCAAATAAAGAAAATTAAAGACAAAAATGAGACCAAACAACAGATATAAGCAAAATTTAGAATGATATAAGAGAGAACTTTGAAAACCTTATGCCTATCTCCTGGAGAATCCTGGAGAAATAGATGCTTTCCTATACTCAATCTGAACCAAGGAGTAACACATAAGAAGAAATGAAAATGAAATGTCAATAAACCACATTCCATTCAACAAAAATCTAGGACTCAATGAATGTACTCAATGAAATTAAGGCCTGCATAGAACTTACAATACACAGATCTAAGTCTTTAATGGAATAGAAAGGGAAATGGAATTATCAAACACATTCTATGAAGCTAGAATTAGACTCTTCGCCAAATCACATAGGGACTCACCAAAAAAAGAAAACTATGAACCCAACTCTTTGACAAGCAGTGATGCAGAACTTCTTAATAAAATTCTCACCAACCAATTTCAGCAACTAATAAAAAAGTTATATTGTATCATCAAATAGGATTCATCCTAAGATACAATTGGATTCAATATTCTTGTCAATAAACATCATACAAACCATCAGCAGAAGAAGGGACAAGAAAAAACACATGATTGTCTGCAGGGATGTAGAAATAGCTTTTAACAATCTCCAATACAACTTTATGATTAAAAGGTCTGAGAAGCTAGAAATACATGGAACATTCCTCAATATAATACATAGTATGTATATGGCAGAGATAATTAGCATTTACCTAACGGTGGAAGCATGAAGACATTAAAATCAGGAATGAGAAAAGGATGTGCACTCTCTCTACTACTCTTCAATACAGTAGTGGACTTTATAGCAAGAGCAATAGGCAAGAGAATAACATAAGTATTCAAATCATTTTTTTCCTTTCTTGCAATTGTTTCTAACATATTTATAAGACGATTTCTTTGTTGCTTTGTATGTCCCTCCCCCATGGTATAATCCATGCTTTCACAGTATTTGATATTGCTATAATTTGTGGAGGGGAAGGGAAAAAAAGAAATCATTTAACTAGGGATACAGGTGGACCCATTGCAAAATGAGATGTACAAGTCTTTATGTCGAAAAACGAATTTTACAACTTTGGTGGAGGGTGGGGTAAAGCTTGGGTGGGGTGGGGGGAGTATGGGAAGGTATGGTAAGGAGAAACAAAGAGGAGGCAACAATGCTTGATAAGAAATGTACATGTAATCCTGCCCATGTAATTGTAACTCTTCGGTACGGTATTCTCACAATAAAAATATAAATAAGTAAATAAAAAGAAAAACATAAAGGGGATCCAAATAGGGAAGAAGTAAACCTTTCCCTTTTTACAGATGAAATGATACTGCATTTAAAGGACCCGATAACTTATTTCAACAATCTCCGATGAGTTAATTGCTTTCAGAAATATTCATTTGTGCCAAGAAATACAGATATCCTTTGATTTTAATTACAGTCAGCTATTAGGACTCCCACAGAAACCAAAATCAGAGGATGCTAATTAATCTGATAAAATGCATAATAAAATTTTATAATTAATATAACATGAAGAATTTAATATTAATAACATTAAAAATAATTGTATTCACATTATATAATGTATTGACATCCTTCAGTTTCATCAATTTTTAAAATATTTATAACTAAATGTAAATTGTTTGCAAATGTTATTTGATGATGTATAAAAAATGAGAAAAAGATTTGCATACATATTACTACAGATGCAAACAGATTCACCTGGATATTTATGATCCTTCATTTGTTGGTTACATTCGTGCATGGAGAACATGCAAAGAAGTGAAAATTGGAAACTTGACTTTACTAAAGGATTAATTAAATGGAGGTTATGTTGGGCTAAATAGATTTTATGAATTAAATTGTTTTGACCCATCCTTTCTCCCTCCCTTCCTTCCTTCATTTCTTCTTTGCTTCCTCCTTCCTTCTCTCCATCCCTCCCTCTCTCTCAATTTCTCTACTTCCTTTCTTCCTTCCTTCCTTTCATTCTTTCTTTCTTTCTTCCTTCCTTCCTTCCTTCCTTCCTTCCTTCCTTCCTTCCTTCCGTCCTTTCTTTCTTTCTTTCTTTCTTTCTTTCTTTCTTTCTTTCTTTCTTTCTTTCTTTCTTTCTTTCTTTCTTTCTTTCTTTCTTTCTTCCTTTCCTTCTTTCTTGCTTCTTTCATCCTATATTCCTCTCTTCTTTTTACTCAGAATATTTTTTATGGCTATAGAAAAATCCCAACTGTTGTACTCTAAGGTGTTATGAGTAATTATAAAGAATAACTAGATTAATATTAAATTTAATAACCTATGATATATCTTAAGACGAATTATACTGAAAACAACTTCTCAAATGTTCCAAGATATGTAACAAATATTACTTTTCATTATATTGTTTATTTCTTCAAACTAAAGTAAGCATTTAGACATAATATTGTATGTGTGCGTGTGTGTGTGTGTGTTTGTGTGTGTGTTGTTCTTGTGATTTTAACTCAAGAACTATCTCTTAGTTGTTGTTTTTTTCCTCAAGGGTATTGCTCTATCATTTGAGTCACCATTCTATTTCTGGCTTTGTGTGTGTGTGTATGTGTGTGTGTGTGTGTGTATGTGTGTGTTGTGATGTGTGTGTTTGATTAATTGAGATGTGTCTCACAAACTTTCTTGGCAAGGCTGAACTTGAACCCCAGCTAATTGAGTAGCGAGAATTGCAAGCTTGAGACATCCATATTTAGCACAGATTTAATATATCTAATAATAAATAAATTGTATTATTTGAATTCTAGAGGCTCAATTTAACAAATTAACATTTAGATATTGTTATTAAACCTGAATTGCATTGTGAAAAATATTTTTCATTTTTATGAAAAAATATGCACTCAAAGGTTTAAATGACAGAATCTTTAAACAAATTGACATATTCTATTATTCAAAAGCAAAAAAGGAATCGTTAATCAAATTTCTCATGTAAGCTAAAATCAAAAGGCTCTGTAAGGCTGAATGAAGCAATTTTTCATTAAATTAAATATTATATATTGTGGTCACATGATTTTATCTTCTTTTAAACCTAAACTTTTTTAGGTTTTGTAGATTCATACATTTTGTGAGTATATAAATATCTTTGTTACTAGTCATGTATTTCTGAGGTTTGATTAACAAGTCATTTCAGAGAAACACTGAATTTGATGTATTTTATGTCAACAGTGATTTTTAGAAATTGAATCAACCTCAGTATAAGATAACTAAATCAAGATATTTAATCACTTATCCAATTATTCCTATAGACTTGAATATGACTAATTTTTGAATGGTAGGAAATTCATATTATACCTACTCTTTAAAGAATAATTCTGATTAATGATCGTGATAATATTTATTTTTCCTTCAACTTGAAGTAAAAAACCTCACTATCAATGAAAAATACTTGAATGGAAATGCCATAAAATTATGAAAAATTCAAGTCATTATGAGTTAGATGAAATAGTCATTTTTGAAGGTCACAAAATGAAACCTCTAGGAGCCTCCTTATCTGCTAAATAAAATGTATATGAGCTCAAAATATTTCATTCATCTCTCCAGCAATGGTATAAGCAAACCACCTCTATGCCAAATAGCATCTCTTATATTTAGGAACAGAAGTTATCACAATTGTATTGAAATATGTACCCAGAAATTAAATCTGAAATAATAAAGGATTGGGATTAATAATTAGGTTTCACTATGTTGCCATAAAGAGGTGAAACCTTTCAGGTGGGCATAGTTATAGAGATTAGGTCACTGAGAACTTGTGATCAAAGAAGATTTAAGATCAAAGTCCTTTCTTCCTCTTCCTTCATTTACTTCTCTGTCTCCTTCTACTTTTCCTTCTGCCTCTCCTTCCCCTCCTCCCCTTTCTCCCTGTCCTACTCCTATTCTTCCTTTTCTTAACTTCCTCACTTCCTTGAATACACATACGCCATCACATGTTCCTGATGTGGTGTACTGTACCACCACCAACCAAAAGCAATGAGGATAAGAAATGTAAATTGAAATGTATAAAATCAGAAACCAAGATTAATCTTTCCTGCTTTGAAGTTAATTTTATAAAGTATTTTGTCATATTAATAGGAGACTGACACAGCATGTTCTCATTTATTTTAAGGGATAAGATTTACTGGAAATAAATCTGGCCAACATTGTCCTAATGAAATAATTGATTAAATTAATATTATATTTGGACAAATCTACTTTAAAATATCAGATATACTTCAATAAGAGGCAAAAAATGTGTTCAGAGGGAGAGAGTAGAGGCGAAGCTAGAGGCTAAACAAGCTCTCACATAGAAAGCAGTTTTACTGTTCCAGTGAACAGTCCTAGGCTACAGAATCACACCAAGTGTCCCATCACAGTACAGAGAGTTTGGCCAGAGAAGGAAAATCCAGGCAAGGAGACATATCACTTGCTGGTAGCCACGGTTGTGGCGGCGGTGGCAGCAGTGGCAGCTGCCATAGCCGCCATACCTATAACACAGAGTCCAGGACAAAGATGCCAGACACAGTGGGACAGCAGATTCTACTCAATACCAGTAAGAACTGACAAGGAGCAGATATCTTCATACTGCAGATCGCAAACCAGAAATGGCCCAGGAACCAAGACTCTGACATGACTAGAACGCTGACATCCTCACTCCTTCTCAGGGAGCTGAGGAGGTAAGACCACCACCGGAGATCTCCAACTTTGATACTAACAGAGGCCCATTTGAAAAGCTATCTCCAACTCAGGCCTTGGAAGAAAACAAGACCCATTTAGGAGATAACAGGAACCTGACTTGCCAGGATCAGTTCCACCCAAGAGAAGTCACCCAGCCCAGGCAAAGCAGCCCCGCCCTTGCAGGAGTGACTTTCTTCACTGGGAAAACAGAGCCAAAGGCTGCCCCTCCCTACAGCAGCTGAGACAATCAATTGAAATTCAGTAAACATAAACCCTGAGAATGGCTGCAGGCTGGGCTCTGTGTGTCTCAGGAGCTAGCACCTCAGGGAAAAGCTACTGTTTGTTGAAAGGCTTCAACCCTACCCAGAATCTAGCCTAATTACAGCATCTCAAAATTAGAAGAAACAGCCATCTCCCTCTTTCGTGATACTCAAAGCAGATCTCCCTCCCACTGAACTAGCCTTGGAGGAAGATCACAAAATTCTGGGTAATGGCGAGCAATTTTCCGCCTGCTCAAACAAACTGACTTAAGCAACTAATCAAGCCACAGGAAAAACAAACATCACAAGCAGACCAGAGACTCCACCAAGAGACCGGTTATGGACACAGGGGAAATAGAGTACTGTCACATTCTACCCTCCCCCCCCAAAAAAAATCAAAGAACTCTTTTTTGTACCTTTCTTTAATTTTAATTTTTTAAATAATATTTTCTATTAATTTTTTTCTTCTCATCATTATTATTTTAAGTGTAAATGTGTGTGGGGGGGCTTTTAAAAAAAATCTCTTCTGACCTTCTGGTACTTATTTCTTTCCCTTTCTTTTCTGTGAGACTTAATTGCTATTCTGATCATCCCCAGATATTTACCCCGTTGGGTACATACTTAATCCAGAAATTTATTACTCAGTTCACAACCTCTTAGGCTAAAATTCTTTAAGAGCAGGATTATATCTCTTTATACCTATATAATTTTCAAGTAACTACTTTTAAAAATTTTTATTTTATAGTTTTTTATGTCTCCTTTCTATCCCTCCTTTCCTCTCATCCTATCCTTTTCTCCTCTCAATATCATCTTTAAACACATAATTTTTAAGTGTTTCACTTTTTAAATTTAAATTTGTGCCCACATTTCTCACTAAAATAAATAATTTGTGGTTTGCCAAATTCTTCTTTGCTGTTCTTAGCTCATTAAGCCATAGTTTTTTGATGTTGAATAGATTGTATCTGTTGAACTAGATTTATCTGCTGACTTTTGTCTGTGAAACTACAGAAGTTTGATGATGCTTTCCTTAAAATTTTGTTCTAGCAAAAAATTGGTGTTACTTTCATACCAAATAGGCAGAACAAGCAGGAAAAACACAAGGAAAATGGCAAGTCCAGGTATCCTTATTCCCACTCATGAAAATTAGTTGACAGCATAGTTAATGAATAATCCAGAAGAGAGTTCCCAAAAATCTCCACAAACATTACTGGTAAACATGATGAATAAAAAGATTGAAAACCTGCAAAGGATTCAATGTGAGTGTGATATGGAGAGAGAGGGAAACCAAAGATTAATACTGGAATCTCATGAGAGTGAGGAAGCTACTCAAAGATTGATACAGGAATTGCGTGAGCAGGTTGAGCACAGTCAAAAAGAAATAAAGGAATTGCGTGAGCAGACTGAGAACAGTCAAAGAGAACTACAGGAATTGCATGAACATGAGGAAGCTAATCAAAGTGTAATATAGGATTTGGGAGAGCGGGATGACAATACAAAAAGATCAACAGAGGCATTCATGGAATCCATAAACAGAATACTGAAAGAATTCAGGGAGACGACAAAGGGAATGCTGAATGGAGCCCAACAGAAAGAATGTGTGTCCAGGGAAACCATAACCAGGTAACTAAGTGATTTGAGAATAAACACTGAACCCCAAATTAAGGAGGTAAAGAAGTTCATACAAGATCTAATACAAATCTCCAACAAAGAATTTGAAGCCATCAAAGCTGACCAATTAGAAGGAAAAGAAATAAAAAACAAAGTAGAAAGTCTTGACAATAGTTTAGACCATGCAGAGGAGCAAATCTGAGGGATTGAGGACAGCCAGGTTATTATAGAGAAAGAATATAAACTATCCAAGGGAAATCCAAGAAATATGATAGATCTATTCAACATTTGGAAGACACTCTCAGAAGGCCTACTCTGCGGATAATGTGTGTAGAGGAGTACCTAGAGACAGAATTTTTTTTTAGTCCGGTCGTGGGTTCCTGAACTGTGGGCCTGGGCGATGTCCCTCAGCTCTTCAGCTCAAGGCTAGCGCTCTACCACTTGAGCCACAGCACCACTTCTGGCTTTTTTTTTCTTTGCTTATATGGTGCTGAGGAACCAAAACCAGTGCCTCATGCATGCAAGGCCAGAGCTCTAACACTGAGCCACTTTCCCAGTCCCCAGAGACAGAATTTAATGGTCTAGGAAATTTGGCTAACATGATCATAGCAAAGAACTTCCCAAACATGCAAAAAGATAGGCCTATTCAGATACAAGAAACTTGTAGAACCCCAAATAGACCCAACTAGGACAGGATATCTCACCAGTACATTATAATCCACACAGGATCAATTCCAAGGAAAAAATCCTTAAAGCTGTCAAGTAGAATAGATCAACTACTTACAAAGGGAAACCAATTAGCATCACCTCAGATTTCTCAGCGGAGACAATTAAAGCAAGAGCCTGGAATGATGTAGGCCATGTCCTAAAGACGAACAACTATCAATCAAGCATACTGTGCCCAGCTAAGCTCTCCTTCATAACCGAAGGAAAAATAAAAACCTTCCATAGCAAAGAAAACCTGAAACAATATATCTCCATCAAACCAGCCCAATGAAAGATACTAAACGATGTCCTACACAGAAAACCAACAAGACCACAGTAAAGACCAAGAAACTGCACCCAAACTGAGAATCCAAGAACTATAGGAAGAATCTAGTTGCTCCAGCACCTACGGTGGATAACATTGCAGGAACTCCCAAACACCTCTCAGTACTAACACTCAACATTAACGGACTTACTCTCCAATTAAGTGATAGACTATTTAGTTTGGATTAAAAAACAAGATCCTTCTATCTGCTGCCTTCAGGAGTCACAACTTGCTCATACAAAAAAACACATTTTGAAAGTGAAAGCCTGGAATAAATTCTACCAAGCAAATGGCCCCAAAAAGAGGCTTGAGTGGCAATCCTAATATCAGATAAACTAGACTTCAAATTACAATTAGTGAGAAGACATAAAGAAGGTTGCTACGTACTAATTAAGGGATCTCCCCTTCAGGAGTATATTACAATTCTAAATCTCTATTTGGCAAACAACGGATCACCCAGATTTATCCAAGAAACACTACTTTCCCTCAAAGCTCACATATATCCAAAGACATTAATTGTTGAAGAATTTAAGTCACCACTATACCCACAAGACAGATGAAGTCAGCAAAACTTAACAGAGAAACTGCAGATCTAAACAACTGCATGGATCAACTAGATTTAACAGACATCTACCGAATATTTTTCCCAGCAGCATCAGTATACACATTTTTCTCAGCCTCACAACGAACAGTTTCCAAAATAGACCCCATTTTAGGTCATGAAGCAAACTTGTCCAAATTCAAAAACATTGAAGTTTTACCGTGCATTCTCTCAGATCACAAGGGAATAAAATTAGAACTCAACACCAAAGGCCACCAAAAAAAGTCCTGTAACATATGGAGGCTGAACAACATAGTGTTGAATCACCAGTGTGTCATGGAAGAGAATAGAAAGTAAATTCAAATATTCATGATAACCAACAAAAATGAAAACACAAATTACCAGCACTTCTGGGACAGAGCAAAGACAGTACTCAGAGGCAAGTTTATAGCTCTGAATTCCTACATCAACAAATTGGAGAGATCTGAAACCAGCAATTTTATGAGATATTTGAACCTCTTTGAAAAAAAGCAACAAGATAAACCCCAGTCCAGTAGATGGAAACAAATACTTAAAATTAAATAGGAATTAAACGAATTAGCATTTTTAAAAAGTCCATAGAAAGAATCCACAAAACAAAGATTTGGTTCTTCGAAAAAATTAAGTAAACTGAAAGACCGTTAGCAAATCTTATAAGAACAAGAAGAGAACACACCCAAATAAATAAATTCAGAGATGAGAATGGAAACATCACCACAGAAACAACAAGATTCAGAACATTATAAGGGAATGCTTCTCAAAACTTTATATTAATAAGTTTGAGAACTTGGCATAAATGGACCTTTTCCTAGCAAATGTGGACATGCCAAAAATAAACTAAAATGAGATAAACCATATTAACAGGCCCATATCAAGTATTGAAATAGAAACAGCAATAAGAGACCTCCCATCGAAGGAAAGCCCAAGACCAGATGGATTTACAGTGGAATTCTACAAGTCCTTCAAAGCAGAGCGCATACCAATAATCCAACTCTTCAATGAAACTGAAAGGGAAAATTCACTACAGAACTTATTCTATGAAGCCATAAGAACCTTTATTCCAAAAACAGGCAGGCACTCATTAAATAAAGAGAACTATAGACCCATTTTTCTGATGAATATTGACGCAAAACTTCTCCACAAAATTTTGGTCAATGAACTTCAAAAATTCATCCAAATAATCGTACATCACAATCTAACAGTTTTCATTTCTGGGATGCAATGCTGGTTCAATATACATAATCAATTAATATAACTCATCACATCAACAAAGTGCAAGGATAAGAACAACATGGTTATCTCAACAGATGCAGAAAAAGCATTTGACAAGATCCACCAAACCCTTTATGATGATGGGTCTGAAAAAATTAGGAATCCAGGAAACATTACTCAACACAATAAAAGCTGTATATGACAAACCTAATTATATTTAATGGTGGAAAAATAAAGCCATTTCCTCTTAACTCAGGAATGAGTCAAGGATGTCCATTCTCTCCACTTCTTTTCAACTTAGTATAAGAATGCCTAGCTACTGCAATAAGACAAGATGGAAACACAAAGGGGTTCCAAGTGGAGAAAGATGCAGTAAAACTCTTTGCAGATGACATGATTTTATATTTAAAGAATCCCACAGCCTCCACTTCCAAATTACTGAAGCTGATTCAAAACTTTGGCAAAGAAGCAGGGTATAAAATTAATCCTCAATAATCAATGGCTTATCTGTATGACAACACTGAGTAAAGCGTGGGTGAAATCAGGAAGGCAACGGCATTCAAAATAGCCACACAAAATATAAAATACGTAGAAATTTACTTAATAAAAGAAGTGAAGAATCTTTTTTTTTTTGTGAACACAAACTACAGAAGGGTTACAATTACATGGGCAGGTTAATGCGTACATTTCTTATCAAGCATTGCAGCCTCCTCCTATGTTTACCCTTCACATCCCTTCCCAGCCTCGACCTCCATCCCCCCACACAATCCTCCACGCCTTCCCCTCCCCCCAGCAACAACATTATAAAGCTCGTTTTCGACAAGACAATCTGTACTTCTCATTGTTGCAACAGGTCCAACTGTATCCTTAAACGACTTGTTTTTCCCCATCTCCTCTACAAGTTATACTGACATCAAATATAGTGAAAGCAGGGGTTATACTGTGGGGAAGGGACATACAAAGCTAAGAAAGAGATAATCTTAGAAATGCTTTAGAAAAAAATGCATGAAAGGAAAAAAAACATTAAAATACATATCTAAGGGATCATTTTCCTAACATCACCTTATCTGACCTTTTCCTCTTGTCTCATACATATACAAGATATTGCAAATAAGGGAAACCATGGGACCTATGTTTCTTTGGGCCTGGCTTAATTCAGTTAATATAATTTTTTCCAAGTTTTTCCATTTCCTAACAAATGGGCAATGTCATTCTTTCTGATGGAGGCATAGAATTCCATTGTGTATATATACCACATTTTCTTGATCTACTGAGGGGTGTCTGGGCTGGTTTCATATCTTAGCTATGGTAAATAATGCTGCAATAAACATAGTTGTGCTGGTAGCTTTAGTGTGGTCTTGTTTGTAAACATTTCGGTAAATGCCCAAAAGTGGGATTGCTGGGTCATAGGGGAGCTCTATGTGGAGTCTTTTGAGGAACCTCCATACTGCTTTCCAAAGTGGTTGAACAAGTTTACATTCCCACCAACAATGAAGTAAGGTTCCCTTCTGTCCACATCCACTCCAGCATCTGTTGTTAGAGTTCTTGATTTTTGCCATTCTTACTGGAGTGAGGTGGTATCTCAATGTTGTTTATATTTGCAATTCTTTTATGGCTAGGGATGTTGAGCTTTTCTTCATGTGTCTATTGGCCATCTTTCTTTCTTCTTCAGAGAATTTTCTCTTTAAGTCTTTAGCCCACTTAATTATTGGGCAGTTGTTTCTTTGAGGATTTGTTGTTGGGGGATCTAATTTTTTGTTTGAAATATATTTTAGATAGGAGACCCTTGTCTGTTGTATGGCTAGTGAAGATATGCTCCCAATCCGTGGGTTTTCTATTGATCTTGCTAGCTATGTCCTTTGCCATGCTGAAGCTCTGCAATTTTATGCAATCCCATTTGTCCAACCTTTCTTTGATTTGTTGTGTTTCTGGGACTCTATTAAGAAAATTTCAGCCTGAGCCAAGGAGACCTAGGGTTTCTCCTATTCCATCCTGTAATGTTTTCAGAGTATCTGCTTTGACTTTGAGGTCTTTGATCCATTTGGAGTTGATTCTGGTGCAGGGTGATATATAAGGATCTAGCTTTAGTTTTTTACAAGTAGTTAACCAATGTTGCCAGCACCATTTAATGAAAAGGCTGTCTTTGATCCATGCTATTGTTTTAGCTCCCTTATCGAAGATTAGATGGCTATAGGTCTGTAGGTTCATTTCTGGGTTTTCAATTCTATTCCATTGGTCCTGAGGTCTGTTCTTATGCCAATACCAAGCTGTTTTGATTACTATGGCTTTATAGTGAAGTTTGAAATTTGGTATTGATATTCCTCCAGCAGTGTCCTTTCTGTTGATGAGCGTTTTTGGTATTCGGGGTCTTTTATTGTTCCATATGAATTTTTGAAATGCCTCTTCTATTTTCTTGAAGAATGAGGCTGGAATTTTGATAGGTATCGCATGGAATTTGTAGATAGCCTTGGGAAGTTTTGCCATTTTCACGATGTTAATCTTTTCAATCCAGGAGCATGGGAGGTTTTGCCATTTTCTAAGTTCTGTTTTAAATTCCTTTTTCAAGATTTTAAAGTTTTCATCAAAGACGTCCTTCACTTCTTTGGTTAAGTTAATTCCTAGGTGTTTTATTTTTTTGTGGCGCTATTACAAATGGAGTTGCATTCCTAATTTCAGCCACACTTTTCACTTTTTTAGCATATAGAACAGCCATTGGTTTTTGGGGGTTAATTTTATACCCTGGTACTTTGCCAAAGTTTTGAATCAGCTTGAGTAGTTTGGAAGTGGAGTCTGTGGGATTCTTTAGATACAAGATCATGTCATCTGCAAAGAGGGAGAGTTTTATTTCTTCTTTCCCTATTTGGATCCCCTTTATGTCTGCATCTTGTCTTATTGCTGTAGCTAGGCATTCTAATACTAGGTTGAAGATAAGTGGAAAGAGTGGACATCCTTGTCCTTCCTGAGTTAAGAGGAAATAGCTTTATTTTTTCACCATGAAGTATAATGCTGGCTGTAGGTTTGTCATATACAGCCTTTATTGTATTGAGGAATGTTCCATGGATTCCTAATTTTTTCAAAACCTTCTTCTTAAATGGTTGTTGGATCTGTATCTATTGAGAAAACCATGTGGTTCTTATTCTTGCTCCTGTTGATGTAATGAATAATATTAATTCATTTGCGTATATTGAACCAGCTTTGCATCCCTGAAATGAATCCTGTTTGATCGTGGTGTATGATTTTTTGGATGAATTGTTGAACTCGATTGGCCAAGTTTTGTTGAGAAGTTTTTCATCAATATTCATCAAAGAAATGGGTCAATAGTTCTCTTTATTTGATGAGTCCCATCCTGCTTTTGGGATGAGGGTTATGATGGCTTCATAGTATGTGTTCGGTAGTGAACTTTCTCTTTCAATTTCATTGAAGAGTTGGAAGAGTATTGGTGTGAGCTCTGCTTTGAAGGCCTTGAAGAATTCCGCTGTAAAACCATCTGGTCCTGGACTTTTCTTAGCTGGGAGGTCTCTTATTGCTGTTTCTATTGCAATGCTTGATATGGGCCTGTTAAGCTGGTTTAACTCATCTTGGTTTAGTTTTGGCATGTCAATATTTGCTAGGAAAAGGTCCATTTCTGACAAGTTCCCAAACTTATTAGCATAAAGTTTTGAGAAATATTCCCTTATAATGTTCTGAATCTTGATTGTTTCCGTGGTGATGTTTCCATTCTCAACTCTGAATTTATTTATTTGGGTGTGCTCTCTTTTGTTTCGGATAAGATTTGCTAAGGGTCTGTCAATTTTGTTAATTTTTTCAAAGAACCAACTCTTTGTTTTGTTGATTCGTTCTATAGTTTTTTTGGATTCTAATTCATTTAATTCTGATTTAATTTTAATTATTTCTTTCTGTCTGCTGGATTGGGGTTTATCTTGCTGCTCTTTTTCAAGGAGGTTTAGATGTGTCATTAAATTGTTGGTTTCAGATCTCTCCAATTTGTTGATCTAGGAGCTCAGAGCTATAAACTTGCCTTTGAGTACTACCTTTGCTGTGTCCCAGAGGAGCTGGTAATTTGTGTGTTCATTTTTGTTGAATAGCATGAACATTTGAATTTCCTTTCTAATCTCTTCCTTGACCCACTCATGATTCAGCAGTGTGTTGTTCAGCTTCCATGTGATACCTGACTTTCTTTGGTTGCTTTTGGTGTTGAGTTCTAATTTTATTACCTTGTGGTCAGGGAGAATGCAAGGTATAACTTCAATGCTTCTGAATTTAGACAAGTTTGTTTTGTGGCCTAAAATGCGGTCTATTTTAGAAAATGTTCTATGTACTGCTGAGAAAAACGTGTATTCTGATGCTGCTGGGTGAAATATTCGGTATATATCTGTTAAATCTAGTTGATCTATGCAGCTGTTTAGATCTGCAGTTTCTCTGTTGAGTGTTTGCCGAGTTGATCTATCTAGTGGGAAGAGTGGTGTGTTAAAATCCCCAACAATTAATGTCTTTGGATCAATATGGGATTTGAGGGGAAATAGTGTTTCTTGCACAAATTTGGGTGATCCATTGTTTGGCGAGTAAATATTTAGAATTGTAATATCCTCCTGAAGGAGAGATCCCTTAATTAGTATGTAGCGATCTTCTTTATCTCTTTTCACGAATTTTAATTTGAAGTCTATTTTATCTGACATTAGGATTGCAACTCCTGCCTGTTTATGGGGGCCGTTTGCTTGGTAGATTTCGTTCCAGCCTTTCACATTGAAAATGTGTTTGTTTTTAAGGGCACGATGTGACTCTTGAAGGTAGCAGATAAAAGGGTTTTGTTTTTTCATCCAACTAGACAGTCTATGTCGATTAATTGAAGAGTTCAGTCCGTTAACGTTAAGAGATAGGACTGAGAGGTATTTGTGAGTTCCTGCCATGTTATCCACCTTCTTGGGGGCTGTGAAAACTGGGTTATTCCTATGGTTCTTGGATTCTCAGTTTGGGTGGAGTTTCTTGGCCTTGATTGTGATCCTGTTGGTTTTCTATGTGTAGGACATCTTTAATAACTTTCTGTAGGGTGTTTTGGTGGAGATGTATCATTTCAATTTTTTTTTGGTATGGAAAATTTTTATTTGGCCTTCAGTTATGAAAGAGAGTTTAGCTGGGTACAGTATTCTTCGTAGATAATTGTCTTGGATTAGTGTTTGTTCTTTCTCTATAATATCTAGCCTGTTTTCAATCCCTGAGATTCAATCCTCTGCATGGTCTCACCTATTATCAAACTTTCTACTTTGCTTTTTATCTCTTTTCCTTCTAATTGGTCAGGTTTCATGGCTTCAAACTCTGTTGAAGCTTTGTTTTAGATCTTGTCTGAACTTGTTTACTTCCTTAATTTGGTGTTCAGTGTTTATTCTAAAATTACTTAGTTGATTGGTTATGGTTTCCTTGGATTCCCATTCCTTCTGTATAGTTCCATTCAGCATTCCCTTTGCGGTCTTCCTGACTTCCTTCAACTCTTTGTTTATGGATTCCATTAATGCCTTAGTGATCTTTGTGTATTCTCTTCCTGCTCACTCAATTCCTTTATTATTCTTTGATTAGCTTCCTCCCATTCGTGGGATTCCTGTAGTTCTCTTTGAATGTTCTCAGCCTGCTCACGCCATTCCTGCCTTTGTCTTTGAGTATTCTAAAGCTGCTCATGCAATTTCTGTATCAGTTTTTGAGTAGCTTCCTCACACTTATGATATTCCTATAAACTTTTGGATTGCCTCCTCCCTCTCCCTATCACGTTCGTACAAAGTCCTTTGTATGCTTTCAATCTTTTCATTTATCATGTTTGCCAGCAGTGTTTGTAGAGTTATTTGGGAACTCTCCTCTGGATTATTCATTATCAGTTCTCTCCCCTGATTATCAAGATTGGGAATTGAGATACCCGGATTTGCCATTTTCCTTGTGTTTTTTGGGCTTACTCTGCCCATTTGAGATGAAAATAGCACCAGTTTTGTCTTAGAACACTATCTTAAGGCAAGCATTAACCAAAGTCTGAATATGCATAGTCAATAGTCTAGAGATACAATCTAGTTCAACAGATACATCTATTCAACATCAAAAAACTATATATTAATGGACTATGAACCTCAAAGAAGAATTTGGAAGACCAGAAATTATTATGGTTAGGGAGAGATGTGGGTAAAAAATAGGAATAGATTGATGTGGGGAGTCTCAGGGAGAGTTAAATAAGTCCTAATCTCAAAGGAGGAAATAGGATGGGTAGGATGAAAGTAGAGAGAGAGAAAAAAAGAAGAAGGCAAAAGGGAAAAGAAAATTGGCCAGAAAACATAGAAAAGTAAAAATTAACAATATTATGTAGATAAGATAACAATCTATTTAGAGACAACGTGAATATATTGAGAAAAGGGGAGGGATATAAATGAGATGTGAAAAACTTAAAAATAAATATGCTTAAAATATTATATAGGTATAAAGAGGTAGAGCTGCTATTAAGGAATTTATGTCTCAGAGGTTTTGAATTGAGTTATAAATTTGTGGATTAAGTGTGTACACAATGGGGGATAGGGTCTAATAGTCAACTTCGTGTTTATCTGAGGATGTGCAGGACAAGAATTATGTCACATATAGAAGAACGAAAAAGAAGAGAAGGTGAAAAGGATAAGAAAGGAAGAAAAAAACCCTGAAGTTCAGTAGAGCTATACAAAAAACAAAAAGATAATTTAAAAAGAAAAAAAAAGAGAAAGAAAACAAAAAAAAGGAAAACACACACTCACATATCCCTAAAATAGCAATTATAAGAGGAAAAAACATCTGGAAAACAATTTATTTTTAAAAAGGCAAAAATTAAAGATTAAAAAATTTTAGAACAGAAAAAAAATTTCATATGAGGTACCAAAAAGAAAAAGAAGAAGAAGAAGAAGAAGAAGAAGAAGAAGAAGAAGAAGAAGAAGAAGAAGAAGAAGAAGAAGAAGAAGAAGAAGAAAAAGAAGAAAACAAGAAGAAGAAGAAGAAGAAGAAGAAGAAGAAGAAGAAGAAGAAGAAGAAGAAGAAGAAGAAGAAGAAGAAGAAGAAGAAGAAGAAGAAGAAGAAGAAGAAGAAGAAGAAGAAGAAGAAGGAGAAGAAGAAGAAGAAGAAGAAGGAGAAGGAGAAGAAGAAGAAGGAGAAGAAGGAGAAGAAGGAGAAGAAGGAGAAGAAGAAGGAGAAGAAGGAGAAGAAGGAGAAGAAGAAGGAGAAGAAGGAGAAGAAGGAGAAGAAGGAGAAGAAGGAGAAGAAGGAGAAGAAGGAGAAGAAGAAGAAGAAGGAGAAGAAGGAGAAGAAGAAGAAGAAGAAGAAGAAGAAGAAGAAGAAGAAGAAGAAGAAGAAGAAGAAGAAGAAGAAGAAGAAGAAGAAGAAGAAGAAGAAGAAGAAGAAGAAGAAGAGAAAAAAATTTCTTTGATTTTTTTTGTAAGGGTGGGATAAATTCTGTATCTCCCTTGTGTCCCTAACCAGCCTCTTGTTGGAGTCTCTGGTCTCTTGTAGTCCTGTGGCTTGGTTGGTTTCTTAAGTCAGTTTGTTTGAACACGCAGAAAAATACTCTGCTTTACCCAGGATTTGGCGATCCTCCTCCCAGGCTAGTTCATTAGGAGGCAGATCTGCTTTGAGTATCACAAAAGAGGGGGATTCAGTGATGGGGCTAGGTTCTGGGTAGAGTTGAGGCCTTTCAACAGACAGCAGCTTTTCCGGGGGGCTAGTTTGTGAAAAACTCACAGAGCCCAGCCTGGAGCCATTCTCAGGGTTTCTGTTTACTTATTTTCAATTGATTGTCAAGACTGCTAGAGGGAGGGGCAGCCTCTGGCTCTGATTACCCAGTGAAGAAACCCACTCCTAGGGCTGGCGCCCGAGCTGGGTGACTTTTCCTTAGGTGGAGCTGAGTCTGTCAGGTCATACCGCCGTTAAGTTTTTGTGACCTGCTAAATGACTAGTTTTATTCCAAGGCCTGAGTTGGAGCTAGCAGCTCCTCTGAGCTTTGTCGGTATCCAAGATGGAGATCTCCGGTGCTGAGGTGGGGAGGGGTGGCCTTCCCTCCTTTGCTCCCAGAGAAGGAGTAAGGACGTCAGGCTTCTGCTTACGCCGAGTCTTGGTTCCTGGGTCGTCTCTGGTCTGTGACCTGCAGGATGAAGATATTCGCTCCTTATCAGTTCTTGCTGGTGTTGAGTAGAATCCACTCACCCACTGCATCTGGCTCCTTCGTCCCCTACTCTCTGTGGCTCAGGTATGGCAGTGGCCGCCACCACCACTGTAGCTGCTGCCATGGCGGCAGCCGGCAAGAGCTCAGATGTGTCTCCTTGCCTTGGTTTCTCCTCTCTGGCCTAACTCTCTGTCCTGTGATGGCACACTTGGTGTGATTCTCTGGCTTAGGACTCTTCCCTGGAACTCTAAAACTGCTTTCTATGTGAGAGCTTGCTTAGACTCTAGCTTCTCCTCGGCCATCTTCTCGGAACCTCAGAAGTGAAAATCTTTATGACGAAAACTTTAAAAACCTGAAAAATGCAACAAAACAGAATATAGGAAGTTGGAAAAACCTCCCATGCTCCTGGTTTGGAAGGATCAACATCTTGAAAATGGCGATACCTCCCAAGGCTATATACAAATTCAATGCGACACCTATCAAAATTCCAAACTTATTCTTCCACGAAATAGAAAAGGAAATCCCAAAAATCATATGGAACAATAAAAGACCCCGAATAACTAAAACGATCCTCAACAGAAAGATCACTGCAAGAGGAATATAAATACCAAATTTCAAACACTACTACAAAGGCATAGTAATCAAAACAGCTTGGTACTGACAGAAGAACAGACCTCAGGACCAATGGAATAGATATGAAAACTCAGAAATGAACTCACAGACATATAAGCACTTAATCCTCAGTAAGGGAGCTAAAAAACTAGAATGGAAGAAAGACAGCCTCTTCAGTAAATGGTGGTGGCAAAATTGGTTAACTACTTGTAAACAGCTAAAGCTAGATCCTTATATATCACCCTGCAGCAGAATCAACTACAAATGGTTCAAAGACCTAGGGGTCAAAGCAGAAATTCTGAAAACATTAGAGGAGAGAATATGAGCTACCCTAGGTCTCCTTGGCACAGGCCGAAATTTTCTTAATAGATACCCAGAAACACAACAATTCAAATAAATGTTGGACAAATGGGATTGCATGAAATTGCAGAGCTTCTGCATGGCAAAGAACCTAGCTAGCAAGATCAAGAGAAAGCCCACGGATTGGGAGATCTTCAATAGCCATACAATGGACAACGGTCTCATATCTAAAATATACTTGGAACTCAAAAAAATAGAATTCCCCAACAACAAATCTTCAAAGAAACAACTGCCCAATAAATAAGAGAGCTAGTCTTTTTTTTTCTTTTTTTTAAAATTGGTTTTTATTGTGAAAATTCTGTAAAGAGGGTTTACAGTTACATGAACAAGGTAATGAGTACATTTCTTTTTTGGGGGGGTTATTATTTTCTTTCTTTTTTTTTTTTTGTTATGAGAATACCGTACAGAGGATTTACAATTACATGGGCAAGATAACGGTACCTTTCTTTCAAGCATTGTTTCCTCCTGTTTGTTTCCCCTTCCCATCCATTCCCATAGTCCTCCTACCTCCCCCAACCCAATCTTTACCCCACCCAACTCCCCCCCCCACCAAAGTTGTAAAGTTCATTTTTTGATATAACCACTAATGTCTCTCCCCCATGGTATAACCTCTGCTCTCACTGTATTTGATGTTGGTATAATTTGTGGAGGGGAAGGACAAAAACTATCGAGCTAAAGTCTTAAAGAGAAACTTCTCTGAAGAAGAAAGAAGGATGGCCAATAGACATATGAAGAAATACTCAACCTCCCTAGCCATAAAAGAAATGCAAATAAAAACAACATTGTGATACCACCTCACCCAGTTAGAATGGCTATCAAGAACTCTAATAAGAACAGATGCGGCAGGGGATGTGGAGAGAAGGGAACCTTGCTGCATTCTTGGTGGGAGTGTAAACTTGTTCAACCACTTTGGGAAGTAGTATGGAGGTTCCTCAAAAGACTCCACATAGAGCACACCTATGACCCAGCAATCCCACTTTTGGTCATTTACCCAAATGTTCACAAACAAAGCTATAAGCACAACCATGTTTATCGCAGATTTATTTAACAAAGGTAATATATGGAACCAACCCAGATGCCCCTCAGTAGATGAATGTATCAAGGAAACATGGTATATATAAAAAAATGGAATTCTATGCCCCCATCAGAAAGAATGTCATTGCCCCATTTGCTAGGAAGTGGAAAGACTTGGAAAAAATTAAATTAAGTGAAGTAAGCCCGGCCCAAAGAAATGTAAGTCCAATGGTTCCCTTATTTGCAGTAACTAATTTATGTCTGAGACCAGCAGAAATGGTCAGTTAAGTTGATGTTAGTCTAAATGAACCCCAAGATAAGGATTCAATTGTTTTTCTTTCTTGTGATTGTTCCTAACATAACTATAAGATGATTTTTTTGTTGCTTTGTATATCCATCCCCCTCAGTATATCCCATGTTTTCACTGTATTTGATGTTGGTATAATTTGTGGAGGTGAGGGAAAACAGAGCTTGTTTTAAATAGGGATACAGATGGACCCATTGGAACAATGAGATGTACAAGATTTTATTTCCAAAACTGAAATGTACAACTTTCCTGGGGGGATGAGAGGGAGATGGGAAGGGTTGGGAAAGGAAAACAAAGGAGGAGGCAACAATGCTTGAAAAGAAATGTACTCTTTACCTTGCCCATGTAATTGTAACCCCTATGTAAGGTATTTTCACAATTAAAAAAAAAAAGAGACAAAAAAAATCACCTGTATGGTTTCCTATGAAAAGAAAGCAGAATACAATTTGTTCCTCAAGGAAATTTATCCATAACTGGCAGTAATATCACTTTCATAAATGTAAGAAGACTGAAGAACAAATTTCAACTCAAAGTGCCTGATATAAAATTTACTTTGTCCCCTGTAAACAACCTTTCAATTCTATGTCTTGTTCCCAAAATGATTCGTATTTTATTCTTATCATATTTTTAAATTAATTTTAAGTAGTTGAAATGAGAATTGCTGTTTGACAAAGCAGTTTATGAATAGTTTAAAGTGAGTTTTTTTTTTCTTTTTTCACTCCTGAGGTTTGAACTCTGGGTCTGGGTGTTGTCCCTGAGCTCCTTTGGATGAACACTAGAACTCTATCACTTGAGGCACAGCAGCAATTTCAGATTTTTCTGACATTTAATTGGAGATAAGAATCTCACAGACTTTTCTGCCAGGGTTGGCTTCAAACTTCCATCATGAGCCTCCTGAGTGTATAGGAAAACAAGCATGAGCCTCTAGTGCCTGGCTTAATACAAGGCACCTTTTTTATTTTTGGCTAATCGTGGGGCTTGAACTCAGGGCCTTGGCAATATCTTGCAATTCTTTTCCTCATGCTAGCACTCTACGACTTGTGTCACAGTGCCAATTCCAGCTCTTTTTGTTTATGTAGTACTGAGGAATCAGACCCTGTGCTTCATACATGCAAAGCAAACAGTCCACTACTAAGACACATTTCATGGATAATGCAATGCACCTTGAGGTTTATTATCCCTCATTCCTCTCAATCCTATTTCATCCCTCAATTTACATAATTTTGTAGAATATTCACTGGCTAGCAATGTCACACATCATCACTCAGAGGATATGTTACAGATAATATTTTATTGATAGTCTTATTCATCAACATACTAAACTCATTTATTACAGAACTCTCTGATTTTAAATTCTAAATTATCACTCGGGTTCACCTACTACTATTCTAAAATTTATCCTAAGGTTAATGTAAATGAAATCTGCAATTCTTTGATAAAGTACAATGATTCATAGAATGTCTAAGTGTTGGACTATGAACATCACCTTCAGTTCTAGAACATTTTATCATCACTGCCTTCTCAAAATACTCCAATATTTAGTAGTAGTCACTTCCTGTCATCATTTGAAAATACCCTCCACTTGACCAACCATTACTTCATAATCTACCACTAGAGATGTGCCAATTTAAAAAGCTCATATAATTAGAAAACGTAGTCTAGGGCTGGTAAGAATGCTTAGGGGTAGAGCGCTTGCCTTGCATGCATGAGGCCCTGGGTTTGATTCCTCAGCACCACATAAGCAAAAAGAAAAAAGCTGAAAGTGGCGCTGTGGCTCAAGTAGTTGTGTGCTAGTCTTGAGCTGAAGAGCTGAGGGACAGCGCCCAGGCCACAGCTCAGGCCCCACGACTGGACCCCCCCAATTAAAAGTACTTGTTAGATTCTTATCTCTAATTAACCACTAAAAACGGAAATTAGCTCTGTGCCTCAAGTTGTAGAATGCTGGCTTTGAGCATAAAAGGGCTTAGCGATAATGCACAGGCCTTGCAAACAATAACAACAACAACAAAATATATCACATTAATTTCACGAAAGCACCTTTTAACTGCTGTGAACATTTCTTAGAAACATGAATATATGCCCCTGAAAAATGTTGAGTAAAAAGTATAGAATATTTACTTTTATGTTAAAGACATGACTATTTAGTTTGTTTAAGATATTTAGGGTAATGATTAGGAATTAAGAATAATGATAATACATTGGGACTGGTATTTTATTCTATTTTACTATAGTAATAAAATGATATTTGTAATGATTATATAAAATACTCTTGTTTGGTATTTGAGTTATAATAAATACTAAACATTCTTAATTGATTTCCATAGGAAAAAATCATTTTCTTCTTAGTATAAATTCTTTTGTAATTTCAAAACAATTAAGAATATTAGTCCAAGGCTGGTTTGCTCTCAGACTATATTTATTTTCTTGTTCTAGTTTTTATATGTTGGTAGAAATTAAAATTTAAAAAATTAAATTGATATTGGCATTCAGGAACAGATTCATAGGTACTAATATTGGAGTCGCTTGAGTGGAATTTTTTTATTTCATTTGATATTTTCACAAATAAATCAAGATGATTATGTATTTTGTTTCTTTTCACTGCTTTTGGCTCTTACCTTGAGAATAATATTTTTCCTAGCGAAGTAGAGAAAAGCAATTGGTTTGAGCAAATAACATATGACTTTCATAAAATACAGATGCATAGATTTGGGTCTAAGTTTCTTATGCTAAGTTTCTTCCAGAAAAGGTTATCAATTACTTATAAGTGATGCATAATTCCTAGATATTACAGTTATCACATGCAATTTTTGATTGAGTTATCTCTGTATAAACTCAAAAAAAAACAGACCAAAAAAACTCAAATTCCAAAGAAAACACATCTTTGTTTTAAACACTGTAGTTTACAAAGAATTTTAGCCAACATTGAAAACATCTTTTTAGGTATTCTGCAATTTGTGTGAAGTATTTTTAACAATAGTTTTCTTTTTTTGCTGACATGAAATTCACATGCAATATATAATCTCCTTTTATTGTATACATTTCAGTGCTTCGGAAGTAAATTGTACAATAATTGGTTTTCCAAGCCTAATTTTAACAAACTTGCATTTCTTCTAATAGAAATGATGTAAATTTTAGAACAGACATTAAAGTAGATATAAAATTGTGTTACAGGAATTTGTCCAGCATACATCCTCTATAGTGTGTCTTTTCAAAATTTGTTTTTGGGGATTATTTCCAGGGTCTCACACATACTATTCAAGTGCACTGTCAATGAACTACATTCCCTGTCCAAACAAGTTTTTTACTTCTCTTTAATACATACATAGAAGTGTAATGGCTGGATCATCTACAATTCTCTTTGACCTTATGAACACTTGAATCTTGCTTGCTAAAAGGATCACAGTATTATACAAATCATTCTGCTATGTAGAGGTTATCAATTTCTCCACAAATGCATTACTATATTTTGTGTCATCTTTTTATATTAGGGTCATAGTAGTGAGTTTTCTTTTTCTTTTTTCTTAGATAATAAAGAGGAGCTTATTTCATATGCTCCTCCTATTGACTGTTAATTTACATATGTTCTTTAAAGAATTATCCTATTCAGGAAAAATTTACATAGAATTAGAAGATATAAAAATACTTAAGATTCAGACTCATTATAACATTAACACTGTAGCATTAACAAATATCTTACCTGTATCTGTTCAATATGTTTTAATTGTATATGTTTTAACTTTGGTTATAGTGTCCTTTGAATTATGAAAGGTTATCACTTGATATAATCCAGTTTATTCTTGCTTTTCTTTAGCCACTAATGCTTTCCAAGTCAAATTTTTAGAAACCTTTACTGATGCAATGTCATGAATTTTTACATTTATGTTTTATAAGTTTTCACATCTCACATTTAGTTTGACAATCTTTTTTTTTTATTTTAAATTTTAGTATAAGGATGGAGGTAGGACAGGTGCCTGAGGCTCATAACTGTAATCCTAGCTACTGAGGAGTCTGAGATCTGAGGATCACAGTTTAAAGCCATCCCGGGCAGGAACGTCCAGAGAATCTTATATCCAATAAACCACTAGAAAACCAGATCTGGTGCTGTGGCTCAAGCGGTAGGGCACTCAAGTTGAGCTGAAAAGCACACGGACAGCACCTAAGCCCAGAGTTCAAGCCCCATGAATGACAAAATACAAAACAAAACAAAAAAGGATTGAGGTAGTAGTCTAAGATCATTTTTTAAATCTTGAGAGACAATAGTGCAAAAACACACATCTTAGATTCTATTTTTATTTCATAAAGTCATAGGATAGATTTCAAAATCTATTGACCATAAAACTAAGAATTTTTTTGACAAACCTGTTACATTCTTCTATGTGTCTGCTCTTATAGTAGAACTATTTTGTCTTCACTACTAAACATGGTAATAAGTTTCAAAGTTAGTATGAAGGTTCAAGCTACACCATTTTACAATATTGTTCTGATTGACCTGTATTCCTTGAATTTACATTCGAGTTTATTGAGCAGGTGAACCAATATTCTACAGAGATATCTAGATGTTTGATAGTCACTCATATTTTGTTTCTTGTACAAAACAAGACCCCAGATATTATATATAGAAAAATATCTTTAGAGAATACTTGAAACAACTAAAATTAATTTAGGAATGAGTTAAGATATAGATAATGCTGTAACATAATAAATCTGAATGTTAACAACTTGAGTTGTACAACAGAGGAGAGTGAGAGGGGAAGGAATGATGGACCATGTAGGAGCTATATGTCATTGCTATTGTGTTTCAAAAAACAGAAAGAGTTCAGAGAAGAGAAGGAGAAAAATAAAGTGTCCTGAGTCAAGTTTCTTTTTAATTCATCTAATAGTTTGGACCAAAAGTCAGTGAAAATGGGAAAAAATAAAATAGAAAATGAAGCATTGTATATACCTGTTACAATTTTAAGAATTTGTAATAGAAATATGATAATTAATTCCCAAAGAAATAAGATAAAGAATAGTTAAACTTTAAAGGGAAAAGGAACGATGAGAGAAAAGAAGCAAAGTAAAACCTTTATCAATAACAAACACAAGAGTTTGGAAGTGGAAAGGCAATGGGAATATTCTAAGTAACAATAAAAATTGCTAGAGTGGATAGAATATGGATCACAGTTTATCATTTATAATTTTGCAAAAACATATTAGTAAATAAAGTTTCAAAGTCATTATGTAAAACACTATTTGGATTATAATTAGGAAGCATAGCTCAGTGGTAAAACATTGGCCTAGCATGTGTAAAGAAATGGTGTGATCTCCCAAACATTACAAAGTACACACAAAGCACACACATACAAAAACCACATAAACACACTCATATACACCACATACACACATTTGGAATATTGATATAATTATATTAAACGGAGGAAATTATCGCAAATAGTAAAAGTGTGTTAATATATGAAATCATGATATTGCATGTACTATTTACAAGTTTAGTAGAAATAAAATAGTCATAATATACTTGGATTTTAATAGATGAAGTAAACTGAAAATTAATGGAAGACATGAGAACCTTTGCCAATAAGTTAGAATAATAAACATTTAAAAACATGTATCCTTTTATTTTGACAAAAAATTTATGTTACTGGTATTTTAACTCAAGATTTAGAATATGATAGCTAGGTGCTCTATATAACATTAATGATGGTTATATCTCTAATCATTTCACTCTGAATAGTTTTCTAATAAGGACACAGCGTTTTTCAGTAACTCCCAAATTACACATAACATTTACAGTTCCCACCATAGCTAGAAAATGGATGCCACAAATCACCATGCGGAGCTGAAACTTTTTTTTAATTCAAGTAAAAGTATTTCCAAAAAGTGACCAAGTAATGAAGCCAAGTATGTGCTTCTTGAAAGTACAGTTAGTATTTGTTACCTGGACAAATATATTTGTAAGTGTAAAAAATAAATTTATTTAAAATCATTAATCATATAAAAATTAAGAAAAATTTTAATAATCACATATTAAATATTATAAAAGCAAAACATTTGTCTGAATAATTTACATGTGTAAATATCATGCAAAAATAAATTAACTAATCCTCTGAAAAAAGAATTATCCTAAAGAAACAAAAGAAAACATTTAAGCACAAAATTTGAAATTTAGAATATAAAATGAAGTGTACACTTAATTAAGTATAAACCTTCTGTATATCAATTTTATAATAAAAATGCATTAACAAAGAAAGCAAAAGTACCCATGGATCAATAGCAACAGCAAAAGCACCAGTAGTGCTTGTTTTGAGTGTACAAAAATCGATGGAAGAGATAACAATGTTCCTTCCCTAAGAAATGTACTCATTACTTTACCTTATTTATGTAACTGTAACCCCTGTGTACATCACCATTAAAATGAAATTAAATTGAAATTAAAAATAAACCAAATAATATACCAATTAAGAATTCTTAGAAGCCATTGGTTAAAAACTTTGTAAAAAACTGCCTTAATACCCAAGGAATATATTTTGATGATACTATTTACATACTTCAACCTCAGCAGAGAAGCAAAAAGTTTAAAAACTGTTACAAAGTAAAGTAATAAATCAGAATATATTACTATTAATAATAATCATAAGATAATTTAAAGGGGCTGGGAAAGTGGCTCAGTAGTAGAGCGCTTGCCTTGCAAGCCTGAGGCCCTGGGTTCGATTTCTCAGCACCACATAAGCAAAAAGAAAAAAGCCAGAAGTGGTGCTGTGACTCAGGTGGTAGAGCGCTAGCCTTGAACTGAAGAGCTGAGGGACAGCACCCAGGGCCAGAGTTCAAGCCCCACAACCGGACCCCCCCCAAAAAAAAGATTAATTTATAGTGGTAGTCAAATATGTAATAAATGAGACAATATGCCATACATTTGAACTTAATAAGTGAGAAAGAATTTTCTAGGACTTTTTAAATTATCATAAGTTTAATTGAAACACTATTCTGTCACATCATATGATAATCAGATGAAGCAGATATTAGAGCAAAGAACAGATTGTACTAAGTTCTTGAATGTTCATGTATATACTTAGTTTGGTTGTGGGAAATTGTGAGTATTTCAACTGGGGGTATATTTTTCTTGCTAGGCTGGTGTCATATCAGTGGTTAATTTTAGGATAGGTGTTACTTTCCACAAGAACATGCACCTGATCTGTCCTTTCAGTCTTCCCATCATCAGTGGCATCAGAGATGAACACCTACTTGTCTAGCCTGCTACCTTGACTGGCCTGGGTCCTCAGTCCTTCCAATCTTAATAACTAGATAGTGAAGGATGGTGGAAATGATCCAATGTACCCAGCTATAGAGTGAAAAGGAATTCCACTAACCTTTTGGCCTGGGTTCTGTTCTCAAGCCTGCTAAGTAGTTAAGAGTATCAATGGGAGGGCCTGGTGCCAAGCAGTAACAGTATTTTTAAAGCAATTAGACATATATATGACTTAGGCTTGTTATCACCTCAGGAAAAGAATAAAAGAGAATTAAAGCATAGAGGATATTCAGAATTTTAACTAGGTACTTAGAGGGTGAATAAGCTTAGCTAGCTACTCGGAAGTATGAGACCTGATGACTACTTTCAAAGCCAATCCAATCATGAAAATACAAGCAATTATCTTTAAAAAACCAGAAGTGGCTGAAGTGGAAGAACACTATCCTTGGGTACAGAAGCTTAGTAATAGTTCTTAGTGACTATCAAGCTTCAAGAATGATGAATGCATGCATGAGTACATGCACATGTGCATTTGCATACTCCCATGGGCATGAACACACACACACACACACACACACACACACAAATGAGTATTTCAATGTGAAGTTCTTTATTCTTTTACCTTGCTGTACGTTATTTTCCTGTATTCGTTTATAAATTAACAAAATCAGCTAAGGACCTATTTACATAAAATTCATCATGTTTCTCTAAAATTGACTCGCTTTTTGGAAGCCTGCTTTTATTTGACCCAAAAGTAAATTATTCAGGAAGTCAATTCATCACTCTGAATCTATAGTATTACATGATTGTTAAGGTTCCTCCTAGCAATATTATTTTGTGAAATCCTGCATCAAGCAATATATTTCCTTCACTAAAAGGGAAGCCTTTGTCAAACAATTAGTAATAGGTTTTTCTCCTCCTGGCATGCATCTGTAGTTATATTATCTTCATATATTTCATGATCTGTCTGTGATGCCAAAGACTGCTGTGAAAGTAAAAACACCCTTCTCAGCGCTTAGCATTTGTATATCATTCATAGGTATGATGGTGTTTAAATGTTATTGAAATTGCTTTGGAATTAATAATGTTCACCCTGATTATCTTGAGAAAGAAGAATTGGTTTCTCAGCACTTTAGGTAAGAACTTGAAGGAAAGAAACAAAAGGAAAAGTGAGGAACAACTCAACACATAGATTCAAATGAAACAAAACAACCCAAGAAAAGACTAATTAATTCAGTACTCAAGAACCTGCAGGAAATGAAAGATTTGAAAAAAATCAGCTATGAAAAGCTTATGAAAATCCTGACTACATGGGAGTGCACTGTTGTGAGGACAGTGGCTAAAGCCCATACTAGACAGAAAGATCTGTACATAATGCCATGCACTTGTTATTCTAAATTCCAGGAAGAATAACATGAAGTGGAATGAGTCCAAGATAATAGACAAGTAGGAAGCCAGTTTCTATCTGAAAAAATAATCAGGATAATTTAGGGCTTCACAGGACAAAGTGCTAAGAACACCCAGTTAGTGGGCATAGGACACTGAATTCAAACTGTAATATTAGGTGTATTGAAGATAAAAGCTATGATTATAAATAATTGGAATAATTGTAACACTTGAGTATTTGAGTGGAGAAAAATCCATGAAAGAGATAGAATTAACCCACGTTCCAATTCTTTCTACTTTATTGATAATGTTCATTGGTACTTCAGACAAAACAGAGTTACCTTGCAAATGAGCATGGATGTGCATTTTAGTCAATGAACTAAAATAATACTAATATTTAAAGGGTTTTCAGAAATTGCAAGATTCGCTCTGGGATGTTAAATTGGAAAAGATATTCAAAAAGCTTTATTTGTTAAAGTTGTGATAGTTACTCCCACAAAAAAACTATTAATGAAGAAACCTTTGTATGTACAAAATAACTACAAATGAATCCAGAATCTGGAGGTGACACATGCTTTTTGTTTGTTTGTTTGTTTTTTGAAATATATATCTAACAAGCATAGCCACAATACTGATTTTCAGTAAATCTGATGGGATATTCAAACCTAAGAAATATGGGATTTATTATCTTAGTGTGTAGAGATATGATCTTACAAAGAAAGTTATTTTCAACAGAAATCCGGAAAGAGTATATCCAACTTGAGTTTCACAGGAATAAGCAGAGAGTAATAACTGTTTGGTCAAGTTGGTCAAAATCAATCCATGAGTATATCTTAAAAGTATAACCAATTTAAGAGTTCAAATACATATTTTGTACTGACAGTCATAGTAATAACTTACTACCTAATTATATGTGTATCTTTTTACCTAATATATACTAAGAGCTGAAAATGATCTCTTATATCTACCTTAATTTTGTAAATGTTTTAACTAAAACAGAAAACAGTTTAATTCTATGGAAACCCATAACTTTTAAAATTAAATAATTTGTTAAGAGGACAGAATGTATGTGTTCTTCAAAATTCCTATGATTAATAACTACTCATTTTCAAATTCTGAACATTCCGTACCTGAGAGATTCAAAAATATACCTGGTTGCATGTTATGTAATTCTGCAATAGATGCATTTTCCAATGGGGTGTTACAGACTGAGAAGTGAACAGAAAAAGAGCAACATTCTGGTATAGGATAAAACTAGGAAGCATGTTATAATTAATTCTTCAAGAGTAACAGTTGTTTCTCAGATTAATCTATTATTTCTATGGCCATCAATCACAAGATTTATGTCATAAAGTCATCGTAGCCCAACAGTTTCCAACTTGTAGGGTGCACCTCAAAATTCCCTTAGTTCACATCAAGAATAGCTAATCTCCATTGTGAAAATACACTGCACCTCTGCTAATGTGATGCCCTCTGTGTTCTAGAAAGAATACCACAATAAACTGGGTTGCATCATTTTTCCTCCACTGGTATTCTTGCAAATATTATTTATATTTATACTTTTTAAACTATCATACATAATCAGGATTCTAAGGTTGGAATATTACAGTGCAAAGCCCACTGAACTAGGCCGTGAGAGGAGACTGGAGCTGGGACAACTGCTTTACAGGTTTTGTTTTTGTTTTAGGGATTATAGAAAAAAAAAATCCTTGGCTCCAACCAGCCCAATTCTTGGAATAAAAAGAATGCCTTTAGGTGCCCTTCCCCTTAACAACTTAACCCACCTTTGTTCTGTTAAGGACTGACCCATTAAACAGATAGCCAGCAATCCAGCTCATGGTTGTGTGCTGGCAGCATCCCGAGTTTAGTATAAACTCTGCCTTTTTCACATGCTTATGTTAAACTCCACTAAACTCCTTTGTGTATGTTTACCTTAAGCTCTGCTTTACCATTGAATTTTTGAGTCATTTAAACCAAAAGTGATAGGCTGGTTTAAGCAGCCATTATGTGACAAAGTGTAACCTCATTGGCCACCTTTGTGTGGTCTGGTATGACTGCAATCTTTTGGGTGCATGAAAATCTCATTGGTCGCCTAAGTGACCAGACTTCACCTTGTGATTTTTGCCTTTAAAAACCTAAGCACGTGGGCCGCTGGGGGTCGCAGTATCAGCTCCCCAGCCTGTGCTGCTGCCTTGGCCAGTCAGTGTAGGAACCTTCTCAATAAAGTTGCTTCTTTAATAACAATTTTGTTAAGGTGGGCTGTGTCACTCGGGACGACTAGGTAGGCTTGCCTGCCTGAGTAGGGGTCTTCCTACTACACCACCCAGGCAGGAAGGTTCCCTAGATTCTTTTCTCCAATAAACTTCTCAGCAAAAGCCGGACAAAAGTGAGCAGAGGTTGAAGTGGTGGGGTGGAGCCTTGAGAATAAACAGGCTCGGAGACAGTGTCCAGTCCCAGAGTTCAAGCCCTACGACAAAACAATAAAACAAAAACAAAAATAAAACAAACCCCAAATCCAGCATTTTCCTCATTGTATACAGAGGCAGGTAATTAAGGAAAATGCTTCCTGTGTTACATACAGGTTGAAGAAAGAAGATGTCACACAATTATTCTCTTCATACCTTGTTATACCAAAGCCTCAAAAAATTGCCATTTTTCTAAATTTATAAATTAATTTCATCCATTTGTTGCCAACTCTGTCTACATTATTCACATTATCATTTTATACATGAACTGTTGGAATTATCTATTAAATGAGATCTAATTATAACTCTCATGAAAGAATATTCTAGGCAAATAGAATGCAAGAAACATTTCTAAATTTGTCCATTAAACCCTCTACTTAAAAAGAATTTGGTAGTATCCTTTAGAATACGAAATTACAAACAAAACCAAAATATTTATTTTAAATCTGAACTCTAATTTAGCAAGATCTACAAAGTCCTACATTAGAATAACTTTGCTATTTCTCCAGCTTAAGCTTTTGTAATCCTTCATCCTTTCCTTGGAATCTATCAGAATGATGATTACTTACTTTTTCAAATTTTGGATGGGAATCATGAGCCATTTTGCATCTAAGAATGTTCTGTAATTAGAGCATTTAAAATACAACTGAGGATTATATATGAGTTGCATTTCAATAGGAAACTTGATTCTCAAAACATAATGACAAAATTAGCCCAAATTTCCAACTTTGTATTCTTTTCTTGTTTGGTTTGTTTTCTTAATACAAAATTATACTATCTGGTCCAGGGAAGGTATCACTGTGTAATTACACTATCTAATCTGTCTTAGTCTGAGTGTTAGAATTCTAGACTTGTATCACATTGCTCCTCCATAATTTCTTGGTGTATTTAATCTAGATACAGAATAGCAATTCTGAAAATCTCCAGTAATATTAATCAATAGACAGCTCAGAGTGTTCATGTACTCTTTTCAAAGATGTTCTAACATTTGACACAGGATATGAACATTTTCAGATGCACCTGCAGAGTTCTCTGATTCATTCCTCCATGGATCTGATGCCTTTAATAAATGATTACTTGACCCCCTTACTATCTCTGGTCCCTATCTATGTAATATTCTTAAACTTTTTTGAAGAATGTCCACTTGAGGACTTTCTAACATTAAAAATTATCACTTGATTCTAGTCTTACTCAGGACATATTTTCTATTGTTTTCTAACTTTTCTACTTATTCTGAGATTTGCTTCATTTGTGTATTTGTGTGTGCAAATATAAGTGCCTCTATTATGTCTATGTCTGTATGCATGTATGCAAAAGCCTCAAGCTCTTATTCAGTAATCTTGCTCATGACTGGTATTCCAATACTTGAGCCCTTCTTCCAATCCAGCTTTTGGATGGTTAATTATAGATAGTTTCTGAAAGACTGTTCTAACCAGGCTGCATGAAAACCGAACTTCCCAGACCACTTTACATTCTTAAGTTTTATTTCTCCCGTAGTTTCAACTTACAAACATTTTGTGAGTGTAAAGGGTAAGCTGTAGCATAGATATTTAACTCAAGAATTCATATAAAGTTAGATGAACATGCACATTACATATGCTGAGTGTACACTGTTAGAAATGTGATCTTAAGCTGGGTGGTGGTGAGATCTTCGGATAGGGGTTCAAACCAGCTCAGGCAGGAAAGTCCCAGAGACTCTTTTTCCAATTAACTACAAGAAAACTGAAAGTGGCACTGTGGCTCAAGTGATAGAGCATTAGCCTTGAGCTGAATAGCAGAGGGACAGCTCCCAGGCCCAGAGTTCAAGTTCCAAGACCACCACCAACAAAAAATATATAAGTAAAGGAAAGAAAAAAAAAATGTGTTCTTATCCAACAGTTCATGGCTAGTATAATCCCTGCTCTCTCAGGATGGATTTTTTTTCCAATTAAGTTCATGCTCTTATATCTGATTTGCATTGGAAACTTAATTATGCTTCCATTCTACTCTCTACAAAGTTGTGTAATTAGCAAGCGTGATTTAGAAGGGGAGTGGCCTCATACTTCGTGTTCCATGTAGGAGTAATGCTTTCTGTATATCACTCTCATAAATCTACATACTGGACTTGGCTTTATTGTTTCAATGTTGTCTTATTTGTAGAATCTTCTATAGTGTATCGAACCCTTACACTTAAACATAAAACTTCTCTTTCTCCTATTATTGGTATTGTTTCCTTACTGTTAACTCATGTACACTTGGAAAATAATATGCAGCACATACACTCACAAAAAAAAAAAAAGATTGGAGAAACTTCTTCCCATTTAAAATTCGCCTTAATTTATAGAGAACTTCCAAAGATTGAACTCAATACACTCCTGAATAATGTATTTATAAGCAATATAATTTCATATTTTCTCTTTACTAATTTGTCTCTAAAACACCTGTTACCTCAGGTCAGGCTGTCCTTGTGTTATTTCGGTGAAGCAAGAAAATATTCTTTATACCTCAGGCAGCACCATAGATTGTTCCTGAAAGTAACTCTTACTGGATGTGGAAACTGATCCAAGGAGAGGAATGGAATATAGAGGATTGAAAAAGTTCAAGTTAACTTGTGCATTCCTTTTTACTATACAAGAAAGAATCCCAAGGCTTAAAGGGAACTCTGTCCCTGACTTTTTCGTGTGTGTTTTTACTCATATATAACTTCTCTGTAAACTTCTAGTTGAGAGTATTACAAAGAGAAATAATGTGCCATTTGAAGGCGAGCATTGAACAAAAGGAAATAACGTGGATTTAAACATGTTCTACTGCAGGGACTGGGAAGGTGGCTCAGTGGAAGAGCGCTTGCCTTGCATGCATGAGGCCCAGGTTTGATTCCTCAGCACCACATAAGCCAAAAGTAAGCCAGAAGTGGTGCTGTGGCTCAAGTTGTAGAGTTGAAGAGCTGAGGGATAGCACCCTGGCCTAGAGTTCAGGACCACGACTGTTCCCCCCCCCCATAAAAAAAACATTCTACTGCAAAAAAACAAAGACATGGAAGTTTTAAAGTGCCTTATGGATGGATATTTCACCCCTGAGTTGATTCTCTTGTTGCAGGAGTCAGTTATCAATTCCTTTAGTTTGGTCCTAAATTCTCCAGAGCAATAAGGATTCCAATAAAGGATCCAGTGAGTATGATCAGCAAAAGGAGCCTCTTCTCAGACCAGTACTCCTTTAAAGAGGGTCCAATGAAATATCTAGGGTTTTTTTTTTTGCTTGTTTTTTTTTAGTTTGTGTTGGTTATGGGGCTTGAACTCATAGGCTGGATCCTGTCCCTGAGCATTTTTCTTTCCTGCTCACCTGCTCCCAAAGCTAGTACTCTACTGCTTGAACCAAAACTCCATTTGTGGCTTTTTTGCTGTGTAATTACAGATAAGAGTTTGACAGACTCTCCTGCCAGGGTTGGCTTCGAACTAAGATAGTAAGAAAAACAAGTGACATCAATTGTATAGACGTCTCTTTTCAAACAAGAAATATTAGATGAAGTTTATTGTAAAGGTAAAATTTGACATTTTTTATTTTTATTTTATTGTGAAAATACCGAATGGGAGGAGTTACAATTACGCGGGTAAGATAACGAGTACATTTCTTATTAAGCATTGTTGCCTCTTCTTTGTTTCCCTTTCCCATCCCTTCCCATACTCCCCCTCTCCAACACCCCATCCTCCTCCCACACCAAAGTTGTAAAGTTCGTTTTTCGACATAAGGACTTGTACATCTCATTATTGCAATGGGTCCAACTGTAACCCTACTTAAACTATTTGTTTTTAGAGAATACGTCCAGCAAAGAATCCATAACATAACTCTGCAAAAGTAGGTGCACTGAATCATTTTGGAATTAATTTTGTTTTCTTGTGAAGATTATTTATCTTGTCGTTCCTTTTGGGGAAACTTAAAGTCACATTTCACTTTTTTGTTGGTTGTGGGACTTGAACTCTGATCCTGGGCACTGTTCCTAAGGTCTTCAGTTCAAGTTAAGCGCACTACCATTTTAGCTACAGCACCACTTCCGGGTTTCTGGTGGTTAATTGAAGATTGGGTCTCATGGACTTTCCTGACAAGGCTGGCTTTGAACCACAATCCTCTGGTCTCAACCTCCTGAGTAACTATGATTACAGTTGTAAACCACCAGCACCCATTTCATATTTGCATTTATGTGCACTGAATGACACTGTGTAGACAAAGAATGGAAATTTTAACCAAATGATGACATTGCAGCTTTTCAGAAAAATTGATGTAGCAGTAAATATGTCCTCCTTTTCCATTTTGTTACATTAATGAGTCATGAGCTATGGGATCCTTACATTAGCATCCTGTGACATCTGTATAGGTGTATTTATTATCAGTAAATGTTAATAGAGAAATATAGAAAGACAGATTTTTAGAAAACAAAAGAGATAAGGTGTGAAAGAACAGAGTAGAAGGAGATACATTTATCACACAGTGATTAAGAACTAGCATAAGAGATTTAAAATGCTAAAGGCAATGAGAAAAAGCCTAGTTGACAACTAATTCTTCAATAACCAAAAATGGTTCCCTAGACCAGTTTCTGGTATACATTAGTTACTATCGCTTATTCCTTCCATCTGGAGTTATTCCTTATTTTCTTTCACAACTATTAATTAGCATCTACCTTTTTGGTGCCAAAACTGACCAAAAAGATTTCAAAATCACACTTAGACTACTTTTCACTTTGTGATTAGCAGTGATGACACAAAATCCTGGAATCCTTGAATTTCCAGAATTAATCTTCAGCTGACATCTAAGCACATTCCTGCCATTAATTGCTGTGACTTAATGAACAAAACTTTTTTCAACACAGTATCCTAACATAAGTATAGTACATGAATTAGGGACTATTTTCAGGTGTCAGTAGGGAAGGAGCAATTATATATTTCAAGCATGCAATCTTTATTTTCCATTTAATAATTTTTGTTTTTGCCAGTCCAGAGGCTTAAACTCAAGGGTAAGTAATTATTCCTGAGCTATTTTTTTTCTCAAGGCTAGCACTCTACCACTTGAGGCACAACATCTCTTCCAGTGTTTTTCTTTTAATGTGTTACTGAGGAATTGAACCCAGGGTTTCATGCATGATAGGCAATCACTGTGCCATGAAGCCACATTCCCAGAGCTCTAAATGACTTTCTTAAGAAGGCATTACATTTTCATTCCATAACTATTTATCATAAGTTTAGCCAGGTGCTGGAAAATGATGTAGAAAGCAATATAATACAATAAGTCCAGTAGGCTGGATGGACAATGAATTTCACGGTCTAGCCAGGGCACAGTGGGGCTTACCTCAGGGAGCTCTTTCAAAAGTCTGAGCGAAAAAGCTCTTGACCCACAGCCCACCTCCAGAATGAGAGGGTCACCTTGGATTCCAGCCACATAGTGATGCTAGGCCCCCTTCTCCAGCACCCATTCAACCAGTTCTTGTGAAAGAGAGAGAGAGAAAAGGCAGAATTACAATTAAGTCGGGTGCCGGTGGCTCAGAACTCTAATCCTAACTACAGAGGAGGCTGAGATATGAGGATCATGGTTCATAGCCAGCCCCGGCAAGAACGTCTATGAGTCTCTTATTTCCAAAGAACCACCAGAAAACCAGAAGTGGTGCTGTGGGCTCAAGTGGTAGAGGACAAGCCTTTTTCTGAGGAGCTCAGGAACAGCACCCATGCCTAGGCTTCAAGCCACACAACTGACAAGAATTGGACTACCTACCAGAAGTGGATTGAATAGCACCCATTGTCCTAGGGAGCATGGTAGTGAAGTTGAAGTCATAAGTAGTTTCCCTGGCTTCTCTGTGCCTCGGCTTCCCCAGCTGCAAAACTCAACACAGTGAAGCATCCCCTTCCTCATGGGGATAGGGTAAGGATGAAAGAGAGAAATGTTTTGTTTCATAATCCCCACCTGTTGCTCAATTAACTGGCCCCACCTGAATCCTTTCCCGGTATCTTCCTATCATTTGCTCACAGAATTGCTGAGAACATTCTCTGAAGGCCACTCCCTCTGTGCTAAGCAATGCTCCAGGGATCCCTCTGTATAAATCCCTTATTTCCTCAAAACTATCCTATGAGGAGAATGAGGTCTGATGGTTGTGGCCCTACCCAGAGCTTCACCTCTGGTCAAGAATCGGCTGCTGTGGAATAAAAGTTTGGGATAATCCATCTAAATCGATAACTGAGCATGGCGCTACATATCTACCATCCCAACTACAGAGGACCAGGCCTGGTGGATCATACCTGTCCCAGATAGGAGGACCTGGATCCAGTCCAGCCAGAGCATATATTGAGTCTCTGTTTCAGAAATGCCCAAGACAGAAAGGTGGCTCCTCAGAGCCAGGGAGAAGAAACAAGCAGGTGGGCATGGTGCCCCCAGAGGGGTGTGTGACCCCGGGTAGTGGTGACTTGGGGGCAGCCACTCACCTGTGCTGCTGGGAGAAGCTGCTGGAGGTTGCTCCAGGTGAGTCAAGCAGCAATGGCATCAACATTGCAAACACATGGGCCAAGAGCAGAGAACCAGGGCCAGAGACCGGGTCAGGGCTTTAGGCGGGCTGGCAGTGCACCATTGGCTGAGGTTTGAAATCCCACACCTTGAGAAGGAAGGGAGGACCCGGGGTGCGGGCAGGCATCTCAATTTCCTACTATACTCCAAAGTCGCTTGTGTCTCTTCCTCACCACTCAGCCACCTCTCCCTTCCTCAACTGCTGGTGGTGTTGTAAACGAACAAAGGGAATCCAGGGTGCTACTGGGCAGCATGGAATGTGGATGTGGCCACCATTCTTGTATCCCATTGGTCAGAAAGAACCATGAAAGAATGGGGGTGTGGCCAGAATCTTGTGATGAAAGCAGCATGGGCGGAGTCGTGAAGACAGCAGCTCCCCCAGCTCTTTTCCCAGGAACCAATGACCAATTCATTTGGAGACAAGAGGGTGATCTGCTTTAGCAGGATGGCTGCACAGATTGTTGTGTCTTTCTGTTTGTTGCCAGACCTGGAACTTGAACTCAGGATCTGGGCACAGTCTGTGAGCTGCTTTTGCTCAAGGCTTGCCCTCCACACTGGACCCAGGGCTTCTGGCTTTGTTGACACTGAATTTGGACAGGCGACTCAAGGACATTCCTGCTTAGGATGAGTTTGACCATGATCCTCCCATCACAGCCTTGTAAGTATCAAGGAGGACTGCTGAGAGCCACTGCTGCCTGCCTAATCATTGGTCTTGCTAATATTCTTAGACAGACTGGTGAGTACCATATCCCCAGTTTGAAGTGACAGGAGCTGGAGCCCACAGTTGGAATCCTGGTCCTGTCACCTCCAAATTGCAGGAGATCCTAAGGAACTCATTCCTATCCATATGCATACCAATGGAATGTGATGTATGTCATGATTGAATGGGCAGTTCTTGAATGATTCTAGGATAAAATTATACACAATTATATTATAGGACACTGATTGATTTTAATTAATTCTTTATTAAGCATTTAAAAATCACATTCATAAAATGGAGGCATAATGAAATATCTAAGAATTGGGCCTCACATGCTCAAAGGTGCTATTTTTCTGCCAGGACTGGGATTGGAACTCATGCTCTTGGTAACTCTGTTGCACTGTGTGGGAATGGGAAGCTGGCCTCCTTGAAGTCAAGAAATTCAGGTCTGCTCCTTGGGCCTGAAATAGATCCCCACCACTAGAAAACATTATACTCATGTACAATTTACATATATGATATATATATATATATACATATATATATGTTGACTCTATATTGCATTGAGTGTAGTTATTTTATTTTTTTGTTTTATTCAAGTATTGACCTGTTATTTTATTGACTATTATGGAACATAAAACATTGATTACATTGATTGCACAGATGTATATCTGCATATGTATTCCACTTCATACCTGACACCCAGGACCTTCACAGAAAAGGAAAACATGTGTCACCGTCATCTTCTTACTCCACGATTCATTTTTGGGAGTGCTGGCATGTGAACTCAAGGCATACAAGCCTACAAGGCCCAATTCATGAATGGGTGAGTGTTAGCATGCCATCCTGGGGCAAATTGAACTGACAGGCTGTTCCCAGGACCTCAGATCAAGCCCCAGGGGTGACCAAAATAAGAAAAGATTGACATGCAGATGGAAGTATGCTAATAAATATATATATATCTTTATAGAGTGTCAGAGATGCCTATACATTATTCAGTTATATACACTACATTCTTACAAATTCCTGGGTATCAATACTCCGTCCATGTAATTAATGTAGTAGTTAATGTAATGTATTTAATTAATTGTATTCATCCTTAAATTATTAATGAAATCAGTGTTCTGATATTATTGTGTTCCTTTAAGTAATAATATTCTTTCAATGCTTCATAAATATTAAATAAAATCAATCAGCCTCCTGAAATGAAGCTGTCTAATTTTACAGGAGCATCATTTATGATCAATTCATTCAACCGTGACATTGACAACATTCCATTGTTAATCTTATGTATGGGAACCATTTTCTTAGTATCTCCTGCCATTGGTTGGTGTCAGGACGGGGATTCAAAATCAGGGCCTATGTTGCCTCGTAGCAATGAAAGGTGAATTACCCTTTGCAACACTGTCATTCAGACGCATGAGGATCACCATGAAAAGGAAGAAAACAGAAAAAGGCCATATTTTTTCTGTGCATTGCTTTCCCTGCAAGGCCTGGGGGTCTAGGATCCCAGGAGGAGCTGTAGATCTAGTGGCTGCACCCCAGGGTAGGGTGATCAAAGCTGAGGCAGAATTGCCATGACCTGAGTTCAAGGGCCGTATTGAGAAAAATAAAATATAAACATTTAGCTCCCTGCCTTGGAATTCACGCTGTTTATTCTTCCAGGCTTTGGATTTTAACTCAGGATCTGGGTAAATCTAGAGCAATGTGGATGAAGGGGAAGATCACCATACTTGAAGATAAGAAACTCATGCCTGTTCACTAGTCCTGAATTCAAGATCCAGCCCTGGAAACATACTATTTAGATAAATTGTAAAGATAGGATTTATACTTGCCTGTAGATGTTCAATCCATACATGTTTGGTGTGGTTGTTCTTGTATTTTTTGTTTTATTCATTTATTTATCATTCATTGTACTCTGATAAAACCCCTTTCATTAATTATATTGACGACATTTTGTCACAGAGCATCTAGATTTATAGAAATGTTCTCCATCATACCAGGATTCTCAGGGTCACCCAGGATATTCAGAGAAAAGGAAAACAAGTTTTACACTTGGCTTCTTACTCCACGATCCACTTGTTGGTAGTGCTGGGATCTTCACTCAGGGCTGAGTAGGACCAATTGGCCAATAAGTCAAGGTGATCACACTATCCTGTGAGCTAGGCCTTTCCCAGGATCTGATATTGATCGATAGGGCAGTCCACTATAGTAATAAGTTCATAATTTAAACATACGATCTATGTTGACATACATGTGTGTACAGCATCTTGTGTTTGGTGAACTTCTCCTTATTTTGTATCTACTTCATGGAGGTATTGTGTATTTTACTAAGTATGGTGACAGGATGACATTGATGACAACCTGTTCCCATGGTTATAGGATTGCTTATGAATTCCCCTTCCAAGTTGATACTCAGGACTTTTACAGGAGAGGAAAACGTGTGCAACAACTGGCTTTTGACATCAGGATGAATCTTTTGTTAGTGCTGGGATTTGAACTCAGGTTTGGATAGCTCTGTTGCACTGAGGGAGAAGGAGAAGCTCACCATCCTTGAAGACTAGAATGTCAGGCCTGGTTTAGAGCCTGATTTGAAACCCCACAGTCGACAAAATAGTAAGTCCAACTTTTTAAAACATAGGATCTCTCTTTACCTACAGGTGTGGTATGCATCTTGCATTCAGTGTAGTTATTCTTTTTATTATTTGTCTTATTCATGGATGTGTTGTGTATTTTATTGAGTATGGTGACAGATATAACTGTGCTGACATGGATGACAACCTATTCCCATGGCTATAGAGTTGCTTATATAGCATTTTCCATCCTCAATGAGATCCAGGACATTCATGGAACAGGAAAACATATCCAACCCTAAGGTTTTCACATAAGAATGAATCTTTTGGCAGTGTTGGAATTTGAACCCAAGGCCTAGCAGGCCCAATTGGTGAATGGGTCATGGTGAGCAGACCAGCCTGTGAGCCGCTAAGGAGGTTGGCCATTCCCGGGACCTGAGATGGAGTCCTGGTGGGGGCCAATATTGTCATAAATTCATAATTAAACAAAGGATCTATATTTCCAAACATGGGTGGGCAATATCTTGTGTTTGGTGTAGTAATTCTCTCTTTATTTTGTGTCTTATTCATTGATGTATTGTGTATTTTCTTGAGTTTAGGTTGACAGATATAACTGTGGTGAACTGGATGACAACCTATTCCCATGAATATAGAGTTGCCTATACCTTCTCTATCCTAGCTGAGACCCAAAATTTACACAGCACATGAAAACAGGTGCAACGACTGGCTTCTCACATCAGGGTGAATTTTTGGCAGTGCTGGGATTCGAACTCAAGGCCTAGGAGGCCCAACTGCCCAATGGGTCCACGTGATCACACCAGACTGTGAGCCAAGAAGCAGCTGGGCTGTTCCAAGGAACTATATCGAGCCCCAGGGAGGCCAAAATCGTCCTCAATGCATCATTGGAATATGGGATGTAAATTCACATCAGTGTGTGTACTGTATCGTATATTAAGTGTAGTTACTGTCTTTATTTGTATGCTACTCATGGATATATTGTGTATTTCTTGAGTATATGATGACAGGTATAACTCAGGTGACATATATAATAACTTATTCCCATGACCACAGGTGGCCCATGCATTCTCCATCCTAGCTGAGACATAGGATTTGCACAGGAAAGGAAAACAGGGGCAATGATTTGCTTCTGACATCAAGATGAATCTTTTGGCGGGTCTGGGTTCTGAACTCGGGGCCCAGCAGGCCTAATAGGTGAATGGGTCCACATGAGCACACCAGCCTGTGAGCCATGAAGAAGCTAGGCATTCCCAGTACAAAGAAATAATCTTATAAATATGTTAGAAACAATTGCAAGAAAGAAAAAAAGCATTTAAATACTTATCTTGGGGTTCATTCCACCTATTATATTGATCTGGTTTAATTAATTCTCTGCCTTCACTACTAGATTATTTGAAGAATACATAAGATAATTGCACTGAGAAGTGATTTAGAGAATTAATTCATATGGTTTACCTTTAATTTTTGAGGTAAGTACTTGGATTCAAATTCAGAGCCTTGCATTTGCCAGGCAGGCACCTGACCACTTGAACCATGCCACATCCAGCAATTTTTGCTTTGATTGTTTTTGAGAAAGAATCTTGTATTTTTTTATTCCTAGGCTACATGGATAGTGAACATCCTAGTATTATGTTCAAAATAGGTAGGATGACAGCCACACACTGGCATACCCAGCTTTTATTGATTGAGATGGAGGTCTCTTGTATGTTTTCCAGCTTGACCTTGAACTGCAACTATCGACACTTCCATTTCAGAGTAGCTAGGATTATAGTTATAAACCAACTCATTTGACTTATTTTATATGCTTACAAAATTTCTGAAATTATGAGAAAATCCTCTAGAGTTACTAGCCATATCCAGATTCTAGGTGATACACTAATGATTATTTTGTCAAAAATTTTTTGACATTATTTTGACAAACTTTTTAAAAATTTTTTGGCAAAATACCATACAGAGGGGATACAAATACATCGGCAAGGTAATGAGTACATTTCTTATCAAGCATTGTTGCCTCCTCCTGTTTCGCTTTCTCATCCCTTCCCATCTCCCCTCTCCACCCGTGCAACACTCTGCCCCTGGCAAAAGTTAAGTTCCTTATTGGACATAATGATTTGTATAGCTCATTGTTGCAATGGGTCCAATGTATGCCTATTTAAAAGTTGGTTTTTGCCCATTCCCTCCACAAATTATACGAACATCAAATAAAATGGAAGCAGGGGTTATACCATGGCGGAGGGACATATAAAGCAACAAAGAAATAGTCTTATAAATATGTTAGAAACAATTGAAGAAAGAAAAAAAACATTTCAATACTTTTCTTGGGGTTCATTTCACCTAACATGAACTTAACTTACCTTTTCTGCTTGTCTCAAAAATATACTAGTTATTGCAAATAAAGGAAACCATGGGACCTATATTTTTGGACCTGGCTTAATTCACTTAATTTTTTCCAAGTCTTTCAACTTCCTAACAAATGGGGCAATGTCATTCTTTCTGACAGAAGCATAGAATTCCATTGTGGGTTTCTACCACATTTTTTAGATCCATTCATCTAGCTTCCTCATCGAAGATTAGATGGTTATATATCTGTAGGTTCAATTCTATTCCATTGGTCCTGATGTCTTTTCTTGTGCCATTACCAAGTTGTTTTGATTACTAGCAGAGTTTGAAATGTTGTATTGATATTCCTCCACTTTCCTTTCTGTTAATGATCTTTTATGCTATTCAGGGTATTTTATTGTTCCCTATGGATTTTTGGATTGTCTCTTCTACTCCTTGAAGAATGAATTTGGGATAGTGTTAGGTATTGCATTGAATTTGTAGATACCCTTGTGAAGTATTACCATTTTCATGTTGTTGATCCTTCGAATCCAGGAGCATGGGAGTTTTTGCCATTTTCTAAGTTCTGGTTTGATTTCCTTTGTCAGATTATTAAAGTTTTCATCATAGAGGTCCTTCACTTCTTTGGTTAAGTTAATTCCTAGATATTTTATTTGTTTTTGTGGAGCTATTATGAATGGAGTTGCTTTCCTGATTTCAGCCACACTTTTCTTATTGTTGGCATACAGAAAAGCCATTGATTTTGAGGGTTAAATTTATACCCTGCTACTTTGCCCAAGTTTGAATGAGCTTAAATAATTTGGGAGTGGAGTCAGTGGGATTCTGTAAATACAATATCATGCCATCTGCAAAGAGGGAGAGTTTTTCATCATCTGTTCCTATTTGGATCCATTTTATGTTTGCATCTTGTCTTATTGCTGTATCTAGGCATTCTAATACTAGATTGAAGAGAAGTGGTGAGAATGGACGTCCTTGTCTCATTCCCTATTCAAGAGGAAATGGCTTTAGTTTTTCACCATTAAGTACAGTGTTGGTTGTAGGTTTGTCATATACAGCCTCTATTCTATTGAGGAATGTTCCCTGGATTCCTAATTTTTCCAGAGTTTTCATTATCAATGGGTGTTGAATGTTGTCAAATGCCTTTTCTGCATCACTTGAGATAACCATGTGTGTTCTTATCCTTGCTCTTGTTGATGTGATGGATTATATTAATTGATTTGCATATATTGATCCAGCATTGCATCCCTGAAATAAATCCTGTTCGATCGTGGTGTATGATTTTTTGGATGAATTGTTGAAGTCAATTGGCCAAAATTTTGTTCAGAATTTTGAATCAATGTTCATCAAAAAATGGGTCTATAGTTCTCTTTCTTTGATGAGTCCCTGCCTGGTATTGGAATGAAGGTTATGATGTCTTCCTAGAATGAGTTCGGTAGTGCACTTTCTCTTTCAATTTCATTGAAGGGCTATTGGTGTGAGCTCTGCTTGGAAGGCCTTGTAGAATTCTGCTGTAAATCTTTCCGATACTGGGCTTTTCTTAGATGAGACTTCTCTTATTGCTGTTTCTATCTCAATGTTTGATATGGACCTGTTAAAATGTTTTAACTCATCTTTCTTAGTTTCGGCATGTCGATATTTCCTATGAAAAGGTCAATTTCTGCCAAGTTCTCAAACTTATTAGCATAGTTTTGATAAGTATTCCCTTTTACTTTTCTTAATCTTGGTTATTGCTCTGGTGATGTTTCCATTCTCATCTCTGAGTTTATTTATTTGGGTGAGTTTTCTTCTTTTTCTGATAAGATTTGCTAAGGGTCTGTCAATTTTGTTAATTTTTTCTAAGAACTAACTCTTTGTTTTGTTGATGCTCTCTATGGTTTTCTTGGATCCTAATTCATTTAATTCTGATTTAATTTTAATTATTTATTCCATCTCCTGGATTAGGGTTTATCTTGCTGCTCTTTTTCAAGGAGGTTCAGATGTCTCATTAAGTTGTTGGTTTTAGATCTCTCCAATTAGTTGATGTAGGTACTCAAAGCTATAAACTCTGTCAACTGCCTTTGCTCTGTCCCAGAAGAGCAGTTAATTTGTGTGCTCATTTTTGTTGAATATGGTGAACATTTGAATTTCCTTTCTAATCTCTTCCCTGACTCACTGGTGATTCAACAGTGTATTGTTCAGCCTCCATATGTTACAGGACTTTCTTTGGTGGTTTTTGCTGTTGAGGTCTAATTTTATTCCCTTGTGATGTGAGCAAATGTAAGGTATAACTTCAATGGTTCTGAATTTGGTCAAGATTGCTCTGTGACCTAAAATGTGGTCTATTTTGGAAAATGTTCTATGTTCAGCAGAGAAAAATGTGTATTCTGATGCTGCTGGGTGAAATATTCAATAGGTGTCTGTTAAATCTAGTTGATATATGCTGTTGTTTAGATCAGTGGTTTTAGACTTGAGCTGAAGGGCTGAGGAAAAATGCCCAGGCCCAGATTTCAGGCCCCACAACCGACCAAAAAATCCCTCTGCCACATCTGACTTGCTTGCTTTGACTTCCCTCATGATGGCATACTAAGAGGCCAGCAAAGATAAAGCTCCAGAAACCTTTTGGATAGAAAAAGAAACCACTGCATGGGAAGTGAGGGGTGTTTTAGAACAGATTGGGAGCTGAACAGAGGCAGGAGGGCTCATGGCTTCAGACTCAGCTGTCTTTTGAATCATTGCCCAGTTACCAGCTATAAATTTTTGCTCCAAAATCAATGTGGCAAATCTGCAATTCTTATTGACTCATCCACATACACAGACATAGTTAGGCATCCAGAATGACTTAAAATGTAGATTTCCTAAATCAGAGAAATCTGTAAAAGAACTTCACTTAATCAGGTTCAATTCATTTTTACTTGCTTATAATTTAACTGAGAGAACACTATCAAACTAACCAAGCTTTCACAAAATCAAAATATCCAAGCAACTACGTTTTACAGGAAGTAAATATTCACAGCACAAATCAGAGTTTCTGAAGAGCTGGTGCTCTCAGAAAATCAGGAATTAGGGTTCAGAACACATGTCAGACACATTTAACAACATCATCAAAATTGGAATCATTACCACAGGTGTCAAAAGTTGCTTATTCTCAGCATGTAAGCACATTATCATTGTTTTCTGGCCCTTAGTAAAAAAAAATGGAAGATTTTGATTACCATTCTCAATTTCAATCTGCAAATTCACATTTTCTTCTAAGGAAAGTCATTTATCTCACACACCTGACAATACAGAATATGTATTCAAACAAGTGTCTTCTGGGCATCTGGGAGCAAAATAGGAAGAATGAAACAGGCTACAAATCATGTTTGTACTTCTGCTTTTTCTTTTTAATTGTGAAAATACCGTACAGAGAGGTTACAATTACCTTAGCAAGTTAATTAGTACATTTCTTTTCTTTTCTTTTCTTTTTTTGGTGGGGGGGTCCAGTCCTGGGGCCTGAACTCCGGGCCTGGGCAGTGTCCCTCAGCTCTTCAGCTCAAGGCTAGCGCTCTACCACTTGAGCCACAGCACCACTTCTGGCTTTTTTCTTTTTACTTATGTGGTGCTGAGGAATCAAACCCAGGGCCTTAGGCATGCAAGGCAAGCGCTCTACCACTGAGCCACCTTCCCAGCCCAATTAGTACATTTCTTATCAAGCATGGTTGCCATGGAAAGACTTGATGGCACAGCTAAGCTAATTTGGGAGTGCTTGTCCTTTCCAGCACCCAGGTGGGAAGTTGGTTAGTTGGGAGGGAAGAAATGTCTTAGAGTTTCAGAAAAAGGCAAAATAATTGTGCATGGTTTTTCTGCTCAGAAAAAGCCTTTAAATAAGACACATTTTTCTCTTCACAAAAGAACTACACTGTAATTTCCCCTTCTGTAGTTATTTACATGTGCTGAACTGTGCTCTGAAAAGATTACATGGAAAAACACCTCATATTTTGAAAGAAACCACATTCACATAATACCTTTTTTTTGCTTTTGGGGTGTTCTTTTGGAGGTAAAGTTTCACTGTATATCTCTTTGATTGCTTTCCTTCCTAGGCTTCTGTTTCCTGGAATTATAGGTATGCACTTCCACATCCATTTCACATTACTTGATTTTTTAAAAAGTATATTGTTACAATTTTTCTATTTTTATTAGTTACTGTTATTATTGTCTTACTGTACCCAATTTATAACTGAAGCTTTATTGTAGGTGTATTTCTCTGGGTAAAAGCATAAAATGGTCATCTTGGTATTTACAGTGTTGCTTCCAAAACTGATTGAGTATACTAAAATCAGCATAGGCTCTCAGTCCCATATAGAAAATAACATAGTATGTCATACAAAGTAAGTTACACTTTAAATCATGTCAAGGTTATATATATTACCAACATACATGTAACAGTATTTAAATAGTTGCTCTATTGAATGTTTGGGGAAAAAATTTTTCACCGAATATTTTAAATTTCTGGTTTATTGAACACCTAGATTTGGAAATTCTGGATACTGAGGGTGAACTCTATAAAGTACTTCATTGATTTTAGGTGTCAACTTGAAATGTATATCCAGAGGCTAAACAGGAACTACTGTAAAGATCAAAATGAAACTTGAAACTCTTATTTGCCATAATTATTCATTAAATAAAATGTGGATAAAATATGAATCTGTTCCTTTTCCTCCTCGTCCTCGTCCTCTGTCCTTGTCCTCGTCCTCCTCCTCCACCTCCTCTTTTCTATCTCCTTCTTCTTCTCCTTCTTCTTCTCCTTCTACTTCTCCTTACTTCTCCTCCTTC